>NC_134579.1:212102054-212414054 GCF_037038515.1 Microtus pennsylvanicus
AAGAGTTGGTTAAGCTAATAAAGAAGAAAAATCCTGTGCAAAAATCACACCCTCCTTTGGGGTTTTGATTTGACTTGCTTCACTTTAAGCTGCCTTGAGGCCCCGTAATCCCTAACCCAAGGCTGGTTAGAGCGAATCAGAGCAGTTTCCTTGACAAAGCCGAGGTAGGTCAGTGGTTCAGAAGCAAAAGACTCAGGAGTTTAGTTTTTGTAAACACAAATGTGTCCTATTTACAGAGTCCCCGATTGTTCCCAACTCTGAGGGGCCTCTTGACCCCCTGTGAGGATAAGTAAGGACCACGGACTTCATTCCTAGCCAGCTACTCCTTGTCTAACTCTCAGAATGCAGGATGGGTGTACCAACCCCGCTCCTTAGAGATTTCTGTCTCACTTCCTTATTTGTAGCTTGGAAAGTGTTTCTCTCCTGGTCATGAAAGCAAGAGAAAAGAGAAAAGCATCTCAGAGAGGGCATGGTCTCAGATAGGGCTTCAGAAGCATGGGCTGATGCAGTGGGTGTGGCCTTGGACAGGGCTTTAGAACCTGAATTGATGCTGACAGAGGTTGGCAGTGATGACGCTAGGAAGCGCCCGTATCAGACAGGATCCAGAAAAGCAGAATCTCTGGGGAAATGGTCGGTCTATCTGTCATCTATCTATCTATCTATCTATCTATCTATCTATCTATCTATCTATCTATCTATCTCTACCTATTATTTATTTATCATCTACCTATATATTATCTATTAGTCACTTACCTATCAATTATCTATTTGCCTATCATCTACCTATCAGTTATCTATCCTCTACTTTTCAATCATGTTTATGTATGTATATCTATCAATTATATATCATCTATCACCTGCCTATCAATCATGTATCTTGCTATTGGTCTACATATCAATTATCTATCAACAAATTACCAATTATCTATCAATAATATAGCTATTCCATTTAACTATATCTATCCACTTACCTACCTATAATTTATCTATCTTCACCTAGTAATTATCTATAGACATCATAGGAACACTTGAGTGTGCACACACACACACACACAATATTAAGGATGTGGTCAGATTTGAGGCTCTGCAGTGTCTGGAGCTGGGCAAGGTGTGCCAATGGCAACCTGCAAGGCTGCTTAGGTAGCTTGGTCATCTGTGCTCTTGTCTTGCTAAGGCCAGCTCGCTTCTGGTTTAAGTCTGATGGTTTATAGGCTACTACAGATATGCCGTAGGAGCCAAAATAAAGACCTCATCCTGACTCTAACTCTGCAGGAATATTTTACACCTAGACTACAGTACTACATCTCTCCATAAAATCTTTATTTTTATCAATTCCTGAGATGCTTCTAGTCTCCGAATGCCCCTGCAGTCTATTATGGCCACATTGATTCAATTTATTGGCAGCGGAAAATGACAGCACTAACATGGGCAGTGTCTGCGCCCCAACTTCCTCACCCGAACAAAGGAAATAGTGAGGGGAGCTCACAGAACTGTCACGAAGAGTAAATGTGCACTGCGTAAGCAGCTAAAGAAACTGGATGACCACTTATTACCGGTTTCAAGGGGACAGTGGTGTGAAGTAATGGCACGTCTAAAGTTAGTCTTTACCCGCAAGCATCTCGCAGAACTTTAAAACACTCCTCCTGTACTAATCGGTGGTGGTAGGAGGATGCTGGGTAGTTAGCCACCCCACTCAGGATCATGGGGAGAACAGGAGTAGTAGATATTGGAGCTGGCTTGAAAGTGGTGGGTTTGAAAGATCCACAAGACACCCAGTTAGGAGACAAAAGGGCTGTAAAAGTCGGGATTGCCCAAGAAAAGCAGACAAAAGCAAGCTAGTGGAAGCGCTCATCTGATCCGCCGTAGGGCATTTGGGGTTGGTGTATGACATCTGTGAGAGGTGATGTAGGATGGCAAGTCTTATCCTAACGTACAGAATGGGCTGACTGAGGAGGGCAGGATCATGTCCAAGGTTTTGTGTCTGAAGTTTTCTAGAGCGGAGACCACTGGCAGAAGTAGGAAGAGTTAACGGTTGTAGGGCAGGGTTTGGCTGACGACATAGAAAATTATATAGGGTACCTTTCATTTAAATGCTGCTACTATCCCAGAATATTCAAGTGGAAACATCCCGGAGGAAGTCAGGGAGGCAAGGGCTGTGCTCTCAGAGGCTGGGACACACTCGCCCATCTTTGTAAGGGCTAAAGACAAAGCTTTGAAGTTGGATGATCCCCAGGAACTTCCCTTTAGTGTAAGCTTGAAAACAAAGCAGGATAGGCCGGCCATCTTTTCTCTGATTGTAAACTCTCAGCAAGCGAAGCGCAGCAAATTCTCATTTTCCATGGTAATCACGATCAGCGCATTTGCTGTGCACATTGTGTTAGCAAGTCCTGAGGGGCTACTCCTGCAAGGGAGAACAGGGTTAAGTTCCTGTGAGTGTCAGTCACAGCGTTTCCATCAGCCAGTCAATACACGATCTCTCCTCCGCCTCTCTGAAGAGTGGTGTGTGTGTGTATGTGTGTACATGCATGTGTTCACGTGTGTATGTGTTCACAGGTGTGTATGTGTGTACATGTATGTGTTCACGTGTGTGTATGTGTTCACATGTGTGTATGTGTGTACATGTATGTGTTCACATGTGTGTTCACATGTGTGTATGTGTGTACATGTATTGTTCACATGTGTGTATGTGTGTACATGTATGGGTTCACATGTGTGTGTATGTGTTCACATGTGTGTGTGCGTATGTGTGTACATGTGTGTGTGTGTGTGTGTGTGTGTGTGTGTGTGTGTGTAGGCTGAGGATGATGACTCACAGCCTTCCATTACTGCTCTTCATCTTATCTTTTGAGACAGGGTCTTGCACTGAACCCAGAGCTCAGCAGTTGGCTGGTGCTAGGCTTATAGATACGTAAGACCATGCCTAGCTTTTACAGTGTGCTGGGGAACCCACTTTACACAGCAAACCCTTCATCAATTGAGTTGCCTCTCTAGCCTTGCTTGATTTAAGATGGGCGTTTCTGTTTAAGACACAATGCCCACTCATCACCATAGATTTCGTGATGACCCACTCTCCCTGCGTGAACCATCTCTAACACGTTTAGAAGTCATGCGTTTAGGGGAGCTGCCTTCAGCACTATGCCTGGTGTAGAACCTTCATCAACAAGGGGTGAAGGCGTAAGTCACAAACAATGCCACACCAACTTGGGATTATGATTAATAGGGTGATATTTATTTAAAGGGGAAAAAACTTACAGATCACTGTCAGCCCTCTGCGTAACCAGGAAGGAAGTCAAGTCACCGGCGGAGCAGGAAGTGAAGGGAGCGAGGAGAGGGAAGTGGCCGCTTTTTTAAAGGGAGAGAGACCACACCCCAAGGGGCTGGTATCTCAGCGGCGATAGGCTGGAGGAGTGGGAGGACCTCCCGTAACACCTCCCCCTTCTGTTTAAATAAGAGAGTTCTAAACCTACTATGAAATTATATACAATAAGTACAAATATCCTATTCTAACTAGCTTAGGTCTTGTATAATAAATAACTTGGCCAAGTCATGAGAGAAAAGTAACTACATCTATATAGTCTTCAACCCCATCGAAGATCTGAGAAGGGAAATAATGTTACCTGGGTAATTAGGAAGTTCAGTAAAACAACTTCCAAAACATGCAACAAATCACAGAGACAACTAGCTACCTAGGCAATCACCCAAAGTCACATTAGCAGCGTTGAAGCAACCAACTTTGGCTAAGGCCTAACATAACTGACACACCATTTTCAAAGGCAAGCAACTTTTCAAAACTATCTTACCCTGTCTTGGCAGGATAAGACAGCCCTGTTTTATCCATTGATGCACGCTCTGTATCTTTGTCAGTGGTTGAGGTATGGGCATTTCTTTGCCCCAAGGCCAGTTCTGCCAAAAGGAAAGGCTCCAGGTGGAGTGTCTTTGGTGCTCAACATTCTCTCGGGAATAGAGTGGTGTTGCCAGGAGCAATTGTGTCTCACTACCACAAAACTCTGAGTTAGATTAAAGGCCATTTTCTACAGCTCTTTGAAGAAGTTGAAGACTATCTATCTATACTGAGTATAATCTCTATATATCTAAAGAACCTGATTAGTCTAATTATAAATGACAAACTTAGATGACTATTAGTCTATATAATTCTCAATATCTATCTAACTTAAAGACTAAGACAATAAACGACTGTGAAACAAATGAGGACAATGACCTCCAAATATAAACAATGTACAAATATACATTGCAGTAGGTAAATATATATCAATACACAAACATTATATAAGTATCTTAATCAGAGGTAGAAATGTACACTGCAATATGGTAAATATATACAATATATATATATCAATACAATATATGTCAATACATAAAAAATGTTTTAAACAGAGGTAGAAACATGAATGCATACAATAGTCAATACAATTTAACTTTGTACCAATATACAAGAATCTATATCAATATATTTGTCTAACAACAGTAACTCACAATTACAAATCTATTATCCCATCATCCCTCTTTTTTTTTTTTTTTTTTCAAAATGATCCCTGAGCTTATAAAATTCCTCCCCCAACCCTCAATCGTATACTAATTATAATCAACCCCTAAATGATGTCCCTAACCCCAAGGGCAAACTTTACTGGGAGAGGGGACGTCGTCCTCTAGAATTACTTCCAGCTGTTATGGGGGCGACGTTCTTTCTGGGGGATCCTGTGAAAGTAAAATGATGGTTAAATTTCAAGATCAATGTCTTTTAAAATTGCCAATAGTCTCTGAGTATTTTGTGCAGGTCTGGCCAAAATGTTGTATAAGATGTGCACCATTTCAGCTAACCAAGTTGGAACTGTCTTGTGCAGCTGGTACCCAAAGCAGGTCTTGTTGTAGCGCTATCAGTATCATGACGTCATATCAACCAGGTGGAGTTGTTGTTATGGGGCCCCATCTTCTTCCTGGAAACTTCAAATGTCACTTCAGGAAAAACTCATTGTTCATTGTGAAAAACTTAAACATTAATCATATAGACATATATATACATATTCACTGAAAGGCATGATAGATATGTTCAATGAAAAGTATGATAGATATGAAGAAAAGCAAAGATGTTTTCTAAACTCATATTTCTTTCTGTCCCATATCATGGCTCTTGACATGAGACAGAAACTCCAGAAACTCTGGGTTTTTCTCTTACTAACAGGCTTGGAATTGGAGAGGGACTGAGCCAGAGTCCAACTTCAAAACCAGCTTTATAAATTTAGAAATATGGTTTAATATTACTTACACAACCCATTCAGTTTTCTTGATATTTCCTATCGGGCAGGTATTTTTCCATCTGTCAGTATCCAAACATCCAGGGTCCCTTGAATTTCTCAAAGATGAGTGTTTTCCTGTGGAGATAAGAACAGAACCCTGCCCCCATTCTATATGTTTTTCTTACCACCTGTATGAATATCATCATTGTGGATGAGTTGTCATTTCTCCTTTCCAAGAGGTTTCTCCTCTTCAAATCGAAACTTTATTAATTTTGATGGTATCCACAATTTTTCTTCTCCTGTGGAAACAAGAGCAAAACCCCTTCCCCAACGTAGCACATCTCCTGGCTTCCATTGAGAGGTCAGCACATCTTTGAAATAAATCGGTTGATTTAGTTCAGCAGACTTTTCCATTATCCAATGTCTCTCTGCTGCTGTCGTTCCTTTCTCATTAGCGTTAAGAAAATTCAAGGTTAATAAAGCATTATGTAATCTATTTCTGGGGGTATTTTCGGTCCCTTTCTGTTTGTTCAGCATATCCTTTATAGTACGATTTGATCTTTCTATAACTGCCTGACCTGTAGGATTATTTGGTATACCTGTAATATGTTTTATATTATAATAATCAAAAAAGCGTTTCATTTTCTTAGATACATATGCTGGACCATTATCTGTCTTTATTTGCGCAGGTATACCCATGATGGCCATAACTTCCAATAAATGTGTGATTACTGAATCAGCCTTTTCTGAGCTCAGGGCAGTAGCCCATTGAAAACCTGAATACGTGTCTATGGTGTGGTGTACATATTTTAATTTACCAAATTCTATAAAGTGGAACACATCCATCTGCCAGATTTCATTTCTCTTAGTGCCCTTTGGGTTACTCCCTGCAGGCAACGGTGTTTGATTATAGAAAGAACAAGTAGGACATCTCTTTATAATGTCCTTAGCTTGTTGCCAAGTAATGGAAAATTCTTTCTTTAGGCCTTTACTATTGACATGATGCTTCTTATGAAATTCTGAGGCCTGCAACACACTTCCAATCAATAATTGATCAATCTCAGCGTTGCCTTGGGCTAGAGGACCAGGCAGACCTGTATGGGACCGGATGTGTGTTATGTACATCGGACAAAGCCTGTTCCTGATTATGTCTTGTACCTGGATAAACAATGAAGTCAACTCTGTGTCATCTGGTATAAATTCAGCGGTTTCAATATGCAAGATAACTCTTTCTGCATATTGTGAATCTGTAACTATATTAAGAGGTTCTTTAAAATCCCTTAGCACCATAAGAATGGCATATAATTCTGCCTTCTGGACAGAATTATAAGGGCTTTGTTCCACCTTACTCAATTCATCTGACTTGTAACCTGCTTTCCCTGATTTATTTGCATCAGTATAGAACGTACGGGCTCCAGTTATTGGAGCATCACGTACAATTCTAGGAAGAATCCAAGAAGTTCTTTTTATGAGGTTAAGTCTACCACTTTTGGGATAGTTGCTATTAATTTCTCCCAAAAAATTAGCACAAGCTCTTTGCCACGGTTCATTGTCTTCCCATAACTTTTTTATTTCTTCAGTAGTAAAAGGCACTATAATTTCTGCTGGGTCTATACCTGCTAGTTGACGAAGTCTCAGCTTACCTTTTATAATTAATTCAGAGACTTTTTCCACATAAGTTTTTAATTTTTTACTTGGTTTATTAGGTATAAATATCCACTCTAAAATAATATCTTCCCTCTGCATTAGAATCCCTGTAGGAGAAATTCTGGAAGGCAATATGACTAGGATGCAGCTAAGATTTGGGTTCACCCTATCCACATGTGCCTCCTGTAATTTTTCCTCAATCATTGTCAGTTCCTTTTCTGCTTCAGCTGTCAGTTCTCTTGGACTATTCAAATCTTTATCACCATCTAAGGTTTTGTTTAAATGAACTATTAGATCAGGTGTTATCCCAACAGCTGGTCGTAGACTGGAAATGTCTCCTAACAATCTTTGGAAGTCATTAAGAGTCTTTAACCGGTCTCTCCTAATTTGTGCCTTTTGCGTTTTAATTTTCTCTAACCCTATTCTGTAACCTAGGTAATTAATAGAATTTCCTCTTTGAATCTTTTCAGGGGCAATTTGTAATCCCCACCTAGGCAAGACTTTCTTTACTTCTTCAAACATCCTTTCTAAAGTATCTTTATTTGGATCAGATAACAAGATGTCATCCATGTAATGATAAATAATGGACTTGGGGAATTGTTTACGAATTATTTCCAATGGCTTACTTACAAAATATTGGCACAGTGTAGGACTATTGAGCATACCCTGTGGGAGGACAGTCCATTGATATCTCCTATTGGGCTGAGAATTATTATAAGTAGGCACTGTGAAGGCAAATTTTTCTCTATCCTTTTCTTGTAACGGTATAGTGAAAAAACAATCTTTCAAATCAATAACTATAAGAGGCCATCCTTTTGGTAACAGAGAAGGCAAAGGAATTCCAGATTGTAGTGAGCCCATAGGTTGAATTACTTTGTTGACAGCTCTTAGATCTGTCACCATTCTCCATTTACCAGATTTCTTTTTTACAACAAACACAGGAGAATTCCAAGGGCTGGTTGATTCTTCAATGTGGTGAGCATCTAGTTGCTCCTGCACCAGCTGTTCCAATGCCTGTAGTTTATCTTCAGCTAGAGGCCACTGTTTGATCCATATTGGCTTCTCAGTTAGCCATTTTAAAGGTAGGGCTGTTGGTACCTCTAAAGGTTTGGTATTTGCTGTATGTTCTTGTACAGCCTGAATGGCTAGTGACCTTTTTCCATAATACCTCATCATATACTTCCCAGAATTATGAGTTCCTGGAACTACAGGAATGTTAATCTGGGTATTCCATTGCTGTAGCAGGTCACGGCCCCATAAATTTATGGCAATATTGGCTATATATGGCCTTAGTCTTCCTATTTGCCCTTCGGGCCCTATGCATTCAACCCATCTTGTGCTTTGTTTTACACGAGATAGGGTTCCAATTCCCAGGAACTGAACATCTACCTCTTGAAGAGGCCAATTCGGATGCCAAGATTCTGGGGTAATGATACTTACATCCGCACCTGTGTCTAATAAGCCTTCAATAAAAGTGCCATTTATACAGACTCTTAGCTTTGGTCTTTGATCATTAATAGAAGTCTGCCAAAATATACGTTTACTCTGTCCAACTGGGTTTTTTGACTCATCCTCCACATGGATTTCATCATTTAGACCAGTATTACTTTTTACAGCAGAAATTGGAGCTTTTAATTTTCTTGGTGAGGCACGTTCTCCACTGTGACTGGGAATGACTGGGCCACTGTTGGCTTGGGGGCCTGCGAGAGGCCCCTCAAGGAGTTTCCCGACGGTATCGGGTTGCCTTGTTTGTCTGTTGTTGACCTGCATTCATTGGACCAATGTCGGCCTTTACCGCATCTCCTACATATACCTGAAGGCCTAGGTCTCCTATCTTTGTCATTCCCAGAGGAGATAATATTCCTAGAAATTCTGTGCCTGCAATCCCTTTTCAGATGTCCTAATTTACCACAATTAAAACACCTGGCAGTTTGATGTCTCCTCATTGCTGTGGAAATCGCTTCTCCTACCCAAGATTCATCGTTATAGCTAAACGTCTCAACATTCATCGTATGCTGAATCCATTCATCCATAGGTGCTGATCTAGACTTTAAAGGCCCAATTATCTTTTTGCATTCTATGTTTGCATTCTCAAAAGCTAGAGATTCAAGAAGTATTCGTCTAGCTTCTGGGTCTGTTACCCCTATGTCCAGAGCCTTAATTAATCTTTGCAAAAAGTCAATAAAGGGTTCTCTCTGTCCCTGCCTAATTCTGGTATATGATTCAACCCTTTTTGCTGGATCTTGTATCCTATTCCAAGCATTTAAAGCTGCTTGGTGACATAGACACAGTACTTCATCATCATAAAGAGCTTGGACCTGTGGATCAGCATATTCTCCTGCACCAAGAATTTGATCTTGGGAAACCTCAATACCTTTTGCTCTTCCTTGCTGTTCCATATGTTTGGATTCTTCTCTAAAATAAATTCCAAACATCAAGGAAGGTCCATTATCTAAAACTGCAGACACTAACTGATGGAAATCATGGGGGGTAGCTCTAGCATTAGAAGCCCAAGTCCTTATCATTTCCTTTACGTATGCAGAGTGCAAGCCAAAATTAACAATAGCTTGCTTAATTTCTTTTAGATCATTCATTGCTATTGGCGTCCATCTAGCTTCTCTGACTCCCTTTGAGCCTTTAGAAGTTGACGCTTTGTCAGAATTAAGTATAGGGTATGCTGCTAAAACCTTTGGTAAGCCAGTTCTAATAGCTGGTGTTGGCATTGTATCCTGTCCTTGTGCCTTATTACTCTGTTCACCAGCTCCAATCATTTCTTCAATCATTTCAAGTCTTCTTATTATTGTCTTTATTATTGTCTCTTTTGAATCCTGAATCTCCTGACCTGCATGAGTTTCTAGTAAAGATTGTATGGTTCTTAGGAGTGCCATGATCTTCCTAAATGATAGAATATTCAAAAGAATACTGAAACCTAGTAACCAGTAAATTAAGTTATCCCCATAGTCATATAAACCTTGCATGATATAACCCATTGTATTGGTAACCAGAACAGTAAAATTCGCGTTGGAAACGAGAACTGCCATATTACCTATTATCCAGCAGGTGGCGCTGTTGCCAAGTCTCGACGAAAACACGGTCCTGTTTCAGAGTCCGCCTAGTATTTGTTAAAAACTGGAAAATGTAAGTTGCTCAACAAAGTAAATGTAATTAAATCAATTCCAGAGATGGAACCAGAAACCTAGAATCCAGGGGTAGAGAAGAGCAATCTGGAAGCTACTTATGCCTCCACGTGACAGAGTCACCCTGAGGGGTTGCAGCTTTCAGCAACCGCGTGCTCTGGTTCGCGCCACTTAAGAGCTGTGCTTGCAAGGGAGATTTGAAAACGACTCAGAAAAGAGCAAATCACGCGGGCAGAGACTACGCGGGCCTGTGGAGTTTAAATCCACAGGCAGCAGCTGAGGAAGCAAGGGCTCCCGCCAAGCCGAACAAGCGCCCACCAAGCTGAACTTGCGGCCGCCAAGCCGAACTTCCGGCCGCCAAGCCGAACTCGCGGCTGCGAGCCGGGAGAGGTTCTAAAACCAAACGTTGGGCGCCAAATGAAGGCGTAAGTCACAAACAATGCCACACCAACTTGGGATTATGATTAATAGGGTGATATTTATTTAAAGGGGAAAAAACTTACAGATCACTGTCAGCCCTCTGCGTAACCAGGAAGGAAGTCAAGTCACCGGCGGAGCAGGAAGTGAAGGGAGCGAGGAGAGGGAAGTGGCCGCTTTTTTAAAGGGAGAGAGACCACACCCCAAGGGGCTGGTATCTCAGCGGCGATAGGCTGGAGGAGTGGGAGGACCTCCCGTAACAAAGGGGTAGTGTAGTAAGAACGGTGGGCTGCGTTCCCACCCAGCTCCCACATGGTTAGCTTTATACCCGAAATAACAACACACAAATTGTATTCTTTTAAACACTGCTTGGCCCATTAGCTCTAGCCTCTTACTGGCTAATTCTCACATCTTGATTAACCCATTTCTAATGATCTGTGTAGCACCACGAGGTGGTGGCTTACCAGGAAGGATCTTAACCTGCGTCCATCTTGGAGAGGAGAGCTATATCGTCTGCTTGACTCGGCTTTCTTTTTCCCAGCATTCTGTTCTGTCTACTCCCCCTATGTAAGTTCTGCCCTATCAGGCCAAACAGTTTTCGTTATTAATTAACCAATAAAACAACAGATAGATAGAATACCCACCTACATCAGGGCAGAGAAGTGAAGACAGCAGTACATGTACGAGTGCTGAGGCAAGAAGGCTGACTGTTGTCTTGGTGGCTCTCTCCTGGGACACGCTAGGTGGGGGACACAAAGTCTTCACTATGCTCCACCCGTCCAGAAACCACCCCAAGTACTGTGGGCACTCAGATGTTATAAATAAGCATCACGAAATAGGTGGATCAGGATAATGGGATCATTGTGCTTGCCTGAGAAGATGAGGTGAACAACAGCCAGCACTGTTTGCCCCTTCGTTCCGAAAGCCCGAGGCTTTGGAGTCCATCCGCAGATCGGTTTGTAAGTATTTGTCACTGGGAGGTGAACTTGGACTGCCATAAAGTTGTTGCGCCAAGCCCAACCGGAGCGCTTATGTATTTCTTACCACGTAAGAAGAATGGTGTTAGGCATAGAAGCTCATACTATTTGTCCGGATTAGCTGCTTTCGCGTTGCTATGACCAAATACCCGATTAGAAGCAACTTTAGGATGAATGGTTCATTTTGGCTCCCGGGTTGAGGGTATAGTCCGAGGGCAGGGAAGGCACAAAGGCAGGAACCCAAGGCTGCTGCTCATTGGCTGCGCAGTCAGGAAGTGGACGCTGGTGCTCAGATCACGGTCCCCTTTTTGTCCAGTCTAGTACCCCAACCCGTGGGATGGTGTTGCACACACCGGGGGAGGACCTTCCCTCCTCCGTTAGATCTCTCTGGAAATGCACCCACAGGTGTGTCTCCTAGATGATTCTAGATGCTGTCAAGTTGCCAACGGTCATACGCCATCACACCACTTCAACAACCCCAAGACTTTAGTGACTCACTGTGCATGATAAGGTATATTTCTTGTTTACAGCAGCGTGGAAAGCAGCCAGGCCAACAGTCATTTGGGCACTCGGTCCTTTTACCCACTGACTCTGCTGTAGGAAGGGCAGTGAAACTTCTGCTGCGTTTTCTGCAAGTTGACCACCAGAGGGCGACAAAGGCGCGGAGGTTTTAGGGTCCACTCCTTACCTCGAGGTGGGAGCAGGAGAAATGCTGGGGTGCCATAGGGTGTGGGTTTGCTCCTGGCATTACAACAAAGACCACACTCATTTATTGTCCAGACGATATGGGGATCAGAAGTCCAAACCAAGTCTGATGGATCTTAATTCTAATGATACAGCAGTGTGTCATCAGTTACCCCGAAAACAAAACCGGAAACATCAGACTGAGGTGCTGTGAATGGCTTTCTCCACAAACTCTTCAAAAGTGAAATTTTACGAGTGTGGGAGTTCAACTTATGTCATTCTTACGGGGCAGGAACTCCCCCTTTGGATTCCTTCCCCCATCTCTTTGACCTTGACCCCGAAAGGTCAGAAACCATCAAGCTGGAAACATCTATGGAAGAAGGGCTTCAACAGTTTTCATGTTCCCAGATGCAGCAAAGATGAAGAAAATATAGTTTTATGTCAAGTTGATTAGATATTTTTGGTTACGGAATTGACACTGTGACTTGAAAACAAAGGAGACTCGTTTGGTGTTTAGCGGCTCAGGAGTTACCCTTGTCTGAGTTTCCCTCTGAGGCAGAAGAACTTTATCCAGGGAACATACGTTAAAGAGCAGTGGCTTCTTATTGAACGTAAGCGTGTTCCCAGTTAGGTACACCCCAGAGTGTTTCCTGCCGAGTGCACCCCAGGGTGTTTCCTGTCGAGTGTACCCCAGAATGTTCCCTGTTAGGTACACCCCAGAGTATTCCCTGTCAAGCGCACCCCAGAGTATTCCCTGTCGAGTGCACCCCAGGGCGTTCCCTGTCGAGTGCACCCCAGAGTATTCCCTGTTGAGCGCACCCCAGGGCGTTCCCTGCTCGCTGCACCCCTTTCAAACAGGTCATCTCAGCAGTGTTGGAGGTCTTGGCGCCTCCGCAGGCCGTGTGTTAGCGGTCTCACTGCAGCTGGACTCGCTCCGCTGATGGCCGCCAGTTTAGGATTCTGTGGCGGAGATGAACAACTTTTCTCCTCACTGATGGGCTACGTGCCACCTTGTCCATCAGCTGTGTGACATGGATGGATGGTGCTCTCGATATGGGAGTGAACGGAAGTTGTTTGACCTCTGCCTCCCGTCTTCCTCCATCTGATAGCAGCATCCGCCTTCCCTGGCAGAGCTGGAATAAGGAAACGCTGCTATCCTTGTTTACCGCTCTTAAACTATCACCACCCCCATCCTAGGGATTCTGTTACTGTGACGAAACACCATGACCAAGCAACAAGGGGAGGGAAGGGCTCATTTGGTTTACACTTCCACATCCCTGTTCATCACCAAAGGAAGGTCAGGACAGGAACTCAAACAGGGCAGGAACCAGGAGGCAGGAGCTGATAGAGACTGTGGAGGGGTGCTGCTTACTGGCTTGCTCCCAATGGCTTGCTTAGTCTGCTTTCTTACAGAACCCAGAACCACTTGCCCAGGGATGGCACTCCAAAATGAGCTGGGACCTCCCCGGTTAATCACTAAGAAAATGCCCTACAGGCTTGCCTACAGCCCAATGTTAGGGAGGCATTTTCTCAATTTGAGGTTCCCTCCTCTTTGATGACTCTAACTTATGTCAAATAAGCTAACCAGCATCCCCTACACCACCCTCCATCTCTCTAAGGAAGAGAGCTCTGCTAGCACACTTATGAAGAGAGGGAGTCATGTGATCCAGTGAAGCCTATCATACGCTCCTTCCTGGGATCATGAATTTTGGACAAGCTAATAGAAAAACTGGAAATGCCCGGAGATGGCTTGCCCCAAAACAAGGGTCTAAGAGAAGCTGGCAGAGTCCCAGGTCCTGTCCCCAACCCGTGGATTCAGCCTTTTCATCAATCTACTAAGTGATTCCTTACTCTCCTAACAGTCTTTGAAAGCTTGGTCAATTTCTCAATTCTTGACCAACAACATTAAGAGTTATGTTCATTTACTATTTCAAAAAACACCTTACAGCTCCCCCTCCCCAACCTGAGGTAGTATGGAAACTTCTAGCAACATCTGGAAGAATCCGAACTTCGTTTTATTTTGATTTACTTTTAATAATACTACTGTGTTACAGAGAATCTTCTCTTACTCAGGTTTCCTACATAATACAACCATTATTTTTTTAAATTATCTATTTTATTTCTGTGTGTGTGTTATCTGGGAACATGTGTGTGAATCCCCAGAGGAGGCCCAGAGAGGACATCAGATCCAGTGGAACCTGAGTTACAGGTGGCTGTGAGCCGCCCAGTATGAGTGCTGGGAGCTGAAGTCGGGTCCAGAGAAACCATTCTTAACCACTGAGCCATCTCTCCAGGCCCCTCCTTCACTTTGATTTCTCGTTAGCTGTTTTATCTTTTAGTACAATGATCATGGCTTTGGACTGGCCAACAAATAACTCGTTTGTTGTTGCCAGAGGACAACTGGTTTGAATTAACTTGCACCATTGATGAGAAGATCCAGGGTCTAATTAATTTCGCTGTTAGGCGGGGTGATTCACAAGGATGCTGAGCCACGAAATTGGACACAGCATTCTTACACAATCACCTTAGAGACCGTAAACAATGACATAATCGGCAAATACTGGCAAGGAGGATAGCCTAGCATGATAGCAAGAATTTCTTCATAAAACATGCTTACCAGTTACTATATCCTTCCTTTAGGTATACATCAGAAAAAAAACAAGTCTGAAAGTAGAACATGTGTGATTTCATGTGACAGCACATGGGAACAGTTCAGACTTACTGACGGGGCCAGAAATATCATTACATTTATAGTACACACATGTAGGGTTTCCTGTGTTAGGTAAAGAAAATTTTCCAGGTGACTTACGCAAAAAGCGGGTTCTGTATGAAGATGAACCACAGTGGGAACTGGATCGCTAAGAACTGAGGTGTCCTGGGAAGAGTGTGAAGAAGCGAACCCATGCCCACTATCAACCCCTCAAAACATGTCATGAGAGGAAACATGTGTCCGTTTTCCTAATTCTACTTACGTTTGCCCAGACTTTTAAAGACTGGAAATTACCCAGAGGGATTCACAGGGGTGGAACCAGGGCATTGTCACGCTTCTCCTAGGAGCAAGGGTGCCATTCACAAAATCTGAGGCCCATCCTAATCGTGCAAATGAACTCATCAAAGAAGATGAAATCAATACCCAGCACGCGCTTTATCGGATCCCCTGTAAGGAAGATTGCTTGAGTAAGTAGAGTCTTGTTGTTCTGTTGCTAGGACGTGTGGAAAGATCGGCTTTCATGTGCCAAGCCATGCAACTGACAGCGGGAGAAATGTCCAAGTTTCTGGGAGAGATAAAGGATCCTGTGCCAAAGCCTCTGGTGTAGCTCGGATAGGACTGATGACCCTGAATGTCCCGTGTTTCCTGGGTTTCTCATAGGAGAGTCCTGGTGGGGGCTACCCATCAGTCTATGATCTCCGGCGGGTTGTGAGTTCAGTAAGAATCATTTTATTTTCTTCAACATGAGGAGATGTGGAATCTTATCAAATACTTTATGAGTCAAAAGACCATATAGTTATCCTGTTAAAGGTGGTAAATGACATTTGCTCTAGTGCTAATGTCCTCTGAATTCCTAGGACAGAGGGAATTTGGATATGTTTTCATTTTCTTAATATTAACCTGGATTTGATTTGTTAATTTTAAAAATGGTACTTGTGCCAACGGTTATTGATGTAGGATTCCCTTCTGTATACGGTGAACATCACTGGTTAATAAAGAAACTGATTTGAGCCTATAGCAGAACAGGAAAGAACAGAGCTAGGGGAAAACTAAACTGAATTCTGGGAGAAAGGAGTTGGAGTCAGAGAGAAGCTATGGAGCCACCGCCGGAGACAGACATGCTGGAACTTTGCTGGTAGGCCACGACCTCATGGTGATGCACAGATTAATGGAGATGGGTTAAATTAAGATGTAAGAGTTAGCAAATAGGAAGCTAGAGCTAATGGGCATCCGGGAAAACAAACAAGTTATCAGTTAATATTCTTTAATTTCCTATATTATCTTTGTCTAGTTTTGCGCTCAGTTCTGATTATAGGACTATTTGAGACTTCCTTTCTTCTGGGGTCAAATTTAGAAACTATCATTTCTAGGAATATTTTGCTTATTATTATGAGTGCCAGGGGTTGAGCTAAGGGTCTCATGAACTCTGGGTAAGTGATCGACCACCAAGCCACATCCCCAGGCATTGGTTTTTCCATATAGGATCTTGCTATGTAGCTTGGGTTGGTCTTGATTTCACACCTCAGCCTCCTGGGGGCCAGAACTATGGATGTGCATCAGCATGGACTTTTCTTATTTTATAGAATGATTCATATTTGATGAAGTAATTTTAATCACATGAAATGATCATGACAATTCAGAATTATTATTTTTAGTATCTAATGCTTTATAATTGTTTATTTAAAAAATCCTATTAATCTTTATCTGTGAATTTTATAGGTTTTTGCTTTTTATACATTTAAATACAATAACTCAAAGTTGATATTTCTCTCATATTCAAACACTAAAACCATATATTGTCTACTTTTTAAATTCCTGTGTGTGCATGTGACATGATCTTCATAGCTATACTTTCAAAATCTTACAAGCTATGTATACACAAAGTTTATTATTTCTCAGTTTTTTTTTTTAGCATCAAGAGGTTCTATTATAAAATTAGGAACAATCTACCTCAACACCCAGCAACACCACTTTTGGGTATATACCCAAAGGAAGCTCTTTCATACCACAAGGACATGTGCTCAACTATGTTCATAGCATTATTCGTAATAGCCAGAACCTAAAAACAATCTAGATGCCCCTCAACTGAAGAATGGATGAAGATGTGATCCATTTACACAGTGGAGTGCTACTCAGCAGTAAGAAATAATAATGTCTCGAAATTTGTAGGCAAATGGATGGATCTAAAAAAAGACATATTGGATGAAGTAACCCAGAACCAGAAAGACAAATATAATATGTACTCACTCATAAGTGGCTTTTAGATATAAAGCAAAGAAAAACCAGCCTACAATCCAAAACCCCAGAGAACCTAGACAACAAAGACCCTAAGAGAGACATCCATAGATCTAAATAGGAAGGAGAAAAAGACAAGATCTCCCAGGTAAATTTGGAGCATGGGGGTCATAGGAGAGGGGAGGAAGGAAGGAGGAAGAAAAAATGTATAGCTCAATAAAAACAAGAAAAAAGGAAAAAAAATGCATGAAAAGGTTCTATTATGACATTATCTGATTTCTAAAATATTATTTAAAATTTCAATTTTGTCTTCTAATTTCATCTCAGAGTAAAAAGAAAACACAGTCTGTATGATTCTAAGTTTGTGAAATTTACTCTGCTCCTGTTTGACACAATTTATGGCCTTATTTTCTAAAAAAGGTCCCATGTGTTACTGAGTACATATAGGATGGTGGAGTCAGGCCTCTCAGCCCACGGTCTCACAGCGTTGGTGGTTCACCCATCTAGTTTACCCACCACAGCGGAGGAAGGGGCAATGGAAGCCACTCCTGGTTTTAAAGTTACATGCTCTGTCTTTTTCAGTTGTTACTCTTAAAACATCACCATGTGCGACGACAAAAAAAATCTATAGTTTTTCTCTGCTTCCCTCATGAACAAAGCCAGTTCGTCTGAACACCTCTGATGATGCTCACACGGACTCCACTCTGTGTGTAGGGGGCAGGAATTTCCATTATCTTTTCCTAGGTCCCGATCAGATGTTCTTACACTATTCTACATCTGGTGTTGGATTGGATGCACCTGCACACTTTAAATTCTCTTCATTCCCCTTTCCTCCTTGCACCCGGACCTGCCTTTCAAGTCTGTCTTTTCTTCCTGAAGTACCTCTAGAAGACCCTCTAGAGAAAGGTCTGCAAAGAGTGTTTTATTTCAAAGTACAGTTATTGGAAAATGATTTCATCTTGCGCAGTTCTTGAAAGATAATTATACCAAGTACATGGACTAGGTTTTCAGCTGTTTTTCTGTCCAAGTCTGAAGATACGGTTGCTTTGGCTTCCTGTTGAGAGCTCTGCTGCTGAGCGTCCCCCCTTGCAGCCATCGCCGGCTGTCTGGCTGTTCTTCCTCATCTGTGGAACCCTGGTGCGTGCCGATGTGGGTTTTGCCGTGCTCCTCTGGCTTGGCACGCGTTTGCCCCCTGTGTGGGCTCATATCTCTCATCGTTGCTCAGTCATGATCCCCCCGGGTGTTGCTGCTTCTCTGTCCTGTCAGCTGCTGTCTTCTTGGACTTTCCCTAGACCCTTCAGTGCCGTTTTCATTCTTTTAATTCTTTGTTTTCTTGTAACTCTGTGCTGCGATGTTGGTGTTTTCTTTTCTGTTTGTTTTGTTTTTGAGACAGGGTCTCTACATAGCCCTTGCTGTTATTGAACTCCCTATACACACCAAACTGGCCTTGAACTCACAGACATCTGCCTGCTGGAATTAAAAGCTTATGCCACCATGCCTGGCATCTGTTTCTTGAGGAGTCTTTCACTTTCCTAATTTTCTCTCTTGTCACGTCTAGTCTACTATTTAGGATGCATTATCCACAGTGATTTTTTAAATGTTATATTTGGCTGTGCTTAAACCATTTATTTCATTCTATTATTATTTCTACAGCTCATAAAATTATTTGTATTTTGAGTTTAGTAGGTTTTTTTTTATTTTATTTTATTTTTTTTATTTTCGAGACAGGGTTTCTCTGTGGCTTTGGAGCCTGTCCTGGCACTAGCTCTTGTAGACCAGGCTGGCCTCGAACTCACAGAGATCCGCCTGCCTCTGCCTCCCGAGTGCTGGGATTAAAGGCGTGCGCCACCACCGCCCAGCTGAGTTCAGTAGTTTTAATATAGGAAGCATGTAGAAGCTTTGTCTTGTTTCTGTTGAGCCTCTCATGGTATTTATTTCTTCAAGGGTTCTGTGATGGTTTGTTTGATTGATCGTAAACTGTGGAAGTTCTGAGGACCTAAATTGGGATGTTTTACTCTGAAGAAGTGTAGCGGCATTTTATTTGTATTTTAATAAATAAAACTTGCCTGAAGGTCAGAGAGTAAAACAGCCCCACTGGTCAGCCTTACAGACCAGGCAGTGGTAACACACAGTTTTAATCCTACCCTAGTTTGCTATAGAAACTGGGCAGCGCACACCTTTAATCCCAGCACTAGAGAGGAATATAAGATAGGGAGGAGAAGACAGGTCTCAGTTCAGTCTCATTCTGAGATTCCTGGAGGCAGGATCGCCATTTCAGACTGATGTAGAGGTATGAGCTAGTTTTCCTTTTTTGACCTTCAGGTTGAACCCTAATTTCTCTGAGCTTTAACTAATCATGCATCAAAGAAGTTCTGTTTGTAAGAAGGATTTCTGACTCAGGGCACTCAAGGGCTTAGGCTGATGGAGTGGTCAGAGGCTCTCAGACACTCTCTGCCTGTGATTGGCCTAGACATCAATCGTGGCATCCCTTCAAGTCTCTTGAAACACACACATGATAGGCAGCTGCTCCTTCCTTCATAGATGCTATTTCTAAGGACTTGTTTCTCTGTTGATGTCCTCATTTAGTCTCTTAAGATGTCTAACCTGAATTTTTTTTTTTTTGATTTTCGAGACAGGGTTTCTCCGTAGCTTTTTGGTTCTTGTCCTGGAACTAGCTCTTGTAGACCAGGCTGGCCTCGAACTCACAGACATCCGCCTGCCTCTGCCTCCCGAGTGCTGGGATTAAAGGCGTGCGCCACCACCGCCCGGCTAACCTGAATTTTTTAATTGTCCCCCAACTTCCTCTATACATTTTTTCTTTGCTACCTCTCTGATGTCTGGCTGGCTGCCTAATATTTCTAAAATACAGTCTGAAGTCTTTAGGTTTACATAACTTGTCACCTTTTTAAAATACTCTGCCCGACTGTCTCCTCTGCATCTATTACTGAGGAATGACCACTGGATTCCTCTTGCTTTCAGTCTTCCTTTTAAGAGCTTCTGTGATGAATTCTAACTGATCTTTAACACTTGATGCCTGTAGGTCCCTCACAAACATCCTTCTGTCTAGCCAACATGCATGCTCAGGTCTACTTCTGATGCCTGTAGGTCCCTCGCGTACATCCTTCTCTCTAGCCAACTTGCATGCTCAGTTCTCTTTGTGTCTTGGCCTTAGTCCCTCCAGGTCCCTCTTGTCATCACTACTTCCTGCAGACTCAATGATTACACTAGATAACCCACACCCCTAGCTGAGAGCTCTCGACAGCTGGCGGCTGCTGGGAGAGGGAAGTCAGTCAGTTTTCATGAAGGATGTGGTCTGTGGTAGGTGGATGGGTGTTCCAGCGGATGGTCCACACCTCTGTGTATATGGGCAGCACAAATCTGACTCAGTGAGCTACTAAAACTAACAAAAAGAGGACACGGAATTGAGAGCGGGGGAAGTGTTGGGGAAAGTGGGGGAGGAATGTTACCAAAATATACTGTATACACATATGAAATTATAAAAGAGTTAATAGACAATTATATTAAAATAATGACTCTTTTAAGTTGCCCTTAAGAATCCTGTTCCGCCTTGCCTGTGTTTTTAGCTGTGTTCTGCACATGTGAATGCACATGTGTATGTATGTGTACAAGATGTCTTTGTCTTAGGAAGTATCATCATATTCCTTTCTTCCTTCTTTCTTCTCTGCCCACCTCTCCCTTTCTTTCTGAAGCTGTCTTTGAAGTCATGTTCTACTTCATCTTTGTAAACCAGTTTTCTCTTCTCTTCATTCCGACCCCATCTTTAGCAATTTTCATCATGAAGACAAATGCTTTTATAACATTCCTAAATGTTTTTCTGGAGCACAGGAAGACATGATGGAGAAAGTGCAGTGTCCATAACTGCTTGATTCTGCTCAAGGTTCCAAGACTTTCTGGATGGAACCGGGTGTAAACAGAAGTTTCTGTCCTGCCTAGCCCTGCAGCCGTTTAGTCCCAACAAAACACACAGAGGCTTATATTAATTATAAACTGGTTGGCCTATTAGTCCAGGCTTATTATTAACTAGCTCTTACAACTTAAATTAACCCATAATTCTTATCCATGTTTAGCAACGTGGCTTGGTACCTTATTCAGTGAGGCAGTCTCATCTTGCTTCCTCTGTGTCTGGCTGATGATTGCAGACTGAACCTTTCCTCTTCCCAGAATTCTATTCTGGTTGCCATACCTATACTTCCTGCCTGGCTACTGGCCAATCAATATTTTATTAAACCAATAAGAGTGACAAATCTTTTCACAGTACAAGACCATTGTCCCACAGCAGCAGGGGATGTACAGGGCTGTATTTAGAGAATTGTTTAGGGAATAAATTGTTCCAGCAGAAGTCTGGAACACCCCCACCCTGTGACCAGAATTCCCATAAGACCCATCTTTGAAAAGTCTCACCAGCTCTCAACATTGTGCCACAGAAAACCAAACTCCAACACAGGAGTCCTCCAGCAACAAACCACAACCAAGACATAGCTGTCCTGATGTCTGAGATGCCATGTTTATATACTCCAAGGTAATTCATATCCAACTTCCTTGCCAACAGAAGGAAGGAAACAGCGAACAGGGTGTCCCCAGCTATGAAAATATTGAATCTGTTGAATAAGCACCCACCACTCATACACCCACCTTGGAAATAAATAAATAAACAGCTGCTTGTAACTGACTTGATGCATTGAACTAGTGAGTAAAAGAAACAGAGTATTTCTAAAATGTAATTGCTGCAGTGTTTCTCTGACCCAAGCCACCTGTCTACAGGTCCACAGAATCACAGGGAAGGAATGGGGGTAGAATGACCAGTTTATACTTCTTGCAGAAGGCCATTCTAGTAAGTCTGCACCACTAAATAGAGAATGTGCCTACACAGACTCACAAACCCTTCCCATGTATTTGCTACAAGGCAAGGCTTACGCCAGGTCCTAGGGATGTAGGGTGTAGGGTGTGTAATTTGGATTGAAAATGTTCCTTGAAAATCTTTGTGCTAAAGCTTGGTCCCCAGCTTGGCGCTGTTGGAAAGTAGTAAAAACTTTGAGAGGTGGGGCCTAGACAGGGGATCTTGAAGTCACTGGGTAGATGCCCTGGAGGGAGATGGTGGGACCTTGACTCTTTTTTATCTCCAAACACAAAGTTTCCTGTTGATGAGGTGGATGGATCGGATTTCCACGAGTTTCTACTGAGATATGCTCTCTTGCTACAGACCCAAAGCAATGGGGCCAAACAACCCTTTCCTTTTTATGGGCTGATGATCTCAACTATTTATTATAGTGAGGAAAAGCTAGCAGACAGGCAGGTGTGAGCCAAACCGGATATCATACCTGTTCTCATGGAGTTTGTAGTCAGAGTGGGAGACAGGGGTTAACCTCAAAGGTAAGTGTAATTCCACAGCCAGGAGAGTGACTGCAAAGGAGAATTATATAGTGTATGGAGTGGAGACCGGCAGATTTCCCTGACCAAGAGAGGTTTGTGGGCAACTCCGGAGGCAGCTGAATGTGGGAAAGCTAAGTGAAGGCAGAAAGGGACAGGGACAGTGCCAAGCCGTGAGGGAACCCAGTGGCTATGGCCTGAGCAGCCAGGGTGTGGATGCGCCTTCTGTGGAGGGCAGAGAGGTAACAGGAAAAAGCTTAGACTGCAGAGGGGATGGAGGAGTGGCTGGGGTGTGTGCAAAGAAGAGCTGGAAGAGGTAGACTTCCGGAAAAAGAAGATGCCTTGGGGCTGACTATGCTGAGGGCTCAATAAGTCACGACCAAATCAAAGGCAGAGCAGATACGTGATGTGGGAGTCTTCTGTTTTGTGTTGATTTCATTGGTTAAATAAAGAAACTGCCTTGGCCCTTTAATAGGACAGAAAATTAGGTAGGCAGAGCAAACAGAACAGAATGCTGGGAGAAAGAAGCAGAAGCAGGCAGTCGCTATGATTCTCCCACTCGACATAGATGCAGGTTAAGATATTTCCTGGTAAGCCACACCTCGTGGGGCTACACAGATTATTAAAAATGGGTTAATCTAGATGTGAGAGCTAGCCAGTAAGAAGCTAGAGCTAATAGGCCAAGCAGTGTTTAAAAGAATACAGTTTCCATGTAATTATTTAGGGTAAAGCTAGCCGGGTGGCGGGAAGCGGCCCGCCGCTCCTCACTACAGATACATCCTTCCCTGATGGAGGAGGCTAGGGAGGAGCTCATGTGCCCCTTTTCTTCCCTAGAACATCCTATAAATAAGAACGAAGAATCACCAGTGAGCTGTGTCAGACAAGTGCTGAATTCAGATGACATAGAAACCACAGAACGGTGCTGATGAGACATCTCCGTGCTTTAAGTGCCTGCTCCACAGGCATGAAGACCTGAGTCAAGTCCTTAGCATCCATGTAAAACCTGGGCAAGGCAGAGCATGCCTGTAATTCCAGTACCGTGGAAGACAGGATCCCGGAGGCTCACTGAGCAGCCAGTCTAGCTAATCACCGAGCTTCGGGTTTAGTTAGAGGCCTTGTCTCAAAAGTGGAGAACAGAAGAAGGCAGCTTCCACGGCCAAGCGGGCTGCTTTAAACTCCCATGTGGAAAATGCCCCCTTTTCTAAGGTTAGAAACACCTTAAGCAGAATAAAAGAGGCTTTGCCCTGATGTCTCCCAGACAACATTCTGTTTCTGTTAACACCATGTTCGAGAACTGTTCTTTTAGTTCTGGGACAGCGCAAAGATCGCCAAGCTTGTCTACGCGAGATCAGGTTGACTTCCCCTGGCTGTGCTGCTTACTGACTGAGTAAATACGAGCTAGATACAAACCTTGAGTTTCTACCTCTGCAAAATGTCTCTATTGACAGTTTGTGAGCAAGGGAGTGGGTGTTTCATGAATGCTAAGTACCACATGTGTATAGAGAGCGCTTGAAGGCTTCCTAGTCATTCATAACTCAGGCAGAAAGAGGTGGTTATCTCCTACGAGGTTGGGTGAGATTTTGGAGGGAAGGATTATTTATTCTACCAGGATTTGAGGGTCTTGCTTGGCCTTTTTAATAACTTGCCACAGGGCAGCTCACTGGAGTGGTGACAGCCAAGTTCCAGTTAACTGCCAGCTGGTTTTGATGTCATTTCGTAGATGGCCACAGGCCTGAGCCTTCTTTAGGGGCAAGGTACACAGTGAGGGCTCATCCCGGGGTTAGTAAATCAATAATTAGTTTTTTCACTCCGAGGACAAGCGCCTGTCTGTGTTGGGGTCCTGTGCTAGCCCGGACCATAAATTATTTCTCTAGACCAGACCCCAACATAAACTCTCTCTCTGGACCGGCGTGGAGGCGTGAGAATAAAGACACAACTCACAAGGCTTTATTGGGAGGGAGATTCTCAGTGGTCCCTTATGAAGTCCTGAGTTCACATCCTGAAGAATTTCTCTCATTTATTCTCCAAACAGCTTTTATACCAACACATAAACTGAGCAGGAAATACACCAACATTCTGTCTCCTAGGTAACCAGGTGAATGGCGTTTTGTCACATCTGCATCTACCTGTCTGCTGTGTATGCTAGCTGTCACATAGGTTTGAATCAGCATCTCTATAAGGCATCCTCCAAATTACAAAGAAAGGAGCAACAACATCCTGACCCTTTGTTAGGGCAGTGACAGCCCGTCTGCAGGGCTATGTGACCACCTCAGGTGGGGCCTATGGCTTCAGAGCCTGGCTGCCACACCACATAGAAATATGGGCCTACATGTCTGTCTTCACACCGTCTGAGGCATGCAGGACCTGCAGGACATGGAGCTCGGACAACATGCTTGGGATGACCCAGCAGCTTAGGATTGTGAGGACAGCTCTGGAGGGACACTAGCTTCATGGCTGTATGCTGCTCTTGGCAAAGGTCTGGGAGTCAGTGAAGTGCAGTCTGGGAAACTGGCCAGACATATGTTTCCACATGATGGTGCCTAGGCCAACTTTTAGAACTGTAACCGCAACTTGAGGACTTTACATTTTGAGCCCTGCTTCTATCCAGACTTGCCGGTGCCCCCTGACTCATGCCATGCTCTCGTTAATTCCTTAGGATTAAAGTGACTGTGGCTCTATCTACCTACAGCAGCAGCTCGCAAACTCTAGCTTGAGACCCAGAGGCAAACCTCTCTCTCCAAAAATATTGACATGACGCTTCGTAACAGTAGCAAAATTACAGTTACGAAGTAGCAACGAAAATAATTTTGTTGATGGGGGTCACCACAATGTGAGGAACTGCATTAAAAGTTTAAGGCATTAGGAAGATTGAGAACCATTGACCCACAGAACACACACACGTGGTGTTGTACACACGGGGTCAAATACCTCCTTGTGGGGGAAATAGAGAGAAGGGAGGTAGGCAATGTGTAAAATATCCTTGAACTTCTTGTCCCCGTACAACCCTCATCACACTGGACTGTAGTTTGGTTTTGATTGACTGGTGAATTCACTGCATTTGACCTAGCTCCTTGAGGCAAGGACAATCTGTCCTGACCAAATTTTGTCCTCAGATCCTAGCATATCGCATAAAGCAAGGCTAGATGCTCAATAGGGAGCATGCTCTTGAGGCAATGGATGTACAATCTCTCTTCATATAGTTCAAGCCAAGGGTCTGCCGATGAGTGCAGGCGACAGAGCTGGACTCTCAGCTTCTTTTTGAGATATGTGTGCTCAGCTCACCTGAGACATTGAACGAAGGGTACAACCCAAGTCTGTGGCTTTCTGTAGATGTGTGGGCTCTCTCTCTCTCTCTCTCTCTCTCTCTCTCTCTCTCTCTCTCTCTCCATGTGTGTGTTCATGATTTGTACCTGGAAGCTAGAGACCAACAACAGGTATTGTTCTTTTTCTAGAGTCGTCCACCTTGTTTTTAGAGACAGAGTCTCTCATTGGCCTTGGGTTTACCAGTTAGTCTATGCCAGCTAGCGAGTCCTAGAGACTCAGCTGCCTTCTCTTCCTGGTGCAGGGATTATAAAGAGCCTCCCTCCCTTTTTGGGGGATGGGTTCTAGGGATCTTACCTCGTCTTTGTGCTTTGTCAACAGAGTAGTCTGTGGCTTTCTATCCGTGCCAACAGAAGCAGCCTCAGCTAGAGCTCCTAAGGCTGCACATGCTAGGCTGGGAATCTGACATCTTAATCCTTCATGTTTCACCAACACATTGGTAGTAAGGAAGATAATTGCCTTGGCACTGCCTTGCAGTGGAAGCAAGTCGGAACTTCTGGGCTCAGGAGCTCGATGTGGGCAGTGGCAGAACAGAATAATACTTCCCTAACCCAGACACCATCTGTTTCTGTCCCTTCCAAACTCAGAGAAGCTGAATGATGTAGCAGCCAGGTCTTGCATAATTGTACGCTAGAGAGGGTTGTACTCCATTTGGAAGCCACCAGAGTGTTCCCCTCAAATCTATAGCAGTATTGGGGCAAGCGAAATAGACTCTTATCTGCACCCTCTGCCTTGATCACACTGCAAGTTGTCATTCGTGATGGAGAGAGCCCTGAGCTTGGAGTTGAAGCTTGGCTGGGTTGTCATGTTGGTTAGAGGACCCGGGACATGCCAGACTCCCTGGAAAGCTGAGTGACACTGATGAGACGCTTTCAAGGACAGAATGAACACGGCTCAAGGAAAGGTTTTCAGAGCATCCTCTCATTGCCAGGAAGAAACAAGCCCCCCACCCATATCATCAGTGTCGAGAGAAATGAATGAGTCTACTATCAACTTCTATTTTTCCTGCCTTTTCCATTTTACAGAATCCTAGAAAAACATGCTTTCTTCCTGATTTGTCATGATAAAATTATGTTTTCATGCCACTCACCCTAAGCATGTTTATGCATAACCTTTAGAGCTGTGTGCACATGGCCATCGTATAACGGGCATTTCACGGTATCTGCAGGTCCCATCATGAGCTACATCAGCAAAGGCAGTATTTCCAGAGATCCAGACCCAAGACTGGACAGGACCGGGTGTCCTATGAGAGGCCGAAAGCACACACTTTCAGAGCTCGGCTTGAGTTCACTGTGGACGCACATTTCTCATGAGAACAGCACTGTAACCCCCAGCCTGCCACACAGGAATGCCGTGACAATGTGTAGGGAGAGTGCAGAACTCTTCTGTTGCATGGTTATTTAAAACATAACTAGGACCAGAGACAGTGTATTTGGATACAGCCTGATGCGTGAGGCTGGGAATAAACCATTGACTGGAGCTGCAGGCGACTGGCAGGGGTCAGATACCTGGGGATCTGCAGAACTACAGAGAGACCTCCATGTTTTTCTTTCTTTCTTTCTTTCTTTCTTTCTTTCTTTCTTTCTTTCTTTCTTTCTTTCCTCCCTCCCTCCCTCCCTCCCTCCCTCCCTCCCTTTCTCCTTTCCTTTATTTATTATTTATTTTTGGATACAGGATCTCATGTAGCCAAGGATGGCCTCGAACTCATTCGTGATCCTCTTGCCTCCAGTTCCCAACTGCTGAAATTTTAGTCCTGTGCCACTAACCCCAGGCTTTGTTTTATTTTGATGACTTAAATCAAAGCAACAATCAAGAGGTGAAGAAAGTATGTGGAAAGACAGTAAAATGTGTTAGGGCAGCATTGGTTGTGCGCACTCAAAATCAAAGCAGAAAGAACAGCTGTGGGAACTAGCTGTGGGGGCAGAACAATGATGGGGGACAAATCACAACAAGGTGTGTATGTGTGTGTGCACACGCAGATGTGTGTATACACATATATGTATCTATATATGAACAAAATATATATGTGTATATATGACACACGTATAGGAGAATTCCATGTTGAGAAACATTACATTGAATGTTAACTAAAGAAATAATGATTAAAAAGAGGCCCGGATTGGAGGTAGGCGGTAGAGTGTATCCAGGCACACAGGGAGCCCTGTATTTTAACTCTAGCTCCACACAAGCCAGGTGTGGTGGTGACACACACCTGTAGTCCCAGCACTTGGGAGATAGTGGCAGGAAGAGTTCAAGGCCGTCTTCACCTTGTGACAAACTTGTGGCCATCCTGGAAAAAAAAATGAGACCCGGTCTCGAAAACAAACAAGGAAAACGTTAGCATGCCTATATTTGTGAGACGGTCACACGCAGGAGGGATGGCAGTGACTCAAGTCAGTTTAATGTCTCCCTTGTCTGTTTTGAACCTAAAAGCTGGGATGCAGAGATGGGCTCAGTTGGTAAGATGCTTCCATGCAAACACGAGGACCAGTTCTGATCTTCAGGACCCATGAAAATGCAGCTGTGGTAACATTAGCCTGTAATCCCAGCACGGGGGAAGTGGAGACAGGAGAATCTCTGTGGCTCACTGCCCAGCCAGTCCAGCCAAAGTAGTCAGCTCTGCGTTCTGGGAGAGGCCCTGTCTCAAAAAATGTGGTAGTGAGTGACTGGGGAAGACAGTGATGTCAATCTCTGGCGCGCGCGCACACACACACACACACACACACACACACACACACACAGTCACACACACAGATGCACACACAGATACACACACAGTCACACACACAGATGCACACACAGACACACAGAGATGTTGTAAGGGAAGGAACCATTTGTTCTTCTCAGCCACCTGGCTAGCTTATACCAGAAATAACCACACAGAAATTGTATTAATTAAGTCACTGCTTGGCCCATTAGCTCTAGCCTCTTATTGGCTAACTCTCACATCTTGATTTAACCCATTTCTATTCATCTGTATGTCACCACGTGGCGGTGGCTTACCGGGAAAGATTCGGCATGTCTGTCTCTGGTGGCTCCATGGTGTCTTTCTCCTACTCTGCCTTTCTTCCTCCCAGCATTCAGTTCTGTCTTCCCCGCCTACCTAAGTTCTGCCCTATCAACCAGGCCAAGGCAATTTCTCTATTCATTAACCGATGAAAGCAACACATGGACAGAAAGACCTCCTACACAGAGAGACACACAAAGACACACACAAAGACAACAAACACACACAGAGACACACACAGACACACAGACACATGGGCACACACACTTACCTTAAAGTTATGATACTTTAGAAATCTCCTATAAGACTTTATAATTACATATACATTGTATTTTTCTGGGGGGCGGGTGTCAGGGTCTCACTATGCAGATCAAGCTGGACTCCAACTCGCAGTAATTCACCTGCATCTGCCTTCCAGGTGCTGGGATTAAGTGTGTGAACCATCACATTTGGGTCAATTTTGTATTGAATCGGAACCAGGACTTGTAAATGTTGGTGACTTCACTGAGGGTCCATGGCCCTTGGCTGACTTCTGATCTGATTGCCAGAAGTCTGACACTGGAAGCTGATTTGTCCTGTGCTGTCTGAATAGTCCCCAGGAGACAGTCACTGTAACAAGCCACCTTCTGGGGTAGGAAATAAATGTGTGTCTCACACCGAAAGAGGGAACATGCTGTCTGCTGAGTTGCTGCACATTTTGCTGTGTTGATAATTTCATTGAGTCTAAACTGAGGGGTAAAGTCTTGGAATCACAGAAGTCCCACTGGCCAGGCCGAGGATGGCATGACCGTGTGACTGTCTGCTTTCTCCACAGCCGGGGGGTCAGTTCTAGAGCTGTCCTTTCAAGGTGATCTTGGGGTGTCTCTAGCTCTCGTGCCCTGCTGCTGTCCCTGCTGTGTGCCCTGCTCTTTGTTAGCCCCAAAGATGGGAGGAGAAAGTCCACTGACCCAAACCATCATGGTCAATTTAATTAAAACGAGCAATTAATTAAAGCAAGCTTTTAAAATTTTTGTAAACAGGCTGCCTCCCCTTAAGGTGGGGTTGGAGAAGTCAGCTGTGGATGTGAGGAAGACCGGGGTAGGGAGTTTCCAAATGGGAAAGAGGCAGGGTTATAGATGAAGACGGGGATAGGGAGTTTCCAAATGGGAAAGAGGCAGGGTTAGAGATGAAGAGCATAACAGGTGGCCAGGAACAGGTGGCCATAGGTGCTGATAGAAGCTTTGGAAACAAAGTTAGGGTTGCAACTTTTTGAAGCACAGACATGGCTGCCATTTCTGGAACAGGCAGTAGAGAACCATTGTAGCTAAGGTTTCAGGTAGGGCATAGCCCAATCCTTGAGAGACAGGCTTAACAAAAAACAGGAATGAACCTAGTCTGTCTTTACTATACGTTGGTTTTTAATCCTAAAATGAAGACAGGCTGGTTCTTTACTCTTCCCTGGGTTATGAGGGCCTATTTCTGGTCTGTCTCCTGCTCAGAGTTCTGAGCCCAGCTTCCCCCGTCCAGTTCCCTGCCCCTCCCCCGTTTGGTGGCTTTCTGTGGGAATTCCCTTCTCTCAGGTTGCATCCCTTGGAGTCAGAGCCATAGTTCATTTTGGCTGCTGCATCAGCCTTCTCTGGCCACTGTAACAAAGTATCACACACGGGGCAGCACAAACTTTGGAAGTTTCTTGTGTGGCAGTTCTGTAAGTTGAGGTCTGAAGTCAGCTCAGCAGATCGGATAACCGGGGCTGGCAGGGCTGTCCACTGGCTCTGATGAGAAAGGCCTTTTGACTCTTCTTGCCTCTGCTAGCCGCTAGTATCCTTTGACTTTGAATTACCTCCCTCCTATGGGACCCACAGTCTGTGGTCACATGTCTTCCCTTATATGTAGATCAAGTCCCTCTCCCCTCTTTATAAACATACATGTGACATTCATAGCCTAAGCACTCTATCTCAGAATGCTAAATTCAGTCACAATCCTTACCCCCAAAGGCACCCATGGCTCACAGGCTCCAGTGATGAGGAGAGACATACATTTTAGGACTGCGTTTCATTACACCATGGCACTACCCTACACCTCCGTGGGGCAATGAGGAAGAGAACGGTCTCCCACTAGCTCCGCCTAGAAAGATTCCCACCTCTGACTGACCAGCAAGAGCTACAGGAACTGTGGGTCAATCGGCTTGAAACAAACAGTTGAGAAAGCATGGGGAGTTTAGGGAGGGAACCCGACACTCCTGAAAGAAGACCATGCTGGCAGTGACACAAGCCAGCGTGCTACTAACTGGCATGTGGGGAAGCTAGAGCCCCAAGGGGTGGGGCAAGAGCGTCTGTTTACAGTAGAATGTTCCTAAGCACTAAAGAGGGAGTCGATGGAGAGCCCTCTTCTCTTTGGGGACCCTGGAGACTTTACTGAAGGCTGTAGTTAGGCAAGAGATGCCAGCCTGGGCTCAGTCTTGATTCTGTCATTTTGTTTCAGAATAGGATTCCGTGTTTTGTTGCCATCACCCCACGCTTTGTTTAACACGCTTTTCGTCTTGTAGAGTGAAACGAGTCCGGTCAAGTTTGGGGTTGCCACGTCGGCGAGCCCATTCCGTGTTCCGCATCGGGTTGGTTAGCAGAGAGCCACACTCTGCTTCCCTAGCGCTCATCTTTGTCGCCTCCAGGGGCGCTCCAATTCCGCTTGTGTCTCAGGTCCGGTGTGGAGCAAACCCAGGCTGTTATCCCGCACAGCGGGACCCCAAGGCAGTGTTTGAATTACAGAAAGGGAGGTCAAATAAGTTCTTGGCTGGGTTTACGCGGCTTGCTTAAGGCCTGCTTCCGTTTCAACTGGAATCACGCGCTCCAGCGAAATGACAGCCAGGAGCAGCCCTGTCTAGTACAGTTGATCACCCTTTCCCAAGCGCTCTGGCTGAGCGGGAAGGAAACTGCGAGCCCGCAGACCACTGCCATGTGCAGAAAAGGGTGACGGGTCCTAGCTTGGTCCCGCAAGTTGAAACCACACAGAGGGGTTAAGGGGTTTAAAGGACAAGTTCACGTCCCGTCTTGTCAGTCACTTTTTGGGCCAGAAAGTAGAAGAATTAGACAGAGAGGGACTTCCCTGTCACTTTTTTCATGATCTTCAGACTATCTTTTAAAATTACATATCCATTTTTTTTTAATTTTACAAAAACCCAGTGGGGTTCCGGGTCTCCCGGACTCTTGGGTCACTCACCCGGCGCCCCGCCCGCCTTGTGGGACCCCTTCGCGAGCGCACCGGCAGGGGGCGCCCGAGCGCGGCTAAAAGACGCAGCGGGCAGCGGGTGGCCCCAGTGGCGGAGCGCGGCGCCTGTGCGTGGCCAGGAGCAATCACCGAGGGGCTGCAACGTCGCTCGCACAGGACCCAGGACGCCCGGCGAGGGGCACCCGACGGCATTGCCTCTGCGCCCCCCTCACTCCGGCCCGCACCCTGCCGGCCACCCGCGCTCGGTACCCGCGCATCCCGGGCTCCTGATGGCCCCTGAGGCCGGGGCGTCCCCGCGCCCGCTGCCCTGGGCGGCGTTGCTGCTCTTGGCGGCGCTGCTCCCCGTGGCCTCCTCTGCGGGGCCCCCAGGTACGCACTTGCGGGACTTTGCGGTCGGTCGGCTGTCTTTTTCTCTGCCCGCCCGCTTGTCACTTTGGGGACAACTGCTCCGCTCTGATTCTGTGTAGCCTCCGTGCCTGTCTTGTCACTAACCTGTGCATCCTCGTGGGTCGAATGAGGGCTCGCTGGGTATGGGCACTGGACACTCTGCGCGTGGGAGATGGGCTTCAGGACACCTATAGCACGAAAGAACTGGGGTGCCTTCAACGGCGTCCTGGAACGTCCAGGAATCAGGAGACTGGAACTTGTCTAGGTGCCCTGGAGATCTAGGCAAAGGAAAGGAAAAGTGACTTTGGGCATCGCGCGGGGGTAGGAGGTGGGTGGGGGGACACTTTCTTTGGTCAGACTCTCCCTGGGGGTGTGGTTGGTCATCGTCTGTCATCTTGTTCACCTGTCTCGAGGTAGGATAGGGTCACTGGGGAGCCCAAAGGGAAGCAGGGTGGCAGGGCCAGCAACTGTCTAAGGAAACCCTGAGCGCCAGGCTTGGGGATTTTGCAGCTGAAAGAAGACATTTGTCTTTGGAGGAGGGATAGGGACCCAGACAGTAAGTGAGTTCCGGAGAACTTCACCCTCTCCAGCCTGGCTGGACACTTGCTTTGCAAGCAAAAAGGCTTGGCTGGCTCTCAGTTGTCGAGAAAGAAACAGTCTTGTACTGGACTTTCCTTCCTATGTCCTTGGTGTCTTGGTTTGCACCTCCGCTATGCATTTCCACACTCAGAACTGTGACTTTTATTTATGTCACCATTTTGTAGGAACCTAAGAAACAGACTTTTTTTTCTGTCCCAGCAGGGCTGAAAAAAAAATTAAAGTTTCTTTTCCAACAAGGGCTTCTTGCTTTGTATGCTGGTGCCTGTTTTGTTCTGCCCACAAGGATAGAGATACAGGTCTGTGACCTCTTTGGTAGCTCTATCATGACTATTGCTTGGCGGCACTGGATGCCATGTACCCTGATGCCGAGTTCCTTTATTATAAAAGGGTCCTATAGGAGGTAGGGGTCTTTTCTCTCCTGTTCATGATCTTAAGGCAAGTATCCATTTCATATTTTACACAATGCCTGACAGAATAAACCTATTCTAGTTTTCCAGCCTCCCCACCTACAGTTGCGTGGCTTCTCTCTTTCTAAGTTTTCTGAACGCTGAAAGAGTTTTTGTTAGAGAAAGCTATCTGAAAGTGGAATCCCTTCCTGTCTGTTTCCACGGTCACCTGTAGGGTGGATTCTGCTAGTGCGCAGGGAGTCAGAGCTGTTTGTGACCCTCAAGGGTTCTACAGTGCTGTCGGCCACTCCTAAGAATGCGCTCCGCTCTGCAAGTCACTGCACTGTGGAATGTTGGAACTGGAAGGCTTGTTGGCACTTCTCTCTACTGTGTTGACGTGGGATTTGCAGGAAAACGATGACCAGACTAGAAACGGACAAAGAAGACAAGCACGTCTCAGAGTGCCTATTTACCATACTTAAGTTCAATTAGCCAAGGGAAGAAGTGGGCATAGCAGCCTGCAGATGGCTCCTGTGCTCGGGAAGAAATCGTGTAATTTATTCCATGGGCTCCTTGAGGAGCCTTCCTGTCTGTCTTGCCATTCACATTGCAGCAGCTGCCTGGATTTGTGTCTGGTGGGGAAGACCACGGGCAGACTTAATTCATGCTTCCTGCAAGCGGTTGCTGTCTGTCCCATCCCTCCTCTTTTGGGTCCAGCATCTCTGTAAGGCAAATTACCGGGAGCTATGCTGACGGTAGCAGACCATTTAGCGCTACAGGGGTTTTGCTTGCAGCACACACCGAAGATCCCAATATGCCCCGAGATTTAGGATTGACGAAAATAAAACAAAGGCAGCCAGTGATGCTCCTCCCCCACAACACCCATTACTACAATAGCTACTATGTAAACATTAAAATAAGGGGGAGGGTGTTGCTCCCCAGTCTTAGGACACATTTTCCTGAAACCATGCAAGCCTTTACAGTGAGCGTCCAGGGGTGGCTAAGGGGTGACTTTTATTTAAAGCGAAAAATCTTTTCAATTAATCTTCAAGTTCAAACTTATTCTCAAAGCTCTTTGCCTCTTTTTCACATTGATGGTGCAAAAGCTTGCCCGACGTAATAAATGGTAGCCAATAATAAGGCAAGACAGGGATACCCAAAACACTAACAACGTTGAATTTTTCAGGACTTTGTGTGTGTGTGTGTGGGGGGGGAGAGACAGAGAGAGAGAGAGAGAGAGAGAGAGAGAGAGAGAGAGAGAGAATGAATGTGCCAGTTTAAATAAGGAATATCCTTGGTATCATTTTTGGCAGGAGTACTAACTCTGACCCACGCAGGAACACCAGTGTGACTTTGCGGGGCAGTTGAGTAACTTGCTTTCTAAGTAGGATCAGTATTTACTTAAAAAAAAATGGCTACAGACAAACTGTAGTTACTGGCTTAGGTAGCTGTAGCACAATTTTTTTTCTTCAAAAATGAACAAAATGGGCTTGCTGCCTCTAGCAAAGTAGTTGCAAGTATTTCCTGTCAGTGAAACAACTTGAGTTTTTAAGTTAAAACTTGGATGTAGCTAAGCTGCCTCTCTGGTAAGCAGGTGCTTCCCTGTGTTAGACCTTTCTCAGGACAGTGGCGATGTGGGTGAATGTGGTTTTAATAGCAATATGGGATGAGAGTGATTTCTAAAATGTCACTTGATATGACATGCCAAGCCCAAATGGCTATCATACAAAGTATCACACAGGGGCCCAATGTGGTGGCTTGTGTCCACAATGCCAGCGCTCCTGTAGCGAGATGGGGGAATCACTGGGAGCCACTCACAGTCAGGGGGCGTAGTGCACTGCACAGCAGCAGAACCAGGAGAGACTCTGCCCCAGTGAGGTACAAAGTGAGAACAGACTTCCTGATGTCATGTTCTGACCTCCGCGTGCAAGTGTGCAATCATGTGTGCACATGCCAGAGCACATGTGTGTACACAAGCGTGCGTGCGCACACACACACACACTCACACACACGCACACACACACTCACACACGCACACACACACGCACACACACACACACGCACACACACACACACACACGCACACACACACACACGCACACACACACGCGCACACACACACGCACACACACACTCACACACACACGCACACACACACGCACACACGCACACACACACATGCACACACACACGCACACACACACGCACACACACGCACACACACACTCACACATGCACACACACGCACACACACTCACACACACACGCACACACACACGCACACACTCACACACACACACGCACACACACACACACTCACACATGCACACACACGCACACACATGCACACACACACTCACACATGCACACACACGCACACACACTCACACACACACACGCACACACACACACACTCACACATGCACACACACGCGCACACACTCACACACACACACGTGCACGCGCACACACACACACACTCTCTCTCACACACACACACACACACACACACACACACACACACTCGATCTATTGCCTATTTTGAACTTTGAATCTTTCACCCCTGTAATAATTTGTCGTGTTGAGAATTGAACACGGGGCCTTGTGCTTGCCAGGTAAATGCTGTGTCACGGAGGTACCACCCTGTTCTAGAGGGATGCATTTTTAGTCTACAAAAAATGAGAAAAATTCCTTCTGTAGTTTCAGATTCTACAGTGCAATCAACCCTTAGGGAAGCTCCACGGGGTGCTCGGTGTAGTTTGAAATATTTTCCAAAGTTGTCCACAAAGGCTGTGGAAGCACTCCCCCGCCCCACATCTGTAGGAGGCCAGATTCTCTTCAGCCAAAAAGCAGCATATCACAGTGGACTGAACGAGTAGACAGCATAGCGGTCTAACCACCTTCTGTTAAGGTGATTTGCCGAAATACAAGGGCCGCTGCCCTTCTGTTGCCTTCTCAGTTAGGGAAACATAGTTATTCTTTTGAAACTTTGCTCTGTGTCAACATGGAAGACCTTTGTATAGTTATTTAAACACTTTTTGATTAAAATTTTCTATGTGTACAAGTGTTTATCTGCATGCATGTATGTGAGTGCTTGGTGCCTGTGGAAACCAGAACAAAAGCATCAGATTCCCTTGGAACTAGAGTTACAGATGGTGTGAGCCACCATGTAGGTGCTGGGAATCAAACCACGGTCTGCAAGAGTAGTAGTCTCTCTCAATAGCCGAACCATCTTTCCAGTTCTGTGGTTATTTTTTAAAAATAAATCAGCAAGTGTCTATCTGATTATTTCTGTCTGTCACTGGGTATCAAACACATGCTAGGCAGACACACCCCCTGAGCTACATCTCCATTATAAACTAATTCGCTTTTAAACTAGTATAATTCCTAGCACAGCGGGGAGGAAGATCATGCATAAGTTTTATGGAAATTTTATAAGTTGCAAGGTAGAAAGGCCACACAGTTTCAGAGCTCATGGTTACACAGCTCAATGGAGCTTAGGAGGCGGATGCTGGGCCAGAGTCAGCGCCATCGTGACATCTCTGCTGGCCTTCAGCAGTCCGCCTTCATTTGCAGACAGACCTGGCCAGGGAGATCCCCTTGTTAGAACCCTTGGAAGCTTTCCCATGACCCAGCCTGCTCCAGATCGCTAGTGTCTCTTTCTACGCTGCGTTGCAAGCAGGAGACCCCTTGTGTTTTAGCTTGTGCTGTGGAGCCTAGCCAGATGGATGGTTGGTACCACTGACTTTTGTAGGCACAGAATGCATTATTGTGAAATTAGAGGGTGCAGTGGGATTGCACGGTGACAATTTATGTCCCTAGGAAGCCATCACTACAGGGCTCCCCAAGATACCAACATGTCCTATCTGCACTTAAGTCATGGTGGCCCATCCCTTGTCATCGGGAGGGAAGGGTGTGGGGTGCATCATTTCCCTGTGGTTGCTGCGAGGAGTGACCACACCCCTCCTGGCTTAGAGCAGCAACAATTTGTTACCACATAGTACTGGAGGTCAGGAGTCCAGAATGGGTCCCTTGGGGGCTAAGAACCAAGGCTGTGTTCCCTTGGGTGACCTATGGCTGATCGGTTTACTTATCTTTTGAGTTACACAGTGCTCACCTCCCTTGGCTCTGGGAATTAGGAGGAGATATTTGGGGAGCACTGTCCTCCAAGGGATGTGAATAAAGAACCTGGACACAAAAGTCCCCAGAGAAGCTTCCGGAGGCTGATTGGGGGCCTCACCTCGACTTTGTTTCCTGTGGAATTTCGGGTTGTCTTAGATTGTAATTTAATTGTAATTTGTTAAACAAATTCAGGGATTTTGTTTTAATTAGAAAATACGGGGGTGGATATTTACAGCTGGAAAAGTGGAAGTGAGAAAGGAAGAGGCCTGCTGTGTCCTTGTGAATATTTGGGATTCATCTGTCTAGATGCAGAGCGAACTGGAAACTCGGTGCCTTGGGGGAGAGCAGGTCGCTGCGCGAGGCGGGAACTGTGGCTGTTGTTTCGGGCACGTCTTCGCCAGCGTTACTAGGTGCTCATTGGAGCATTTGAGACAACTGCTTAGTCACGTAAACCAGCAGCCTATTTTCCTTTCTCCTAGAAGCCCTTTAAGACTTGACAGCTTCCCTGAACCCAGAATTCTCGGCTGCGCTCAGCTCTGTGGCCCATAGAGGGCGCTCCCGGCCTTTCCGAGTTGGTCGCCTCTTCTGTGGGTTTCTTTAAAAGGGATTTGTTTGTTGGTGGCTGGGCCTCAAAGAGAGATGATCCCAAACGTCCAGTTATCAGTTTTGTTCCCTTAATGCGCTGCTTTTTTTCCCCACTTGGCCACTTGTTGAAGCTTCCTGCAAATATTAAGTTGGGAAGGTCAAATTACTCGTTAATGGTCAATATGATTGTATTAACAATTGTGAACAAAATATTAATAAGAAAGGGATTGGAAACCGAAGGCTAAAGCTGTGGTTTGTAACCTTTTAGCTGTTGGGGAACCCTTAGTACATTTGTGGGCCCAGGCAAAAGTTGAAGCAACTGGACCAGGGGGAAGAATATGGAAGTTGAAGGTGGGGGCAGGGCTCATGGTCTTGTTGACTCCGCTCTCTCAGTCAAAGCTAAAGCTTCATTTTTGTACCTAGGAAGAGCATTGTGAATATTATAGTTATGGTAATCAGAATATTCCATATATTATGCTACACTTAAAACTAAGTGTAACAACCTGTGGTGGTTTGAAAGAAAATGGCCCGCAAAGGGAATGGCACTATTTGGAGGTAGGTGTGGTCTTGTTGGAGGAAGTGTGTCACTGTGGAGGTGGGCTTTGAGGGCTCATAGATGCTCAAGCCATGCCCAGTGAGACAGGCCACTTCTTGTTGGCTGCCAGATGTAGAAGTCTCAGTTACCTCTATGGTGCCATGTCTGCCTGTGTACCACCATGTCCCAACATGATGATATTGGACTGTATCTCCAAACTGTAAGCCACCCCAATCAAGTGTTTTCTTTTATAAGAGTTGCTGTGCTCATGGTGTCTCTTCACAGCAACAGAAACCCTCAGACACAACCTAACTGGAGAGCTGTGAATGCTGATTAAAAGGAACAGCATTGCTGCTTTCTATGGTGGCATCAGAAGACTCAGTACAACTCAAGCTGCAGACACGAATTTCACCCTGTGGTGTAGGCAACCTTTTTTATTTCCTGTCCATAACTAACTCTTCCCAGGGTGTTCTTATACTTAGTTTCCACGTCGTGACACTCGTCTTCCCGTGGGAGTCAGGTTCCAAGCTGTTAACGTGAGCTGCTCCCCCAAAGGCATCAGCCAGTACATACTTGTCCTAGGATTTGGACTTAAATCTTAGAAATCCCGCAATCCTCCCCTGCAGGCTACCAGAAAGGAGAGTGCGGGGAGCAAGCCAACAAGCCAGCACTCACGCATTCGTTTCTCTCTCTTCTTGACTGCGAATGTGATGTCTCCCCCAAATTTCTGGTGCCTCAACCTCCCTACAGATCTAAACTGGAGCTGGAAGTTGAAGAGGTAAAAGCAGAACAGCACCCTTTCTGGGCCTCTGCTACTTGGCTGTCAATGAGTGATTCCATCACAGTGTGGTGTGCCGAGCTCAAGTAGGGCTTCCCCAAAGGAGTAGTTGTTGTCAACCTGGTCCCTATTGCAAAATGGACCAGGAGTGTGGCTATGAGCAAGGTCCTTCCTATAGTAGGCTTGTTAAACTTGCCCCATCAGCAGCTGGAGACCTATGCTTGTGTGTCTAACCCCACCCTTAACCCCCCCATGCTTTAACTCCACACACTCACAACCAACACAATGTGCATCTGGCACCCACGCTTTCTACTTGTAGAAACCTTGAAAGTATGCTTTATGGTTTCAACCAGGTATGGGTTTGATCAGTGTCCCTGACTAGTCGTGCAATGGGATTGGAGAGAAAATGGCTACCACAGGTAGAAGCGTCTCTATTCCCTTGTGTATTCCCAGTGCCTTGCTTAGACTCTGAGACTTAGTGTTGCTGGATGAATGAAAGGCATGACCGACTCAAGGTATCATGAATGACCGACTCAAGGTATCTGGTCGACCAAGCCCATTTTCTTCCTTAAGATTTTACACACACACACACACACACACACACACACACACACACACACACACTTTTGTTCATTACTTGGTACCACTCCTTTATTAACAGATTGTTTGTTCCCATTGACAACCACTAAGTGACTTACACATCTTTAAAAACTACTCATTAGGAATCAGGGCTGTCACTGGGTCTTTGTGGTTTCTGATCACACCTATTCCACTGCCTTTTTTAAAAACCCACCTCCCCACAACACTTGTCTGTCTTCTTTTATTAGTATTTTGTTCTGTGCCCCAGACTGGCCCTAAATACACCATCTAACCAAAGATGATTTTGAATTTCTGACCTTTCTGTCCCCACATGCTGGGACTGCATGCATGTCCCCCCATTTTTGGCTTATGAGGTGCTGCGGATTGAACTCAAGGCTTCATGCACACCAGGCAAACACTCACCATCTGAGCCCCATCCCCAGCCACTGCCTAGCACACTTTCTAAGGGAATTTTCCAGGGAGCTTTCAGGGATATCTGAGTGGTGACCAGGGACACAGGAATGCCTGACTGCTTAACATAGTTAGACAATGACTTTCACATTTTGGGGAAAGAAATGAATTTTTAGAGAGAGTTTTTTGTTGTGTGTGTGTTTTGGCTGGCATGTCAAGCAGTTTGTAGTGGGCTGAGTCTGAGCTGAACCAGCGAACAATGCAGTTCTTTAAGAAATCATTTCTTGGTTGCAAATTGAATTTGAAGAATGTGCAAAAGATCCCATAAAAACCTGGAAAGTACTGATTTCCTGCGAGTCTGTGACCCTGTCCTCGGCAGGCATGGCCCTGTGCTCCTTCTGCGGCTCCCAGCTTGCTCTTTGGAGTGACTTATCTCCTTATGGTTGTTATGCACGATATCCATGGGATCCCTCCAGTTTATCTTTCTAATCCACTCCAGAAAGCTAATAATGTAGATGGGGGGGGGGATAAGATTTCCCCCAAACAGTAGCTTCTGTTTACGTTAGTTTTTAAACAAAACGTCCAAGAGCTTTAAAAGTTTAAATCCTAATGATCCCATTTTGCCAGTGTGATTGGTTAAATTTGCCCTCATTTCTGGTTTCATTGTCCTGGGGACAGATGTACTCAAGTCAATGGCATTCTGACAAAAGACAGGTATTGTCAGAATGGTATTTCCAGAGTGTACCCCCAAATCAACAGCAATAAGTTAAAGTGAAAGCAGTCTCACTTCTAAGTCAGAAGTGACTTGACTTCATGAGTACACAAGCAAGAGTGTGGGTAACCCCAAATCCTTTGTTATGTCAGTGGATAAACAAACGGGGGGACTGTTTATCTCTTCGGCTGTAAACTTGGGAGCAGAGAGTCCTGGACTGGTTCTGGGGCTCAGGGTCATTCCATGTCTCCTCTCTGCCACTGCTTCATGCCATCATCTCCCACTTGTCGTCACTTTCTGTTGCCGGACGGTTGTGACCTGTCTCGGGATGATGTGTGATACCCAGGAGGTGAGACAAGAAGCTAAAAGGGGACATGAACATGCTAGGGCCCCTTTAAGTTGTCTTTCGTAAGAGACAGTACATTTCCTCACCCGTGTCAGAGGCCAGACTTCTTGTGAGTGTGTCCTAGCTGCAAGGGAGTCTGAGAGTGAGGGCTTTCACGTGTTTAGCATTCTAGCTTTCTGGTAGGGGAAAGCAAGGGCCAGAGGAATGGGGAATAGCCTTAGGGTGGCCATAGGTAGTAGTTATCATGGAAAGGACAGAGAAGTGGGGAATGGCCTTAGAGTGGCCATAGGCGGTGGTTATTGTGGAAGTTTCAGATTCTGTCAAAATGCTAAGCTGTTATAAATTACTTAGGAAACTTGAATAAGACTGATAAAAATCCAACAAAAAGCATCTTGGGAGGTAAGACTGGCTTATGTTGAGAGTATGCTTGGGGCACATAACCAGTCTCTATTGACTTAGGTGTTTTCATTTTAATTTTGCCATTTCCTGCTTTACAAAATAATTCCTTAGTTATTTACTAATTATTATTATTACTGTTACTATTATTTTAAATTTGGAATAGGAAATCCCAGGCTGGTCTTGAACTATATAGTCTAGGATAACCTGAACTATTTTAAACCAGACGTATTTTATTTGTGTGTATCGGCATGTGAGTACAAGCATGAGTATGTGCAAGTGTGTGTGCAGAGGCCAGATGAAGGCATTGGCTCTCTTGGAACCGGAGTTGCATATGTTTGTCTTGCTCATTACACAGGCGTTGGGATCTGAACCACCCAGCCACCTCTCCAGCCCAGACGTGTCTTTTTATTGCTCCATTTTGTGCTTCTCTGCTTTCTAGCTCTTTCCCCAGTTTCTGGGATGGAGGAGAGAAGAAGGTGAAGCAGAAATACAAGGAAAGGGAATAACAGGAAGAGGGCTTCATTAGTAAATGTGTGTCCTCCCCACTCAGCTTCCCTTGGGTGCAAATCAAGGATGGTCTGTGCCATGGCTGTCTGTAAGAAGCTGCTAACCCAGGCAGTGTGAGCATGTTTGATGTGAAGGCATTGTGAACCAGCATCTTACTCATGCAGATGGTCTTGCATCCTGGGGCTCTTGCTCTGGACCACTCTCAACAGTAGTCTGTGGTGGCCCATGTGTAACCAGCTTGAGCACAGCACCCATATAGATCTCCAGGAGATGTGGTTATTGGGTTCAGTTTCTACAGACAAGTGTGAACCTACTGAGGTGGCCCACCTTCCACAGAGATGAGCGCAGGCTGGTGGTGCCCACACGATGAGAGAAGCAGAGCGGGCTGCAGCAAACTCTATGTAAAGGTTAGCAAGCAAGATCTGGGTAGCGTTGCCATTTGGCTTCTTGGGGTCGATGAAGAATCAATGTGATTTACAATTGTATTCAGAGTCTGCTCGGAGCTGTCATGAGTGCTTTGGCATACACGCAGGGGGACGAAGCCTTCTGTTCTGAATAAAGTGGTGCTTTGTTATCAAAAGGCTAGCTGGAGGAACAACCACAGAGAATTCAAGTTTAGCTGAAAGGGCAGTAGATGTGAGCCCGAGGGTCCAACTGGTTCCTGTGTACATCAGTGAGTGCTGAGGGAAGCCAGGGATGCTGCGGTGATGGATGCTGCAGCTGGGATGCTGTAGCCAGGGATGCTGCGGTGATGGATGCTGCAGTTGGGATGCTGTAGCCAGGGATGCTGTGGTGATGGATGCTGCAGCTGGGATGCTGTAGCCAGGGATGCTGCAGTCAGGAATGCTGTAGCCAGCGATGCTGCAGCCAGGGTTGCTGCAATCACTTGCCAGGAGCAACCCAGGTCATCCTGACTCTCGCTAGCTGGTACTCAGTTGTGCTTGGTGCTTTCACTGCACAAATGCAGCCGCCGAGCAGGGGGACACCTGGAAGCAGAATCCAGCTAGTTAGCACTGTGTGGAAAATGACTGACTTTTGAGGACCGTGAACTGGGATAAAGTCAGAACACCCAGGTTGTTGTCTTGGCTGTCCTTGTCCTTGTGGAGGACCCGGGACATCTGCTTGTCTTGATACTTCTCTTTGCAACACTACGGCATGGCTTCCCTGTGGTGGGGTCAGACACTTTCTGAGCAAAGCTCTTTCAAGTCCTTGTGGTGTTTTATTATTTACTTATTCACTTTGGGTTTTTCCAGACAGGGTCTTACTATGTGCGGCTGGCTGTCCTGAAACTCACTATGCAGACCTGGCTGGCCTCAAACGCACAGAGATCCACCTGCCTCTGTCTCCCCAGTGCTGGGTGGTATTAAAGGGGCTCACACCATCATGCCAGGCTCCCTGTGGTGTTTTATTAGGGTGTATTCCACAGACCCGCAGTCAGAGCCCCAGAGAACCAATGTCAACTGTGGAAAACCCTCCTATGGAGCCTTGAGGTTGAGAAACTTCAGAAGAGGAACCAGGCTGCTGTTTTTCTGTTGCAAAAATTCTTTTTCTTTTACTTAAAATAATTTAGTTTCATTTTACACACCAACCCCAGTTGCCCCTTCCTCCCAGGCTGTTGTTTTAATGTGCAGATTGTGTCTACCTGATGGCCACCTCTCAGCCAAGATCCAGTTGGTCACTGTGGGTCGTGCTGGTCCCCACCCCACATGCCACCCAGCCTCTAATCAACCTGCACCTTCAGTTTCCCAACTTTTATCTAATTACTCTTTATAAGTAAAAAATAGGGAGTCAGATATTGGGGTAAGAACCTGAATGATCAGAGAAGCAGTGGAGAAGCGACTAGGGACCTCCTATCTCTTCCGTTCCTCCATCTAAAAGAACTGAGATCCTCTCTAAGCTCTGCCTTGCTGCTTCCTGTCTATCTGTCTTCAATCCTCTCAAACCTCTATGGTTAATTTTGGTCAGTTAGAGGCTAGCTCTGCCTTCTGAATCAAAGCAAGCTTTATTGTCAGGTTGTGATCAAAATACCACACAATAGGGTCATAATTATTTGGCAAATATATTTTCGTTTGAAGACTGATTTAAACTTTAGCCAATCAACTCAGAGATTTGTCCATATGCAGCCAGCCTTCTGGATGTTTCTGTATATTCCTGTGCTCTCTAGTATTTGTGGAAGATGGATGAGTGTTTCCCCTTCCTCTCTGAAATAATTCTCAAACTCATCTGTTACCTTGATTCCCGCTAGCAATCTGTACAACGGATTAAGTGTGTCTTACCCTCTTCCGGCGTCTCTGGTAAATTTTTGGTTACATACTTGTGGTTGAAGCTGAGGTGATGACTCAGTTGACGAAGTACTTGCCTCATAAGCACGAGAACCAGAGCCTGACTTCTAGACCCCAGTTAAATGCCGGTTGTCATTGTAGACACTTGTAATCCCGATGCCGGGCAAACAGAGCCAGGCGCATCCCTGGGACTCACTGGGCAGCCAGTCTAATCAGAGGAGATGGACAGTGTTCCAGAGAAGGACTCCTGAAGCTACACACACACACACACACACACACGGGGTGGGGGGGGAGAGAGAAAGAGAGAGAGAGAGAGAGAGAGAGAGAGAGAGAGAGAGAGAGAGAGAGAGAGAGACTAGTGTTGTACTCAACTCAATGCTTCACTCATTGAAAGCAGTTTCAGTGATCCCCAAACTGTGGGTGGCTACCCCCAAACCAGGGGAAAACACAAACACTTACATTATGATTCATAACAGTAGCAACGTTATAGTCAGGAAGTAGCAACAAAAATAATTTATGGTTGGGGGTTCACCACAGCAATAGGACCTGTATTGAGGGGTCACAGCATTAGGAAGGTTCAGAAGAACAGGTTCAGATGTTTCCCATGGATGGTAAAACTATTTTCAAGTATAAAATGTGGAGACTTCTGTCGGCAGCCAGGCTTCACACTGTTGGAGAACGATAAGGTCAGAGTGTTTGGTATTTAAGTGGCTTACCTTCTTCAAAGCCTGACCATTCCTCTGAGGGCCTTCTTTGTAACCAAGCTGGCCCTCACCTGCACCGTGGACCGGCTGCCTCTCGTGTCTACTGTGGGTGCTCCCTGGGCACAGCAGCCTCTGCCTGCTGAAGCTGGTCCTCGCCTGCACCGTGGACCCGCTGCCTCTCGTGTCTACTGTGGGTGCTCCCTGGGCACGGCAGCCTCTGCCTGCTGAAGCTTGTTCTCACCTGCACCGTGGACCGGCTGCCTCTCGTGTCTACTGTGGGTGCTCCCTGGGCACAGCAGCCTCTGTCTGCTGAAGCTTGTTCTCGCCTGCACCGTGGACCCGCTGCCTCTTGTGTCTATTGTGGATGCTCCCTGGGCACGGCAGCCTCTGTCTGCTGAAGCTTGTTCTCGCCTGCACGGTGGACCCGCTGCCTCTCGTGTCTACTGTGGGTGCTCCCTGGGCACGGCAGCCTCTGCCTGCTGAAGCTTGTTCTTGCCTGCACCGTGGACCCGCTGCCTCTTGTGTCTACTGTGGGTGCTCCCTGGGCATGGCAGTCTCTGTCTGCTGAAGCTTGTTCTCGCCTGCACCGTGGACCCGCTGCCTCTCGTGTCTATTGTGGGTGCTCCCTGGGCACAGAAGCCCCTGTCCACTGGTGTTGGCTCTCCTCACCTTGGGTGATTCCTCACTGGCAGTTTTTGTGACCTAATACATTGGCTGCCGGGTTAGTTTCAAAGGTTACTTTTGATTTTCCCAGAAGATCTTTATGGTGCCCTGGTCCATCAGTGTCTGAATACTAGAGGCAGAATCTCAATTTGGACTTGTTTAAGTTTCAGAATTCATTGTTTCTCGGAGTCAGGCCATGGGTTAAGTCCAGGAATTGGCCTTAGGGACCTTAGAACCCAGTACTCCCTGTTAAGTCTGTTTCAGTTGCTATAACTAAATATTCAAGACTCGATGCTGTGTAAAGAAAAGATGTTTGCTCAGATCACAATTTTAGATCTCTGTTCCCTTCTGTTTGTGACAACAAGACCAGGCTTTCCAGAGTTCCAGAACCCACCCTCTCAGCATCTTGGTGGTGTACCCAGTTAGAATAAATGCAGACAGAGGAGACTTCTGGGCATGTTGGGGGCCACAGGGTCATATGTCTGTTATAGAATTGAGGAGAGCCTACTGGATAGACAGAAGAAAGATGCTACCATTTGTAGATATTCTAGAGTCCACTAGAGCCCTCAGGGTCTCTACCCATGTAAGTCACTGGCAGATGCTGAACTCAGTAGCTCTAACTTCAGGGTCCTGAAAGTTCAGTACTGAGGAGGTTGCTGTCTGTGGCAACCCTGCCCTCACCTGAATGAATCATCTAATGGAGGAAAAATGGAGTAAGAATCTGGGGAGGGAAGATGTTTAGGTATTCGTTTCTTTTGATACTAAGTTAGAAGACAGCCAAGGCTTTATGCCTGGACTTTAACCATTCCTGGGGACTTTAGTGATGGGGTGAATGTACCTGACCATTGGCGTAAGTTTGTTTTGCTGGTGTCATCCAACCAGGACATTTTTAGGAGGTCACGGCATCTCATTACACCCACATGAGCTCTTTTGAATGTCGCACACTGGCACAATTTGAGACCAGAAAAGGACAAAATAAGGTTGTTACCTGGCTTGGTATTTACTGGTGTGGAGGAAACACGTGTCTCTTTTCTCTTGCACAAGATACAATTTGCTATTTGAAGACTTGCAGACGGTGCTAAGAGTCCATGACCTTAGGGTATGACCAGGACTCTGGAGAACCAGTGAGTCCCTCACATCTACTTTTCAGATGTGGTTATGGTTTTCCAAGACAGGGATTCTCTTTGTAGTCCTGGCTGTCTTGGAACTCACTCTGCAGACCTGGCTGGCCTCAGACACAAAATTTTGCCTGCTTCTGCTTCCCAAATGCTGGGATTAAAGGCGTACGCCACCACTGCTCCAATCAAACTAACTTTTAGCTGCATAAGTTTCTTCAGTAAGTACTTGTCAAAGAATTCATAGCATTTCTTTTAAAATCACCAGTGTGTGGTTAATTGCTTCAGAAAAAAATTGGTTCTTTCTGGTCAACATTTTCTTAGTGTTTTTCTCTAGAGCTGTGGGATCTAAACTGATCCTGTCCTCAGCAGCTTTCTGGGGCAGACCCGAGATAGAGAAGGGTTGCGTGGTTATCAGTTTCCCTTTCTTTCTAGATGGTAAACTGCCTGTAAGTCAGACTTAAATATTCACCCATTCACCTACTACTCATTGATGCCAGCGTGAGCCACCATCTTCTGAGCTGTAACAGTTTTGGCTATATTTCAGCTGCAAAATTGCAATGGAGCGGTTGGCAATAAGTGGACCAAACAGGAGAACATTCCCAATTTGTTTCTTCTATCTTAGCATTCCCTGGAAACCTTTGCCTGGCCCTTCTCCCTTCTCCCATTCCTCCAGCTGAGTCTCCACACACACCTCCCTTTCTCTGTTTACCTGATGAAGCAACTATACTTCAAAAGGGAGAACAAAACCCGGAAGGATTGGGTTGTAACTTTGAATCTGTTTTTCTGAGCGTGAGTCCTCCATGGAGCCTGACTTTATTTATTTATTTGTTTATTTTTATTTATTTATTTATTTGGTTTTTCGAGACAGGGTTTCTCTGTAGCTTTGGTGCCTGTCCCAGAACTAGCTCTTGTAGACCAGGCTGGCCTCGAGCTCCCAGAGATCCGCGTGCCTCTGCCTCCTGAGTGCTGGGATTAAAGGGAGCCTGACTTTATTGGTTTAATTTGCTGACTGTGCTTTGGACCATGTGTTTCTGCATTCTGAGACATAGTTCTCCACACGACTCTCTTTAGCGGAAACCTGTGTGCAAGTCATTAGTGTTGCTAGTAACTAGGCCTGGTAGCACCTCGCACCCTCTCTACCCCCACCACACCCCCAGGTTTCTGTTAACTCTTAGGACGAAGGGCAAGGCAAATCCAGAGTCCTTGGGTTTTGGGAAGGGAAGGATGTCTGGAGGTGGAATATGGTAAGGCTGATCATTACACGTCCTAGCACAGGTCGGGGAGTTCTGACACCTTCTCCATTCTTTAATCTCACCCCTTCCTCATGGACCCACACGCACAGAGACATCTCTCCAAGGCAAAGGACCAAAGGATGCTGGGAGGTTATCTGGGTTAGCAACTAGAGGATCTCTCCTTGGGTCATGGTAGAGGTTGCTAACCAGCCATCAGGGGGCCTGGTCTACTCTCTCTCTCTCTCCTGTGTGTGTGTGTTCCCTCGTGGTTTTAAAACAAATGAAATTAATTGCTAGTTAGCATAAAAATTGAAATATTCAAACAGGCTAGGCTCCCACAAAGCCAGTGAATGCAGTAGGATCAAAACCCAGTGCCATTTTCCTTGGCTTCTCATCAGCCCTCATTGTCTGCCATGTTCAGAGAGTCCGGTTTTATCCCATGCTTTTTCAGTCCCAGTCACTCTGGCCTTGGTGAGCTCCCACCTTCCTAGACCTGGATGGAGTGGAGAGGACCTTGGACTTCCCACAGGGCAGGGAACCCTGACTGCTTTTTGGACTGGAGAGGGAGGGGGAGAGGAGTGGGGGAAGGGGGAGGGAAATGGGAGGCGGGGAGTAGGCGGAAATTTTTTCAATAAAAAAAAGAATGTAAAAAAAATTGAAATATTTAATCGAAAGCTAAGATTTCTGTCTTGGAACTAGTAAGTAGGTCCAGTGGTAAAGGTGACTGCCAGAAAGCCTGAATTCAGTCCCTCGTGGTGGAAGGAGAGAAGAGACTCCTGCAGATTGCCCTCTGACCTTGACATGTGCCTGTCTCCCCCTCCCCCAAAGTAAGCAAAGTGCAGGAAAGCTTGAAATGTTTTCTGTCTTCTAAGGAAAAGGTCTCTGAGCACCTGCCGGTCTGGAACCTGAGGTCTGTGCCTGAAACTAGACAGTGACCCAGCGTACACAGGCACCTTTGCCCCAACTCCCTGGCCCTTGTAGGGACATGAGTAGGAGAACCCTGGGTTGATGTGTTCATCACACACCCCTTCCTTCACCCATTCCCAGTGTGTAGTTAATGATGGATGCCAGGACACATCAGAGCAGGAAGGCCGAGAGGGGCCCAGCCAGCCGTTGGCCCTGCCCACTCTGGAATGGACTCTGTAGACCTTGGCTGGGCTGGCCCTGAGGACTTAGCTCTGGCTTGGGTTTAAGGTTGTGTGTTAACACTGGAGATCCTCTGAGGTCTGTTCTAGAAGCCTAAGACTGCCCAAGGACAGTTATCTTAAGGGTACTGCCGCTTTGATGTTTGAAACAAATAGCCCTCGTGCGGTCCTCTTGGGTAAGCCTTGGGGTTTGGGACTAGACCAAAGTAAGGAGTCAGCGTGAGTACAGAGAACCATTCCTAGATGAGCAAGTAGACCCTTGTGGCCGCTGAGACACAGAGTGTGGCAATGGGTGGCACCTGAGATATCACCAGAGCAGCATTTTGCTATTTAGTAACAGCAAAATATTCTCCAGTCTAGACAAAGCCTGCTGACATGAACTACTGGCATGATTTTGCCACAGTATGGAATTGCTGGAGCCCTAGCTGGCTAGCACTGGCTGCTGGTTTGGGATGAAGCACTTCCTGTCTTTGTTCAAAGCCAGCGTGGGATAGGGGGAGGGGCAGGTTGCAGACAGAAAATTCTTCTAATTTAACCCTAAATCCCTCCCTTCAGCTGTGACTTAAGCTCACTTCCTCACTGAGCATGCCCCGGAAATGAAAAGTAGCTTGTCGGGGTCCTATTTGTCTGCTCCTCTGGCTCCTTACACTTCCTAAAACTGCAGCATTGACATTTGAGTCTGTCTGCTCCCTAAGAGACAAAGCTCCTGGGACAGACAGCCACCAAAGCTGTACCAGTGTCCTCTCTGGAGAAATGTATAGAAAATGATCTTTAAAAGGCCGTGTGCTCCAGCTATTTATTGGACACTCAAGAAGAGCCTGGACCTGGCAGTTCAGGCCTGTAGCCCCAGCTACTTGGGAGGCTGAGGCAGGAGAGTGAGATCAAGGTCTGCCTGAGCTATAGAATGAGCTCAATGGAAGCTTAGAAAGAACCTGCCTGGAAATAAAATGTTTTATATATATAATTATATTATATAACTATACATAAAATAGTTATAGTTATATATATATGAATCATATATATGGTTATATATAAATATTTTATATTTATGTGCACACGTGTGTGCTGAAAATATAACTCAATGGTAGAGTACTTGCTTAGAGTGCAAGTCCTAGATTTAATCCCTGGTTTCATAATTAAATGCATATTTAAATATAAACAAATAAGGGCCTCTGTGTGGTAGGGCAGCTTCATACTATCAGAACGGTCATTTCTCACCCAGAGCCTGGAATCCAGCCTGGAAGTCCAAAAACCACTTTCCCTGTGTGGCTTTACTTCATACTGGGAGATTAGAGTCGCTCGCCCTTCAAAAAGACCACCAGAAGTAGGACAGGTTGTTATGTTTCCAGTTTAGGCACAAGTTTACTGTGACCCAAATCCACATGGTGGTGTGCCCTTGCTGGAAGGACTGACCTGCTGCATCCTGGGTTGGTACCCAGGCATCGATGGAGGAGGTGGTTGTTGTAGGGCTGGCACGGCCCAGGAGGTTGTCTTGTTCACCATCGCATTCTCTTGTCAGCCAGTTCCCCCGATTATCTGTGTTTACTGGGAGGTGCTGCAGATGATGGCATGATGTCAGCTTTAACTGTCAAAGCTGATGGAAATCTAGGAATGAGAGCATGTAACCAGAGCAGAGATTCCATTTCACTGGCCCAGTGTGTGCTGTGAAGGGGAGGTGGTATTTGACCCAATGAATTTTGAAAAACCTTAATTCCAGACCGATTCTCCGGCTGCCTCTGAGACATGACTTCAGGGTGCCCCCAAAGCCTTTGTGCTCAAAAGTGACTTCTACTGGTGACTCTCCGAGGACTAGAAAGCTATTTCTATGTTAAGTTTTTGTCACGAGAATGCAAATGTCCCCAAGAGCTCATGAAGGGTCAGTTTCAGCGTTCTTCCCAGAAAGCAGGGTGGGGTCCTTGGCCAGCTTTGGTTTGAAAAAGGATTATTGTATGAAGAATAAGTTGTAAGGCTACCATGGCTTAGATGATCCCAGAAGGTCTGTGTTACAGGCGAGCTCTCTAACTCATGGGCATGTTGGGAGGTTGTGGTGTCAGAGGTGGGATCTAATGAGAGATTTCAGGTCCTAGAGTTTTGCCCTTGGAGAGGACAGTGGGAACCATCTCTTGCTTCTTAGCCACCATAAGGTAGGCCACTTTGTTATACCATTGATTCTACCACCATGGCTGCATCACCGCAGATCCGAGGGCTACAGGAATGATCAGTCATGAACAGACACTTCCAAAACCATGGCCAAGAGAAGTCCCTCCTGTTTCTAAATTGACTCTCCCTGATATTTTCTAAGAGTGACAAGAAGTTGATTGGCCTAGAGGCACAGCAGGAAAGAAAAGTGAATGTTTGTAGATGGCTCTTCTCTCTAGATGACAATGATGGCTCTTCTCTCTAGATGAAAATGATGCTCTTCTCTCTAGATGACAATGATGTCCTTCTCTCTAGATGACAAGGATGCTCTTCTCTCTAGATGACAAGGATGGCTCTTCTCTCTAGATGACAAGGATGCTCTTCTCTCTAGATGACAAGGATGCTCTTCTCTCTAGATGACAAGGATGCTCTTCTCTCTAGCTGACAAGGATGGCTCTTCTCTCTAGATGACAAGGATGCTCTTCTCTCTAGATGACAAGGATGCTCTTCTCTCTAGCTGACAAGGATGGCTCTTCTCTCTAGATGACAAGGATGGCTCTTCTCTCTAGATGAAAATGATGCTCTTCTCTCTAGATGACAATGATGTCCTTCTCTCTAGATGACAAGGATGCTCTTCTCTCTAGATGACAAGGATGCTCTTCTCTCTAGATGACAAGGATGGCTCTTCTCTCTAGATGACAAGGATGCTCTTCTCTCTAGATGACAAGGATGACTTTTCTCTCTAGATGACAATGATGCTCTTCTCTCTAGATGACAAGGATGCTCTTCTCTCTAGATGACAAGGATGCTCTTCTCTCTAGATGACAAGGATGGCTCTTCTCTCTAGATGACAAGGATGCTCTTCTCTCTAGATGACAAGGATGCTCTTCTCTCTAGATGACAAGGATGCTCTTCTCTCTAGATGACAAGGATGGCTCTTCTCTCTAGATGACAAGGATGGCTCTTCTCTCTAGATGACAAGGATGGCTTTTCTCTCTAGATGACAATGATGCTCTTCTCTCTAGATGACAAGGATGGCTCTTCTCTCTAGATGACAAGGATGCTCTTCTCTCTAGATGACAAGGATGCTCTTCTCTCTAGATGACAAGGATGCTCTTCTCTCTAGATGACAAGGATGCTCTTCTCTCTAGCTGACAAGGATGGCTCTTCTCTCTAGATGACAAGGATGGCTCTTCTCTCTAGATGACAAGGATGGCTCTTCTCTCTAGATGACAAGGATGCTCTTCTCTCTAGATGACAAGGATGCTCTTCTCTCTAGATGACAAGGATGGCTCTTCTCTCTAGATGACAAGGATGCTCTTCTCTCTAGATGACAAGGATGCTCTTCTCTCTAGATGACAAGGATGGCTCTTCTCTCTAGATGACAAGGATGCTCTTCTCTCTAGATGACAAGGATGGCTCTTCTCTCTAGATGACAAGGATGGCTCTTCTCTCTAGATGACAAGGATGCTCTTCTCTCTAGATGACAAGGATGCTCTTCTCTCTAGATGACAAGGATGCTCTTCTCTCTAGATGACAAGGATGGCTCTTCTCTCTAGATGACAAGGATGCTCTTCTCTCTAGATGACAAGGATGCTCTTCTCTCTAGATGACAAGGATGCTCTTCTCTCTAGCTGACAAGGATGGCTCTTCTCTCTAGATGACAAGGATGGCTCTTTTCTCTAGATGACAAGGATGGCTCTTCTCTCTAGATGACAAGGATGCTCTTCTCTCTAGATGACAAGGATGCTCTTCTCTCTAGATGACAAGGATGCTCTTCTCTCTAGATGACAAGGATGCTCTTCTCTCTAGATGACAAGGATGCTCTTCTCTCTAGATGACAAGGATGGCTCTTTTCTCTAGATGACAAGGATGGCTCTTCTCTCTAGATGACAAGGATGCCCTTCTCTCTAGATGACAAGGATGGCTCTTCTCTCTAGATGACAAGGATGCTCTTCTCTCTAGATGACAAGGATGCTCTTCTCTCTAGATGGCAAGGATGCTCTTCTCTCTAGATGACAAGGATGCTCTTCTCTCTAGATGACAAGGATGCTCTTCTCTCTAGATGGCAAGGATGCTCTTCTCTCTAGATGACAAGGATGCTCTTCTCTCTAGATGGCAAGGATGCTCTTCTCTCTAGATGACACGGATGCTCTTCTCTCTAGATGACAAGGATGCTCTTCTCTCTAGATGACAAGGATGGCTCTTCTCTCTAGATGACAAGGATGCTCTTCTCTCTAGATGACACGGATGCTCTTCTCTCTAGATGACAATGATGCTCTTCTCTCTAGATGACAATGATGCTCTTCTCTCTAGCTGACAAGGATGCTCTTCTCTAGATGACAAGGATGCTCTTCTCTCTAGATGACAAGGATGGCTCTTCTCTCTAGATGACAAGGATGCTCTTCTCTCTAGCTGATAAGGATGGCTCTTCTCTCTAGATGACAAGGATGGCTCTTCTCTCTAGATGACAAGGATGCTCTTCTCTCTAGATGACAAGGATGGCTCTTCTCTCTAGATGACAAGGATGGCTCTTCTCTCTAGATGACAAGGATGGCTCTTCTCTCTAGATGACAAGGATGCTCTTCTCTCTAGATGACACGGATGCTCTTCTCTCTAGATGACAAGGATGCTCTTCTCTCTAGATGACAAGGATGCTCTTCTCTCTAGATGACAAGGATGGTTCTTCTCTCTAAATGGCAATGATGAAGTGTTTTTCTGGATTGGGAGAAGCAAGTATGGCTCATTTCTCAATCCCAGGAAGTCACTGGCATTCTGTCCTTATGGCTCAAAGATAGCTTGCCTGTGATTTCTCCTTTATGGCACTTTAGGGGCTTCATATCTGGAACTGGGAGGGGTCCTTTGTGGATTGTGGTCAATGAACATCATCTAACATCTTGTTTTTTGTCTCCAGACTGAACATCCTTCCACTAACGATTCAAAAGGCACCAAATCCATCCTCTTTGCTCAGGTTGTGAATACTCCCAACGTGCTTCCCTCCAGAGCCGTGGGGGCAATGTTCAGAGGGAGAATGTGTGGTCAATGTTACAATCACCTGTGTCGTTCTGTTCAGAGGTTCCATCGGCATCAAAATCACATGCTAACCCATGTGTGTGTCCTCATGAAAATGTTGTCTTCCCCTTCCTCCAGGAGATTCCGAGTGCATTTTTCTTAATGTTTTTAAAATTAAGCTCTCCCCTCCCCCTGGTTACTTCTTTTGTCTTTGCTGAAAGTGCATCGTGTTATTGAATAATCAGCCATCTTATTACCCGAATTAGCTGAAGCTTTGTTTGTCTGTTGCTGTTGCTCTGTGAATATCTAGCACACGCTGCCATGTTCTCACACTACTGCCCTAGTCAGCAGTGAATGGAGAGATTTTGTTAGGTAAAACGATATGTATCAGATTGGTGATTTTGAAAATGAAGAAAATTTTTAGACTTCATCATTGAAGATTCAATAGTGCTTCAAAATTGCTCTATGTGTGTAACCATTTTGTTTGCATTTATGCAAGTGCGCCACGCTCATGTGCAGCCTGTGGAGGCCGTTAGTGGGTGCTGGAGCCTTTGGAGCTGAGACTACAGATGATGCTGTACCATGGGGGTTCTGGGAACCTACAAGTGACCTCTGCAAGAGCAGCCAGTGCTCACAAGCACCGAGCCACCACTCCATCTTCACAATGGTCCTTCTTAACAATCTTTTTTTTCTTCTGGGAAAATGTGGAAAAATTTGAAAATCTGAATATGGTGGATATTCTTCCTAACCCTGGTCATCAAGCCCTCTTCGAGGTGTTCCAAAGCATGTCTAACTTAACATACGGGACACCAGGAGCATATGGGGTGAACAACAGCCTCTGGATAATATAAGAAATTATTCATTTGTTTTGCTTGCCCTGGTATGTACACATAATCAAGGCAAGCAATGCCGAGTGTTTATTTTCACTTCCTTCCCGTTTGATTTAAATTTACCACCCACAGTTATCCAAAATACAGAACCCCGTGTGGGACCGGCATGTTTGTTTCGCTCTCAGGCTGTAATGAGGCGCAAACACGACTGCACTCAAGTCTTTAGGATCACACAGATCAAATGTCCTTTCCTTCTTACTAACAATATTAGGGAACGTTCAAAAACGTATCCTCCCAGCCTGCCCTTGCTGTAAAGTTGATAGTTGCGCTGTTCGTATAGCTGACCACCCACTGAAGCCAAGGCATGTGAGACTGCTGTCCACTAAAGTGGGCCTGAAGGTCGCATGGGACCCACCCAAAGATGCTACCAGTAGACCCGTGGAGCACTACAACATTGCCTATGGGAAGTCACTGAAAAGTCTTAAGTACGTCAAGGTGAATGCCGAGACAAACTCCTTCCTTATTGAGGACGTGGGTAAGTGACAAGCTCTTCGCAGCTAACTGTGCGTCAACATTTGCAGCTGTGTTCTTGGGATAGCTGTCTGCAAGGCAGAGTGTGGCTGGCCTAGGCGACCCGAGAGTCTTTGGAAACAGGAAGCCAAGTTCTGAGACTCATCATAAGGTTATTCTTTGAGGCTTCACCATGAGGCCTTTGGGTTTCACCCCAGGCTTCTTGCCCACCCACTTAACTCAAGCCTTCTTAGCCACAAAACAAAATAGAAAGTTTTAGCGTTGGAATGTGTTCTGGAAAACAGAGTGCTCCTTTATTTTTTGGTCTTACAGAAACTTGACTATTAGATGGTTTAATAGTCTAATGTGAACATTTCCCCTTCATCAGCCTTTTAATGATCAAGTACGGCTGACCCTCGAACAACTTGGGTTTGAACTATGTGGGTCTGCTCAGATGTGGAGTTTCTGGGGAAAGATTTGTGACAATTGGCAAGAAAGCTTTCTGATGAGCTACAGAGACTAGCGATGCCATGAAAAGGTTGGCTGTGTCAAAATGCATAAAACATGTAAATAACTCTGCATTATATCCGCTAATATACTGTAGTATACGAACCTGTTTAAAGTTAGCATTTCTCAAGTATACACGCAAACACTTAGAACCACATAGAGCACTTGTCTCCACTGGTCTTTATTGTCAACACAGCCTGGAATCATCCAAGAGGAGAACCTCAACTGAGAAGTTGCCAAGCTCATGTTGGCCTGTGGGCATGGCTAAGGGAGATTGTCTTGAATATTAATTGATATAAGAGGACCCAGTCCACTGTGGGCAGCAACATCCCTAGGCTGATCCTGAGTCATGTTCAAAAGCTAAGTAAGCGCCCCCCCCCACAAAGTGAATCACAGAATGAACCAGCAAGCAGCTTGTTCCCTGACGTTTCTGCATTGAGGGCCTGCTTGAGTTCCTGTCCTGATTTCCCTCAGTGAGGGAGTGTGACCCGGAAGTGTAAGACAGACAAACCCTTTCATCCTCTGGGTTGCTTTGGGTCAGAGTGTACTATCACCACAGCATCCCTTATCTTTGGGAGATGTCTTAACCAAGGCTGTAGCATTAAATCATGACTGCAGAACATGAACTCCAGTGACGTCAGCCACCTCTGCCTGGGAGCTGTCCAGCTCCCCGGTAATCGAGCATCTCAGTTAAAAAAAAATTTGCCTTTCATTCAAATGATACCTAGGATACAGGAACAGGTATCACCTGACTCCTGTGGTCCTCGAGGCATCCAGGCAGCAGCGAGCTCTTAGTAGCTAAGATTTTGGGAAGGTCAAAGTTCTTATATGCAGGTTTTCACCTGCACGGGTTTTGGGACCCCTTAATACTCGAGTTGCCTAAGGTCTACTGAAGCATGTCCCCATGAAGACACTCGGAAGACCAGGCATGTGGACGGCATAACCTTTGCTGAAACCGGAACTTTACTTTCAGTTGATTCTGGAAACCGGGAGCATTTTAAGTCTTGCCTCAGTGTGCACTGTCTAGGGGGTCTGGACTCGGCTTGGAGATGCCGCCTCTGTACCCTCCTTTCTAAATGCCCACCATTGTGTTAGATTACAACCTTGAGATTGGGCTTGAGGCATGAGGGTGCCCCGGAGCCAGCTGGAGAGCACCAGGAATCCCTTGTGCCGTGGTAGATCTTGGCATAAATTCTAGTCCACCCCTCAGCATCGATGCCCTGGCTGAGTCCCTGGACTTACTTCTTCCCCACCTTCTGCTGGGGATCACTGTGTTATTTGGGCAACTGAACAGAAAGTATATAAAACAGATATTGCAGTATTCAGCTTCCCTACTGCCTGCTGCCTCTAGCTAAACACACAATCCTCTGAAGCAATGTGGCTCCCACCCCCAGTCCAGCAGCGAGGTTAAGTGTAGATGCTATAAGGCCAAAGACATGAGCAGGGCCGTATTTGCTTAAATGCTGGATTGTTGTGATTGCTGTGGAGAAGAAAAAATACACGACAAAGGGCTGTACCGCCCACTAAACAATGTCTCCCAAGTAAACGATGAGTTAACTGGATGGGAGTCATAGACATGTGGCCTCCATTGCTGGGAAATTCAGATGGGTCCAGAGCAAAGAAAGCCTGGCAAAGCACAGCTCTGTATTCTGTTGGGACTGGAACAGTTTCCCATTAGCTCGGCATGTTGTGTCAGACTCCAAACGCCACCAGCTCCTGCCAGAGAGAGACAAAAGTCATGCTTGAGCATAGCAGGTGTCCCAGATGGTCTTGAACTTCCAGTTCAAGGGCTGAAGGAGGTTTTGTTTAAAAGAATGCTACTAACCTTGAGAAATGCCACGACCACTCACGTTTTCAACAGGGCAAACACCCGCCTCTCCAACCCTTCCTCTCTCCCTATTCTCACAGACTTCAGTCTCCTTGAGGAACTGCTCCCGGCTTACCTGCCAAAAGACAATCATTCATTTTGAGGAAAATTGGTGTTGTTTAGTTTTGAACACACTGAATCCGGGTGTGTCCTCCTCATGCTGTGGCCCTATTGGATCCCAGCAGCTTCAGGGGATCAGCCAAGGAGACCTCTGCTACTTGCCTTGACCCTGAGGCCAAAGTGAAAAACCAAACCTAATTATTTCAAGATTAGCATTTTCAGAATTCCAGGAAATATTTTTTTAACTTTTTTTCTTTTTTCAGTTGAAGTAGTCAAAAACCACATGTAGACATAGCCCGGGGAACATTTTACTATGAAAAAGAAAAATTCCATGGAGCTTTATGTAGAGCAATAAAGATTTTATGAGTTTCAGTGATATTTATTTATTATTTTTTTCTGGACCTTTCCATCTGGAGCATCCCTGTGCAGTGTTAGCAGTCTGTGGCACTGTGCTCGGGTACCACATGATCAGAGAGTTCTAATTCCTCTGCTGCATTCATATTAAAAAAAAGTCCAATCTGGTGTCAGTGGTGCAGGAATCCAGGTTTGTTACACTTGCCTGCACTTTGTACTAGACGTAGCTGATGCTCTTAGGGTCAGCCATGCTTCTGCTGTCTGAGGAGAATGCAAGCAACTTTTAGAAAAAACAAAGAGAAAGCTGCTGTTGGGCTTGCTGTGTTTGGGCTTTTGCATTTGGTGGTAAGTGGTGAAAGTGAGATGGTTAATGCACGAAGCCTGTGCTTCTGGAGGCTTGAGACGGTGCTCTGATGTGAACCGTGTGTTTCAGAGCCGGGGGTGGTGTACTTTGTGCTGGTTACTGCAGAGAACCACAGTGGAGTGAGCCGCCCCGTTTACAGAGCCGAGAGCCCACCCGGTAAGTCTGACTAGCCTGGGAGAACCCCCTCTCCGTGCGTCTTCATGCCAATAAAAACACTTCATGATTGGCCTGGTGAGAAGGTTCTTTGGGTAAAGGCACATGCCACCAAGACTGCTGGCCTGAGTGAGTTCAATCCCTGGAGCCCACAAGGTGGGAAGAAAGATCTGACTTCTGTAAGGTTGTCCCCTGATCCATACATTCACAGTGTGGAACGTACACTCCCAATCCATAAGTAGAACTTAAGAATTAAAATTAGAAAGACTAAGTGACTCCCAGACAATCCACATCACAGGCAAGACCAAAGCTAAAGCATCAGGAGAGAGGGTTTCTCTGTGTGTGAGGTTTTGGTTTTATCCCGTTTTGGGAGTAGTTTTGGTGCAGTTTACAAACATTTTGGCTGATGTTTTTCAACAAGGCTCAATTAGCCCCATGACTAATTGTGTTGTCCCCAAAGCTTAGGTGTAGAGTTGCTCATAGCCTGAGAGAACCCTTCTGAGAGACCGTTTGACGAGTCACTAAGGACGTTCTGAACTTGTGAGAATCCCGCAGACCTCATTTCTAACTATCCAGTTGCATTTCCCCAATTTAGGAGGTGAATGGATCAAGATTGATGGTTTTCCCATTAAGGGTCCAGGACCATTTAATGAGACCGCCACAGGTACTTGTCGCTCACTTGGCTCATGTCTTCGCTGAAGCCACATCTCCTAAGAGGGCTGTGGCTGTCACACACATGCGCTCACAAGCCTTCATCGTGTTCCCATCGCTAAACTAATACACATGCTGGTGGCCCAGACTGCAGCTGGTGTTGTTTGTGGCTTCCTGTTCCTTCCCGTCCCCATGTGGGCCGTGTCTGTGTTTACATCTGGAGATCGTCACCCGCTAACAAGCAAATATGGTGGCTGAGATGGTAGAACTGGCCCCGCTAGGAATTTTATAGCCTTTTATCTGTGAACAGCATAATTGACTGAGGCCCTTTAAAACAATGGCTCTCATTGGCCGTTGTGTGTCAAGTCTTGCACTTTTCCTGGAAGACTCTGGAATATTTTGGGATATGCCAGATCCCAGTCTTCCATCTCCGCTCCGTGTTTGCGTGTTTGTGTGTTGCCGTGTGGACCTCGATGTTGTCTGGTTATATTGTTTTACTTATTGAGCGAAGAGTAGCTATTTCTTATGAGCTGTTACTTGAAGACATTTAATTGATGGTTAAAAAAGTAGCCCAAATGCCGCAGGGCAAAGAGCTGTGCTTTGTTTCTGTGTAGCATGTCCTGAGACACGTTGACCTGGAGGTGAGTATATGCTGAGCCTGGTGATCATGATATGTTTCTCAAATCAGTATTTCTGGTGGAGACAGTTGTCAAAGTCTTTCATAGAGGTCATGGGGGTGGAAGAACATAAGAATGAGCTAAAGAAGCTGACTTTAGGGGGAAGCCACAGGCTCTTCCTCAAGTGTGCTGGGCTCAAAGCAGGGGGTGCTGCCATGGAACATTTTGTAGGTGAGTAGAGATGAGGTGCTGAGAGCTGGAAGAGAGAATGGCAGTTAGATACAGTTGGGGAGTCATTCTGCAGAGTGAGAGTTGAATTGCAGAGATTATGGGGGTAGGAGAGGATTGGGGAAGAGAAGGGGGACCAAGAATGCACTTTGGCACACACTGGCAATATAGTGCAGGAAGTGTGTTCTAAGAAACATGTAGAACCCGAAATCACAAATAATACCAGGTTTTCTACATTTCATGCTTTCTCTTCTATTTACAACCCCTAAGTTAGGTACACCGAGACTTTAACACTAGCTATAATAAATAAGAAAGTTCTACCAATGCACGGCAACAGTAACGTGAATGTGACTGCTCTCTCCTGTCACTCCTAGAGTAACCCACTGTACTGAATTTACTCTTCTCAGGGCAGGACTATGACCTGAGCAATATGGTTAGATAAAGTAACACAAGTTGGGCATTGTGATACTAAAAGGAGGATACCATGTATCAGGAGATGTTACTAGAACAGAAGTACCCAGGTAATTGCAAGAGACAATTTGACAACTCAGAAAGTTCCTAGGTAATTATCAAGAGGGCAGCATGCACGCAGTGGACACCCTGGATGAAGGCATCATTTGTATCTTGGGCAGGAGGGAGCGGGACAATGGAAGTGTTCGTTACACTTTACAGAACAATGAGCATTTACCTTCTGAATTGTTTATTCCTTGAAGTTTCCACTTAATTTTTTTGGAGGATATAGTTGCCTATAGATAATTGAATCTGAGAAGGTTCAGCTTTGCAGGGAGGGGGCTACTGCACATGAGAGATAAAGGGCAACATAGGAAAGGATGTTTATTTCAGACACGTTTACTCTTGAACACACACATGCAATCAAGTAGACACACATATTTTACTGGCTGGTGTACATGTCTTGTATTTGAATCTCCTATTTGTATTTTCAGTGTTTATTTTATACTTTTGATCTGACATTAGTTTTAGAACTAGGAATGCTCTTGCTTTTTTCATACATAATCACTTTCTCCAGCCACCTTTAATGGAAGCGTATGAGTGTGTATGGAAGTGTCGATGAGTACATGTCTTCACATGTATGATGTGGCCTCCCAAGTGTTACAGATTCAGGCTTTGGAATCAAAGAAACTCATGCTCTAACTTATTGTTGGTTTTATGCACCATGATGATATTCAGCTTCTTTCTGTAGGAGCTTTGGGCTCTGTGACTGGCAAAGCTGTTAGAATACACGATCTCCATTTGCCATTCATAATGAATAAAAGATACTAGAAGAGGTTCCTAGCTTAACTTGCAGCATATAATGTAGGCCATTCCTCAAAACACTAACAAAATCACCTATGGTATCCAGGGAGCACAGACTCAGAAAACGCTACATTTCATTGTCAATGAAGATAGTGACAATTTGTAGGAAACTGTCCACGAGTGATTGTTATGCCATCTATAGCTTTTGATTTTGAGACTTAAAAAAATAGCCATTCCTTGTTTATGGCAATGGTTAAGTGGATAACAATTTGATCAAACAAAAGGGGCATTAGAATGGTGCAGGTCTGCATACGCAGGCAAGGATTTTAAACCAGAGATAGATAATGTAACCTCAGCATCGGCACTCGGCGACGGCCTGGCAGGAGTTGGCTGGTGCTTCAGCCGACGGTGTCTGGTATTTCACCAGGCGCTCTGCTTTGAAATCAAGGAGAATCCATCCTTCATTCTGCTGAAAACAAGGATTTCAGTTCAAATTCCAGAAGGCCTCCTGGATCTAAGGCTGGCTTAGATCTTTACCTGAAAATAGAACTTCGGTTGTTAATCGATTCCTTCAGTGCCTGTGGTTTTGCCAGCATCGGACCCAGAGGTCTCTAGCCCGAGGGACAAGATGGACAAGGAGGGCTCATTGGCATGGAATGTACACACTAATGGGAAATAAAACCAAGAAGCAGCTAAGTGAACCACAATACATCAGCCCAGTGTTGGCTGGGGCTGCCACCGATGGAGGCGAAAGGGCTTGCACAACCAAATGTGTTTCCAATGGTTCTGCAGAGGCCTGAGAGCAAAGTGTGAGCAGGCTTGAACCCGGATAATTCTCTGTTTATAGATGGCCTCCTCCTCTTTCTGTCTTTATCCCGACCTCCCTCTGTCTTACACCAGAGACGGCAAGCGTCTGTGGGCCTACACCCTTCTTTCTGGAAGAACACCAGTTTGGTTGGATGAGGGCATACCCTGATAGCCTCATTTAAACTTGGTTATCTCTTTAAGGACCCTATACCCCAATATAGCCCTGTCTTGAGGTTTTGGGTTTAAGACATCAATATATGAATTTCTAGAGGACACAATAAAATAATGACAAGTTATTAAAAAATAAACTGTAATCTTGAATAAGCAGATGGGGAAGTCTGGTGATAAGATGGTTTCATCAAGCTGAGATGGAGAAGTATCATGAGGAGGAGGAGGAAGGAGAATGTTCTAGAGACTCCTGGAGGTTGGGCAGGACAAGTGACTCTGAGTCTGGTCACTCACCCAGGTCTGGGCTCAGAAACAGTAGACTAAGCGAAAACACAGTTCCTGGCCAGCAACCTCGGCTTCTTCCCACCCATCTGAACATTTCCTCTGTTTTTTGTCTGAACTCACCTTCTGGGATGTCACCTGCCTCCCCTGCTTCTCATCCCATGGGAGCAATGTCACAAGTGGTTTGTTTTCTATAATACTGATTTCTTATTATTTATTTCAGAATTCTTCCCTGCTGTCTTAACTTTTCCAGCAGCTGGCTCCAGAGTAGCGAGGTCACATAGAGGCAGATCCCTGGGTCAGAACTGTGCCAGGTCCCAACTTTGATAGTGAGCAGCCCACGGATGAGCTGGGCCACTTACTCTTCATCTGCCAAGATTTCAAACAGGAAACCGTGTTACATCCTATTTAAATTTAGTACAGAATATGCTCGTATTTATTTTAGTAATCGTTAAGGCTTTCTACAAATCCAATCCTCTGTGATTTTCCCTCAAGCTGTGGAGCTGAATGGGATCCAGAGCTGAGACAAAGTCTGAGTTTTGCTTCATGATGTCTTTGCATTCTATTTCAGTTATGAAGGCTGTTTACGCTTTCAGTAGTTCAATAATAGCTTGATCTAAGTTGGGTGTGGTCGGCACCATTCCTTTCTGGACATTGCCACCAGCACTGTGGTCCAGACATTCCCTCTGGTTACAGTCACTGGCCTTTCAGCTGCTCCCCCAGTCCAACAACATGAGGGCATATATGTAGTAGTAAGTCTTATACAACAGGCATCCTGGGCCGCATCAGTCTCCATGACGATGACCCATTTGTTAGCTTCAGCTCCTAGTTTCTAGCTGCTAGGTCTTGTAAAGATCTAGAGGTAGGCTAAATTTGGTCCTTGCTCATGCTGAGTTCTGAACTCCTCTGTCTGTTGGCAGGGTATCTTGTTTCTTCTATCCCTCACACCATAAACTTGCTTCCAGACTTTGTCAGGTCCCAGTTTTGTATCTCAGCCTGGGCCCTCAGTGTGGCCTCAGGGCATCTGTCTGTTCTTACACACCCTTTTCTCTTCCAAGATGGCTGTCTCAAAAGGCAGCCATGGTTGTCAGCTTCCTCCTGGCCTGTGTTCTCCTCCCTCCTGCCAGGTGCTCTTGCTTCCTATGCCTCTGGGGGTTAAAGGTGATTAGATGACGCATCTTGTTGTCCTTAGGTGACTTCCATCTCCCCTTCTCCCTGCTTTGGGGAAAGCTGAGTCTCTTGAAGGCTGACTTCATTCACAGAGTCCTTCGAATCACAATGAGACCCCAGGGCAAATTTGGGATTAGATTTCGCTGGAGCCTTCCCTCCAGCAGCCTCCCTGATGCCGGCTCTAAAGGTGGACACATACTCTTGCACAAATAATTTGACACAGAAATAACTTAACCATGAAATCATGAAAAACCAGTTTACGCTCTTCTTACTGTCTTGCTTAGTTGGTTCTTTCTTTTGTGGTTGAAGCAGAATGTTTGAGGCTAGATAAGTCATAAAGAAAAGAGGTCTGTTTTGGCGCATGGTTCTGGCCATGTGAGTGGCTATGCCTGGGCCAGGGCCAGTGTGCCTGCAAGCTGGAGAGCCTGGGTTGTGCTTGCTCATGCAGCCTTGAACGAATGTTCTAGAAGGACCTCCATAGTTTAATAAAAGCCGACATTTGTTTGCAGGCCGACATCTGTGGGGTACATGCTGCCCTCTGACACTGTGTCCACTAAAGGTTCTGCTTTCAAAGTCAGAAAGTGGAAAGAGAAAATGCACGTTTGGGATTGCCATGCTCCGGTGAGGGTGGCCTGGAGGACGTTTTCTAGGATCCCTGAAAAATACGTTAGTCTGGAAAGATGCGCCTCCTTCTTATCAAGCTAATCATAAACTGCAGCTGGATTTTATTGCAAAAGGGGGACTAGCTAAGGGCAGCAGGCTGAACGAACCAAGCATCTATTCAACAAGACCAGGCCTCCCATTTTCAGAAAACACAGTTTTCTCTCTCCATTTGACCCCTAGATGAAGCAAATGCAAGGAGACTTTGATAAAACCATTTCAGAGAAAACCAAACCAAACCTTTGAATGGACACGTGATTTTCCCTAGAATATTTCACATGGGTCCCTCTTAGACTCCATGGTCTAGGAGGCTCCCCTTGCACTGTCCTGAGGAGCCCAGCACCAGGAAAAGCAATCAGGAAAGAATTACTGCCATCTTTGCTCTTGGTGGTCCTTGTGAGCTGTCAGGAAGCGTGGCTGGAAACACGCTATCAGACTGATTCATGGCAGCTGTGGGGTCTGACTCACCCGGTTAGGAGCAGAGGGAGCCTCCACAGCTGGCTACCCTGAGAATGTGGATGATCCCTTCATCTGTATTGGGGGAATCAGGCCAGAAACAGGATCCAGTAGGCTGGACTTGGCAAGGGCTAACCCCGAGCTCCTTTTACAGGTGAGATGGTGATGGTGCCATCAGGATGGCATGAATATTAGCATCTGGCATTGGTTTCCTGGGTGCATAGATAAGCCCCTGCTGCTGAAGGGGCATAGATATTAGCTTTGTCTATTTAGGGAAGGCCTGAGATTCATGAAAACACAGACACAGGCAGCGGTGGAGCCTCTTGAGCCTCGCCGTACTATCAAGGGCTCCTTCACTGGTCCGTGCAGAGTTCTCTGCTATCAACACGTTGCAGTTTGTAGGTGACTTGGCATCTCGCAGCAGAGCAGGGCCTGATGATGTCATTGATAGAGCCTCTGATGGTCAGCTATGGTGGGGTCAATAACAAAGCTACCAGCTGACTGACAGGCCATCCTGACTGGGTTTATGGAGTCACTCAAATCAGCCCGAGAACCTGAGCCCACGGGTTGTGATCAGGAACCAGCAAAGACATGGGGAAAACTGGCCACCTCCAGTGGGAGTCCCCTCTCAACCATCAGGCACTAAAAATGTTATTTTTAACTGTAAAGCAGGCACCAACATTTGGTGTTGTGGTCTACAAAATTTAAACGCAACCTTGATAATTTTGAGATAAGTCAGATTGTACGTAAGCAGCAACACTCCAGACTTTGGGGGAACTGAGATAATTTTATTTGCTGTCCTATGAAAACCTTGAGGACAATTTTTTTAAGCGACCAAGTGTTGGCGGCACCCTGAGTGGCCCCAGGATAGAGTGAGGTGTTTGTCTCTATTTTGGCTAGTGGGGTACTGGATTTCAAGAGCCAGTTGTAGGGTGTAGATTCTGGCAGCCTGGTGGTAGTCTGGGGGGGTCACTTCTGATGACACCATAGTTTTCTGTCCTTGTGATGGGCAGGCTTCTGGTGATAGAGGAAGGTCATTGGTAATAAAGAAACTGCCTTGGCCCATTTTATTGGTTAGAACATAGGTGGGTGGAGTAAAACAGAACAGAATGCTGGGAGGAAGAGGAAGTGAGCTCAGAGATGCCATGCTCCCCTCTCCCAGGCAGACGCACACGATGAAGCAAGCTGCCAGGTCAGACATGCTGAATCTTTCCCGGTAAGACTGGTGCTACACAGTTTATTAGAGATGGGTTGATCAGGATATCAGAATTAGCCAGTAAGGGCTAGAGCTAATGGGCCAAGCAGTGTTTAAATGAATACCATTTGTGTGTTGTTATTTCTGGTGTAAAGCTAGCTGTGCAGGAGCCGGGCTGTGGTAAGAGGCCCGCAGCTCCTACTACATTCTGGTAGCTTCCTCATTTGAGAAAGTAGGAAAGCAAGGTCTCTGGCATACTCCACGGGCCCAGTGAGCTGGGACTGAAGGGCCCCATCGGGATGTTTGAAGTTGGTTTGATGTCATTCATGAAGGCTCGTTGGCTTCTGTAACCTATAATGTTTTACCCGGTATAGATGAGTCTGCGGAATGCCAAGGTTATTCCCTTTCCTCCTTTTCATCCTGGTTTGCTTTTTATACCACATCTTCCTTGCCCCCCTGCAAATGCCTTCCTGATTCCAGGCACTGGCCGACAAGCACCATTCTGATGTCTCTGAGGGTGGCAGGATGTCTGTGTTCTGTCTTTCTCTACTTCAGGTTCTGAATGATTCCTTGGACAAGTCAGTCAATGAGTCTATTAGCATGGTTGACGAGGAACTTGGCTCTTCATCCTTTGGTCCTTCCTTGGAGCACTGGGTACACCTCCAAATTAGAAAGGAATGGGACATTGAGTAGACCTCAGTGGGACAGAAGTCACTGGCTGACTTCCTGATGGGCAGTCAGACCCTGTGAATCTCACCAACAGTTTGTCTAAGTAGGTGTGTGTGTGTGTGTGTGTGTGTGTGTGTGTACAGGGACTTCCACTGCACTATAAGCATTCGGGAGGCACTATGGTCTTCTCCCAGAGTGGCTGTGTTTGTACCCATGTGGCTACAGGGATGCAAACAGTGCAGTCCCTGGGAACTTTTGAGTATGTGCTACAGGACAGTGAGCTAGGACTACAGATCCAACAGCAGGGCTCTAGTTCATGCTCAGTGCCTGTTGCCATCCAGCTCCGCAATGTTCCACCCACCTTTGCCTCTCAGTTTCTTTGTCTGTTATTGGTGGTTATTGGAAGGATGTATTCTCATAGATCCATTCCAAAAATAAAGAAATTAAGAGTCCTTCTTAATTAATAGTTGATCTTATTTAAGTATCACCCCAAACTCATTTAGTAAATAATTAAAACTATCAAGGTTATTTATCGGAGAGGATGCTGGCATTAAAGAGACTTTCAAGTATGTACAGTCAGGTGCTGCATCACAGTGGCCTGTGTATATAACCAAGGCCCTAGAGATTATGTCACTTAGTGATGTCATGGCCACCTTAGTGAGCATATAACATTGCACACAACGGAATCACCTGCATTTTTCCAGGGTGTGTTTCTGCTGTTAATGACACATGACTGAGTTGTAAACACTAGTTACATTGAAGAGTTTTGTGAATCTGTTCAGAGATAGTTTAGGAGTCTGTGTGTCAGAAATCGCCCAGGAAGGAAGACTTCATGATGGATAGAAGATGGTGAGGCAACTGTCGTAGTCAAAGCTATCCCAGCGCCCACTCTAGAACCCAGGCTGACCTTCCATTCACTTCAGCCTCCTACACACTGGGCTTACAGACATAAGCTTTATACCCGGCTGTTATATTCAGTCTCACTAAACAAGAAACTGATGTAGTCAGAGAGTCCCCCAGAAGTAGTAGATTTGAGATAGACCCTGAGTCTAGAGTCTGGGTAAGCCTGATTTAAAACCTATCACATTTAACTAGAATAGAATTATACCCAGGCAAAGCATCAAGTGGAAATTCCCCCCCCCCCACCATGGTGTAAAGAAAAATTTGAGGAGCTAGAGAGATGGCTCAGAGGTTAAGAGCACCGATTGCTTTTCCAGAGGTCCTGAGTTCAATTCCCAGCAACCACATGGTGGCTCACAGTCATCTAGAATTAGATCTGGTGCCCTCTTCTGGCATGCAAGTATACATGAAAGGAATGTTGTATACATAATAAATAAATAAATCTTTAAAAAAAAGAAAAAATTGAGTCCCTACAATTTCAGAAATGGTCTGACTTGCAAAGTTGGTGACACAAATCAGGAGGAAACAACCCTGTCCTGCCTGGTCTACAGTCAGGTGGGTTTATTCTCTGTCTTCCAGCGGGACAGTGTGTGGCTGTCACAGGTCTTCTGTGACCCAGCAGCTCTAACTGTGACTTACCTGGTTTGGTTGTGCTAAGACTGATGGGTGAATATGTCCTGCCAACTCTGAAGTTGTGAATATGTTCTGCCCTGGTGGGTGCGAGCCTGGATTGCTCGCTCGCTCTGCCCTGGTGGGTGGGAGCCAGATTGCTCTTGGCAGTTGTGACTTCCTGATTTTGAGATAAAAGATCTACAGAATTTATTAGAAAAATTGAGAGGGCTTTTGTAAGCCTATCATACATAGCGCAGAGAAAAAAACTTAAACAATTTAATTGCAAACGAACTCTGCCCATACGGAATGTTTTCCTCATGCACACAATCATATCACATCAGCTCCCAGATGATCTGGGAAAGAGTTGGCAGCATACAGAATCCAGAACCCTAAAGGAAAGAAAGTTCCAGAGTGCTTGAAAAACAAAGCCTTGAGAGAGAAGTGGCTGTGTTTGGAGGGGTGGTCGCTCTCTTTACTTTGTGACTTTCATCCACGCTCCTGTTATCCTGGGAATAACCTCTGGCCAAACTCTCTTTTCTTTCCCTTCTCCGAAAGGAGATTGCATTTGATTTGCTTAGAGTCGGCTGACTGGGCACAGTGTGCCCACTCCTCGGGGAGCCTGTCTAGACTCAAACTCTTGCTTCACACTTGTGAGTAGAAGAGGCTGGGTGGCTAGTGGGAGTGTGTATGGAGTGAGCCGTGAGTTTAAACAGGTAGAGCACTCAGGATTAGAATGGGGGAATTCACATCCCTGGCCACACTACATGGTCCTGTGACTTTATCTCTTTGTCCCTGGATATGAATGTCTTCCCTTCCGACCCCGAGGCACTATGTGGACAACCAGGCTGCAGATGGGAGAGGTTGTTGCTGACTTTAAAGTTCTATCTAACATAGCTCGTCATGTTGGGTTATCAGTTGTTCTTTGGGCCTGGCCACATTCCAGGGCCCCTGTAGGAGGACTGGCAATGCTGGTGGCAGGAGCTGCTCAGTACATTAGGACAGCTGTTATCTCTGCCGCAGGGTTATGTGGGTAATGTTTGACAGGCAGTAGCACACATTGGAGCTCCAGGATGCACGCCACAGCCAACAAACTTGTGTGGTCTTGACGAAGCTCCTTGCTCTGGGAACTCCATTCTCTCCCCTTTATTGATCCCATCACTACAGAATTCAAGGGTCTTTGCTCATCACTGCTTGACATTCTGCTGATGAGTGCAGGGGTTTCCGAATGAGAATCTATTCAGAGACGAAACCAGCAACTGTCCTAAAGGACAGACTAGTCCAGGGGACACCAGGTCTCCCTCAAGTCATTGTCTGGAGAGGACTCAGGGATAAAAAACAAGTGCAGGCTGGAAGTGTCGGACCTACGCAGCAGAAAGTGCCTCTCCTGGGCTTACTGGATCATCCTGTTGAATTACAGAAAGTTTAACCTTTTGTATATTGGGGAAAACTTCTGTTACAACTTATATGCCATTCTCAGATGCCTTTAAGGAGAGGTATCCAGTGGCTCCATAAGCTACTCCAGGCACCCACAAAGGCGTGGTCCTTTGCTTACGTGAATAACATTGGAGACGGTCATTTCAGAGTAGCTGCCAGACATGGCTGCCCATGTGTGTGGATGAAGCCAACGCTAACCATGGCATGAGTTTTCGGATCGCATCTGAGCTTGGAGTTTCTAGTCTAATAGAATTAGTGTGAATGGGGGCTGTAGTTAATATAGATGACAAAGAAAGAAGGGTTGGAAACAATTGTCTTATACGATTAGAGAGGTGCTTTTTTGCTTAGCAGCATCCACAAATGAGGGCCCGAAGGCTAAAAATGGGCAAACATTGTGGTCACATGATCCACAAACCCTGGTTCTCAACACATCAGTTCTTAATGCAGATACAAAACTCCAAACACTGGCTGGTGTCCCCAGGACACACTACTCTGAGAAAGCTAACAGTGGGAACATTTCATGTCAGTTCAAGATTTCCGGAAGCTGATTTGTTAATAAGAAAGCCAGAGACCCTGGGGATAGCCGCAATCGTGGGCCATAGCCAAGATTTGTCATGGGGCGGGGCTTACATGGGGATAGGACTAGAGACTCCAGTGAAATCAGTTAGTCTAGTTTGTTAAAGCAAGGAAAATCGTCTTTTCAACGCGGCAGAGCAAAAGCCTCCTGGAGGCCAGTTACAAACAGCAGCTAATTAAGGACTCACCACTATATTTTAATATCTCCCGTTAGCTCTCACGATGAGTATATAGCCTGTCTGGCTGTAAGGGGGTGAAAGAAAGCAGATGCAAAAGGACATCACAAAGCCTCCAAGGTCTGTGGCCGGCAGCCCCGCCACATGGAATGCTTTCATTTTAACTTCAGGAGACCTCTTGGCAAGAAACAGAACCCCGTGAACTTAACAGAACAGGTCACCCAAAATGAGTGCGTTAAGCTCAGCAATTAATCGATAGATTCGGTGTGTGCTGAGATTTCACATACATGATATGAACTTCATGTGGTGCATCATTTAATTGTTTCTACGTCATGTCTTTTTTAAGAAAAGGAAGTGCCCAACAAGCCTGTGCGCATGCGTGTCCGAGCCTCAGATGACAGGCTGTCCGTTGCATGGAAGGCGCCACGCCTGTCTGGAGCCAAGAGTCCACGCAGATCTCGGGGTTTCCTCCTGGGCTATGGGGAAAGTGGCCGGAAGATGAATTATGTCCCACTGACCAGAGATGAGCGATCACATGAAATCAAAAAGCTCGGTGAGTTTGAAATTCCAATGCTTCCATCTCCAGTATTTAGAAGCTCGTTCGAGACAGGGCGCTGTCTTAGTTCTCCCAGCTATGATGATTATCCAAGGTGTTAGTTGCTTTTCTGCTTGCTGTGACAAGACGCTCCACTAAGGAAACTTTAGGCAGGAAGGGGTTACTTTGGCTCACAGTTGAGGGACTGGAACCCAACACAGAGGAGAAGGCACGGTGGCGGGAGTGTGTAGCTGGGACTTCTCGAATCATGGCAGAACAAGAAGCAGAGAGAACAGGAAGTAGGAACCAGCTACAAAACCTACAAGACTCGCCTCTGGTGACACACTTCCGCCAGCAAGTCTCACCCTGTGAAGGTTCCGCCACCTTCTGAGACAGTGTCATCAACTTGGGGCCAAGTGTTGAAACTCATAAACCCATGGGGACATTTCTCATTCAAACCACATCTCTTCATCCCATCCTGTCTTGGCCTCCGTCATATTAACCTTAATCAGTGGAAGGACCTCTCTTCTTCTAAGTTATTTCGACACACAGATACCTTGAGCCAGGCCTCTTTGGTAGGGGTGAGATGTGTGGAGAGGGAAAATATGATCTTGTTATCATCACGTTGCTCTTTGCAGCTTTTTCTTCAACTCCCGAGACCCTGAACCCTGAGTCCCATTGAGAGTGAGCACCAGGACAACTGAGTAGACCTGCCAGGCAGGCTTCACCCCTTTCTTTTGGGTAATAGTAGCCTTAGCTGTGAAGTGCTGGTGGGCACATTTGCGGGCAGCAGGAGATACTGTGTGGTCTGTCTTAATAGGTCATTACCTTTATTAGCAAACTAGAGGGGGACACCATGCTCTGAGAAGATGTTGCTGCAAAATGGAGCAAGTGCCAATGACCCTGTCACTCTTGCCCTTGCTCCCTTATCTAATATCTGGGATCCTTTATATACCCTCCCCCCGAAAAGCCAGGCTACAGAGACTCAAGGGTCAGGGTGGCCCTGGCAGCACACTGTCTTGTCTAGAACTCTGGTTGGAAAGCCTTTTGGCTTATGCTTTTCTGCTTGCTCTTTTACCAATAAATAAGAATTGTGGTCCTCATGGTTCAAGCCTCTTTTATTTCCTAAGCGGTCAAGACTCAAGCAAGGGAGAGGCTATGGCTTCCTGGGCCCACTCAGAAGATTCTAGAAAAGCATCTGGTCTCGTCACTCAAGGGTAGTCAGGTGTCTCTTGGGCCCTTGCAAACAGAGAAGGGGGAGGCTTGCATCATTCAGAGGTGTGGAGGCCGGAGGTGGAGAGTGGCATCGTTGGGGACAGAGGCTGTGGTGGGAAGGAGCAAACGAGGCTCCCACCAGCCTGTGGCATCTAAGTGTAGCACAGGAAAGGAAGTACGGTGCCTCTTGCTTGGCACCTCTGTTGTAAAGAGTAAGTTCTTCTGCAAGATAGGTGAGGAGTAGAGCCATGGCATGCAGGAGAGAGACTCGCAGCCAGGCCATGGTGCACAGTGCTTTGAGTTCTGATGGAGGAAGGTCATTGGTTAAATAAAAAGAAACTGCTTGGCCCTCATTGGTTAGAAGATAGGTGGGAGGAGTAAACAGAACAGAACACTGGGAGGAAAAGGAAGTGAGCTCAGACTCCACAGCTCTCCTCTCGGGAGCAGACGCCTCAGGGAGATGCCATGCTCCCAGCTCCCAGGCAGACGCACGCGATGAAGCTCCCACCCAGGATGGACATAGGCTAGAATCTTCCCAGTAAGCACACCTAGGGGCGCTACACAGATGATTAGAAATGGGCTAAATTAATATGTGAGAATTAGCCTAGAAGAGGCTAGATAGAAATGGGCCAAGCAGTGATTAAATGAATACAGTTTGTGTGTTGTTATTTCGGACATAAGCTAGCCAGGCAGCCGGGGTGCTAGGGACGCTCTTATTACTACAGAGTTCAGGGAAGAGCCCTGGGTCAGAGTAGCTTCCTGGAGACAGAGTTCTGGGAAGGAAGCCTACAGCTTGCACTGCTGGTTTTCTCCGAGATTTCATCTGCTAAGGGCGTAAGTACAGACCGTTAGGGATCCTAGGCAGACACTCTGACAGTTCCCTGGGCCCCCAGGCCTGACTTCCTGGACCATGCTGTAGTGTGAGTGGCTCAGATTTGAACTGGTGAAGACCCTGGGAAGTGGCTCTGCTCCTCTTCCTGAAGCATCCCAGAAGTCTCTGCTTCATCAGACGCTGTATTCAGCTGCCTGCTGCACACTCCAGGAGAGTGTCTATCAAGTTCCTTGATTGGGTGCTTCCAGCAGGAGACGATGATGTGGTATTCCAAGAGGCAGCGGTATGGTGTTCTTTGTACCCACATGGTTCCCACAAGGAGGCACAAGCCCTTCTGAGCCACACGGAACCTCTGAGCTATCTCAAAGCCCAGCCAAAAGACACCAGCGAGCCCTCTCCTCCAGTGCCACAAGAAATGTAGCGAGAGCCGAGGAAGCAGAAGGAAGAATCCAGGCTGGGTGTGCTCCATGAAGAGCAGCTGTGGAAAAGGAGACTTGGTGGTGTGAAACCACAGAAGAATCTGGGATCACTCCAGTCCCTCGTTCTTGAGCTGTCCCTTTGGCCCTGGATGGTTTCATTCTGCCTGCTGTTCAGCTCTGCCTTGATGATACAGACCAAAGTCTACCCGGTCATCCAGCTCAAGAGGAAGACACTCTTTGCAGATCCAATACTGTGGGGGAGTTCTGTTCACATGGAACACTTCCTGTGAATGCTCAGAGGACCCTCGCTCATATCAGACACTAAAACGTAATTTGGCATCGTCCTGTCCTTCATGGCTGCCCTGTTGGCTTTTCTTCTCTTCAGTACTACTCCTCTGCTCACCTGAAGATGATATGAACTTGTTCTTTTGCTGCCTAAACTTGAACAAGTTTGGACCTAAGGTGTATGTGACCTCTAAGCCCAGTGTGTAATCACACAGGGTAGGCCCTTCCCAGCTTCTTCTACAATATGTTAGCTCTTGAGTTGTCGTCTCGTGGACAGATTGGGCTTTTCATGGTGGGTTTGTGTGAGGAGAAGGGCCTCATACAACCAGGGCAGAGTGGGGTGAAGGGTGAAGGGAATTCTCCGGGGTATGCTGTGCTCCGGGAAGCCCATCTTTGTGACGTCTTCTGCACTGTTCACCACAGAGATGCCACCATCCGCGGGGCATTGCAGGAAGTGGACACACACTGAGGAACCATAGAGACTGGCTTGAAGTCACATTGGCAATGCATCTCACCCCTAGACAATCACCAAACACACTTTATTGGTGGTCTTCTGTATTTGGGAAATCCCTGGGAAATGTAGCGAGGCCAAAGCGATAGTCAAAGTAAGCCCCACACAGAAGGAGATGGGATAAGCCCTGCGGGTGGAGCAGCCTCAGGACCACAGAAGGGAGAGATGATGAGATCAGGCCCTAGGCAGGAGTGGTAACTGATAGAAGACAAGCAAGTCTGGAGACCTTTAGGAAGATGCAGACTGGAGACCCTTGGGAAGTGAAATGTGGTACTCTGTTCTCATACGTCAGAGGCTGAGAAATGAGCCAGCCAAGGACTGCATTGATGGGGAGTATATGGGATGCTCTGGGGTCATTGGGTGGTGATGCTGCTGTCAGTTCGGAGGTTGTATTTCCTCCCAGTATTCAATAACCAAGGCATAGAGAGAAGCGTACATTTAGTGTTGGATGCTTTCTGCTCTATCTCTGTGACAGCTGCTTAGGGCCCGCTCCTTCCTCAGCAGAAATTAGTAAGAGACTGGGTCTCAAAGTTGGGTAGAACCGGTTGGAAGACCCAACTCCACTGTGACTTTGGCAGTTGCCTTACCTCTCTGAGTCTGACTTTCCTGTGAAATAAAGATCGTGATAAGGCACAGTGGGCACGAAGACTGGCATGTGAAATGTTTAGCATAGTTGGGGCAGGGCAGGGGAAGCTCTTAGGGCAGAGAGGGTCCTGGGGAATGAGGGCACTGTCCCATGTCCTGCTCTTTGGTCCACAGCCTCTGAGTCGGTGTATGTGGTCTCCCTGCAGTCCACCAACTCCCAGGGGCAGAGTCAGCCCGTCTATAGGGCTGCCCTCACGAAACGGAAGAATTCAGGTATGTTCCCAGGGATGCAATTGGTGAAGGCATGGTCTGGGGTGTTCCACATGTGCTGGCTGTGATAGGGTGATGGGTGTTCCCCATGGTGCTAGCTGTGTTGGGGTGATGGGGTTGGTGACTTTCAAGGGAACTGAAGGAAACTATAGGGCAGAGTGTCAGAGGAACGAACACATTTCTTCCATGCGTAGAGACAGGAGAATTCTTTGGATGAAGCCTGTTTCACTGCGGATTGCAGATAGCTTAGCAGTACAGTTGCTTTGCAGTGCTAGAGGGAGTGAGGCATCGTGCCATGGAAAGACACAACCTTGTCCATCTGTAATTGTCCCTAGCGAGACACTGAACCCAGCAGGAGAAAGCACAGGTGTGCTGGAGCAGCATGGAGGCGCACACACCACCGTAGCTCACTTTATGTAGATGCAATGGTATTGAGAGTAGTATGAAAATACATAATTGTGGGTTCACTAATATCTCAGTCATTGTGCACTTATTGAAGTATATTTTTCTCACTCCCATTGGTGGGTATTTGTTATATCACTCATAATATTAGCCAATCACACACCTTTTCTGGCCATGAACCTCAGTTAAGGTGCTCTAGCTCCTTTCTGCTGCTGCGATAAACACCATGACCGGAAGCAGCTTAGGAGAGGAAAGGGTTAATGTCCTATTACCCTTTCGGGTGACAGTCATCCCTTGAGGGAAGTCAAGGCAAACACCTAAGCCAGGACTGAAGCAGGACCCACCTGCTGGCTCAAGCTCAGCTAGGTTTCTTCTACAGCCCAGGCCCACTTCCCTGGGATGGGTCCTAGTTGGTCTTCCCACACCAGTCATCAATCAAGATAATCTCTTATAGACATGGTCCCAGGCCAATCTCATCAGGGCAGTTCTTCAGCCTAGGCTCTCTCTTCCTGACTCTAGCTGGTCTCAGGTTGCCAAAAGCTAAACAGGATAGGAGGAAACCCCAGCAGGGTCCCAGTGTGAAATGGAACTTGCTCTGGTTTTCCACGCTGCATAGGGATGTCCCACCTAGATCCTGGTTCATTTGTATCATTCAAAGATTACTACATAGAGCTTGGGCGGCTTTTCTAACAGTCTGTTCCAACTTTCCTCACTTAGGTCAAATATGTATTCTTTTGAAATCAAATGACCCATATACAGAAAACCAAAACATAAGAGAGTTAGAAAGCAAAGCTGAGGACACCTTGTGGGTCTTAGTTACAGACTGGAGTAAGATGGTGAACTTTGTGACTACATTTTTGATGACAAAAATAAATGGCAGCAAGAAATTGACAAACTTACCTCTTTCTTATATCTGAATATAACATTTAATCTGCCTTGCAACCACGTACTCCAAAGTGTGAAGAACATTGATTCCCATGAAATTCATAACCGTTGTTTAAAGCAGAATCTTTACTTCACATCCCGATCTCTAAAGACTAGCACTGTGAACTCCCACCCCCACATAGCCTCATGAAGGTTTTAGTATTCTAAGAAATTTGCAGCATGTAACGAGCAAATGCAGAGTTTCTTGCAGCGTTTTCTAAGAAGGGGTGGCAGCTCCTTTGCACTCCTCTGATGCTGCTTGGCTCAGTTAGCTTTTACAGTGAACTCCTTACTTCCTAGAGAATGGCTAAGAAAAGTGGAGATCTCCCTCATCTTAGCTGGTGTTTCTATTGTTGTGGAGAGACACCTTGACCACGGAGACTTGTATGAAGGAAAACATTCAGCTGGGGTGGTGGATGAGAGTTCAGAGGTTCAACCCACTATCATCATGGTGTGACGTGGTTTCTGGAGAAGCACTGAGAGGCCTACATCTTGCAGGCAACAGGAAGCAGACTCAGTGTCACACCGAGTGAAGCTTGAGCAAAAGAGACCTCAAAGCCCTCCCCACAGTGACACACTTCCTCCACTGAGGTCACACTTACTTCAACAGAGTTACACCTCCTAATAGTGCCACTTCCTTCGGGGGCAAAGTTTCTTTCGACCTCTCTCCCGCAATACAGACAGAGTGATCTCTTATCTTTCTGCTTATCTCGTTTGACCTGAATTAAGAACAAGCAACTAAAAGTTAGGCATGGCTTGGCCTGAGGAAGTCAGTAGAGAACCTATGGTAAGAGGAGCCGATTTGTGTGCCCACTGTCATTCCAGAGGACAGTGAGCTGGATGTACCTGAAGATATCAGTGTCCGGGTCATGTCATCTCAGTCCGTACTGGTAGCCTGGGTGGACCCTCTTGTGGAGAAACAGAAGAGAGTTGTCGCATCAAGGTACATACGCTTATTTCTTATCTTTATGTATGAGGAACACAGCTTCTCTGGACTTCATTCAGTAATTTTCTGTTTTAGCTTTGTAAAGATTTATTTATTTTACTTCTTGTGCATCAGTGTTTTGCTGGCATGTATGCATGTGGACTCGTGTACCATGTGCACGATTGGTGTCTACAGAGGTAGAAGAGGGCATCGGATATCCTGCAACTGGAGTTATAGATGGTTGTGAGCCGCCATGCAGGTGCTGGGAACCAAACCTGGATCCTGTGGAAGAGCCCAGTGCTTTTAACCACAGACCCATCTCTCCATCCTGATTCCATTTTCTTGCCTGTGTGGGTGCCAACCCCTCTTTTGCTACTGAATGTTCCAGGACTCTGTGGCAAGCTGTTTCCTGCAAATCAAATAGGACCTGGGAGTGTAATTCATGGAACAGGAATTCACATCTCTCGGGCTCCATTTTGTCTGTGTGGAAATTTTCTATGCTTGTTGTTCCCTGGCCTCAGTTTCCCTCTGTGCTGTGTTCACGGTGAGAGGAGTCTTCTTGAAGAGTCAAGGCAGGATGGATTTTTATGTAGAGTGGTAGATGCTTGTTGAATGGTGCACACGTGGCTTCTCTGTAGACATTCGCTGATCTCTGAAGTATGTCATGTCCTGCTTGCTGTGTGTAACAAAGAGCACCTTTTCTTAGCTCATGATGTTGTGCTGGTCTGTCTTTTATACCCATCTGTAGTAGCCACAGACAAAACAACTTTATCAAGTTAGAATCATCTTTATATGAGTTTCATGGTTTTCCAAACTGCAGAGAAATTCCGTGAATATGAGTAAAAAAAAATTTCTATGTTCTAAGACTTGATAGTTTGTACAACCAAGATAAAGCCAAAGGTTTGTAGCCTGATTACTATGTACTGAGTTTTGAACCTGTCTACAGCAGGAAAGTGGGACATACTTTGAAATATAAGAAATACAATGCTCAGATTATGAATGTGTATACACTATGATCCCTAGTAGGTACAGGATAGGCTTGACTGTCTGCTGGCAGAATGACCCCTGTTGAGGTGCTCAGAGCAGTCACTGTGCTTCTCTGTCAGTATACTCTCCCCCAACAGGAAGCATTCATAATTACCCCTGGGCTTTGGTTTCCAACCAGGGGAAACTAGAACTCTCCTCAGAAGGAATGCTTTATCCATTGCTGTGCTGTGTCTTCAGCTGATGCCTTCTCCTGCCATCTACACATAACTGATAACACTTGTATGCACACACATGTACCTGTGCATGCAGAAGCCAGAGGTCAACCTCAGTTGCTGTTCCTCAGGTATCTTCTGTCTTTTTTATTTATGATCTTGATAGAGACTCTCTCACTGGCCTGAAGTTTGCCAAGTAGGCTAGGCTGGCTGGCCAGCAAGTTCTGGGGTGACCCTGTCTGGTATTATAAGCATGTACCCCCATGCATGTTTTTTTCCTGCATGGTTTTTGTGAATCAGACTCTGGTCCTTACACTTGCCTTGCAAACACTTTACCAACTGAACTCTCTTGATCCCTGAACAGAACATTTTTAATGCCTCAAAGGCTTTCTAATGAGAAGTCATGAAGGAAAGCTTGATTAAAAGACATCCAGGCTTTAGAGTTTGCTGCCCTGAGAGTGTTGTAGATGTATGCTGTCTGGGCTTCTGAGAATCAGTACATTGGGTGTTTCTCTCTCTGCAGATCATACTGGGCCTCTCCAAGCCACTCTGTCCTGCTCCATTTCACAGCAGTCAGTCTATTCAAGGCCACTTGTTCCCTGTTCTGAGCCTGTAGAACATGCCCAAATGAGCATGAAACGAGGGTTTTTATGTGCGCATTCATGTGTGTGTGTTCTTGGGACTGTCACATTCTTCAATCCATGTGCACACACACCACTGCCTGCCTCCCTTTACCCCTTCCTTTTGTCTTCTCTGTTTGGTCTTTGGAACACTGGGACATTTTCAGTCTTGGACAGCAATACACTCTATATTTCTTGGCCTGTTTTACACTTCTTTCCAGGGACCCTGTCTGCAGATTCTGAGAGCCAATGATACAGTCAAAGCTTAGATTTTTCTCCTCACATCTCCCCCCTCACCTTCCAAAAGTCACCAGGGAGAAACAAGCAGCAAGGAATCTGGAATTCAGCTTCAAAGACTCTGGCCCCCACGAGGATTGTTGATTGTGTTTTCTCATAGACAGTACACTGTGCGCTACCGTGAGAAGGGGGAGTCGGCCAGGTGGGATTACAAGCAAGTGTCTAACAGGCGTGTACTGGTGGACAACCTGATCCCAGACACGGTGTATGAATTCGCAGTCCGGATTTCACAAGGTGAACGAGACGGCAAGTGGAGCGCCTCCATCTTCCAGAGAACGCCGGAATCCGGTTTGTGTCTAAAATGGCCTTGGGCTTCCTACTGGGGACCACTGGTAACTGAGAATTCAGGGTGACACAGGGTAGCGCCGGCCATGTTTAAAGTCTCACTAACTAAAATCTTACTAGTAGAGTTTGTATTAGAGTTAGAGTTTGGGTTCAGACTATTAAATTAAAAGGGAAAGAGAAAAATGGAAGAGGTTAAGGAGCAGTTTGTGTTGGGCCTATGCTTTGTACTGTGGTAGCCCGTTTCTGCCAAAATGTTCTTCTGACGTGTCAAACCCACTGAGTTCCAGGGTGAAGCATACACAAGTTGCTGTTGTGGCCACGAGTGTCCCTGGGTGGCCTAGCTTTTGATATATGTTCTTCCTGAAGTTGGGGTTATATTTGAATTTAGGGAACTTCTTTTCTGTAGCCAATATTACTCAATAACAGCCAGAACTACATCTTTAAAAGTTGTAGGAGGCTGGATATGGTAGCATGACTTTTATCCCAGCACTTGGGACACAGAAGTGGTGGGTCTATGTGAATCCAAGGCTAGCCTGGTCTACTTATCGAGTTCCAGACCAGCTAGGGTAACATAGTGAGTCCCTGTCAGAAAGACAAAAGTTGCACCGAAAGGATGTTAGAGATTTTGCAGTTCTGATTCTGTGATATTGAGCCAGAAGAGAAAATTGGAATTTCTAAAAGCCTATTTCTAAACTCGCTGCATGAGTTGGAGGAAGTGGCATTAAGTCACTTTCCAGAAAGCTAGTATAGAGCCATCGCTCGTGTGTCATTGACGTGAACACAGTATCCACTTGGAAGGTCCACGAGAGCCCTGTGACATCTTTGTTTTCTGCCATCCTCTAGCTCCCACCACTGCCCCGGAGAACCTGAATGTCTGGCCAGTCAGTGGCAAGCCCACGGTTGTCACCGTGTCCTGGGATGCACTGCCAGAGACCGAAGGGAAAGTGAAAGGTAGCTGTCTCCTCTTTACCCCGTAGTGTTCTTCCTGAGCAATGCTACTCTGGTGACTGACAGAAACTAGACAGACACCATGTACAGTGAGATACTAACCCGGGGGACAAACCCGGGGGACACAGAGGCTTCCTGAGCTGTACGTGATCCCCTGCCAGCTATTCTTGTGATCTTCCTGCAGGCGGGATCTTTAGGCTAGTCACCCTGGAGACATTTTTAACTGTACTATGTGCTGTCATAGCCTTTATACCCTGTGCTAAATCTAGAGCTTTCCCTTGTGCCTGCAAGATCCTGAAAGGAGAAGCTGGCAGGGGTGGGCCGGGACTATAAAGATCTTTAATGACACAGTAAATACTTTTAATGGGGCTGAAAACCTTAAGTTATAACTTCCAGAAAGTGGATTTGTTCCCTAAATTTCAGCCTGCATTGATTTATTTGGGTCAAGGAAAGGATGAGAAAAATAGAGAAAAAGATTATCAGAGCCTTAAAAGGACAAAAGGAGAAAGAGATGTGTACAGCTGGTGAAACTGCAAAGTAGTCTGTTGGGACTGCTAAGAAAACAATGGAAAAGGTTCAGTAATCTGGAGACGTTTTAAAGACTCACACTGGATTTTGCCTGGCTTTGCTGACAAGTGCACCTCACAGTAGGAAGGATGGAATCTCTATTAGAGAAAGGAATCTTTCTCTTGTTACAAGGTGCCTTAGTTAGGGTTTCTGTCTCTGTGAGGAGACACCATGACCACAGGAACTTGTATAAAGGAAAACATTTAATTGGGGTGACATTCAATTCATTATCATAGTGGTGGGACACGGTGGTGTGCGGGCAGGCATGGTGCTGGAGGGGGACCCGAGAGCTCTACATCTTGCACAGGCAACAGGAAGTGAACTGAGACACTGAATGGTATCTTGAGCATAGAAGACCTCAAAGCCCACCCACAGTGACACATTTCCTCCAACAAGGACACACCTCCTAATAGTGCCACTCCCTATGAGATTATGGGGGCCAATGACATTCAAAATACCACATTAGGTTTGGTTTGCAAATTTAAATCTGATACCAACAAAAGCTCTGAGGAGTTTGTTCAGGCTTAGAGAAACACAGAAAACCATGACCAGTCTCCTTTGAGAATTTCCCGAAGGAAACTATTAAATGGCTCATTTTTTTTTCATTCAACCATAAGATGAAGTGGCTCACATGTCATGTGACTTTATTAGAACGGTGTGTCTCCAGGAAGATGATTGGCATGACTGTCCTATACTTCTTTTCTTTTCACTTTTTAGAAAGAATGGATTTTTTTCTTCAAAAGAAGTTTGTCTCCATGTGCCACAGGAACAAATGACAACATTTTGGCTAATTAGATTTTCAGTTTTTGACAACAGTAGTTACTGTTCATCTAGTGAATTTATTTTCATAATACAGACTCATTCTTTTTCTGTCTCACATCTTAGTGTATATCATAACCAATGCCAAAGGAAACCACAGGTCGACAGTCAAATGTTGCCAGAAATGAGAGTTACTGAGTTCTTACAGATGGAAGAGATTTATGTATCTTAACCCTGTTTAGTTTCCATATGGGTATAATTGTGAGATTAAAATTCATGATAAATTGGGGATATTTTCTGTGTCTGGGAAACATAAAACGTAGTAAGAGAGTACACATTTTGATAAGGCTAGGAGTTTTTCTAGATGTACCTAATCCATTAAGGAATCTAATTGTAAGGTTTTGTAGGACGGAAGCTCACCCACTTCTTACTTTTTGTGATTATAAATGACAAGTTCTATAAGAAAAGAGTGCTGTGTTCCCCAGACAGATGGTGCAAAGACTTTTCTAGGTGAAAATATTATATATTCTGTGCACTGTGAGAAGCTGAGGCCTTAGAGGAAGGGGAAAGATTCCCTACACTCATGTAATTGCGTGGTTTTTCTGGGATTCAAAGGATTTTTTTCTGAGGTCATGCTCTTATTAGCTTGGTAAGTTATTGGAATCTTAAATTTGTTGAGAGAATAGGCAAGGGCAATTCTTTGTTGAACGTTAAAATGACACTATGAACTATGCATTTGTCTTTATTGTTGCATATATATGTACATGTTTCTAAATATATAGATACAACCTGCCCAACCCAGCTAATGTTATTTGTATACACATAATTTCAGGGCTGACGCTTGAGAGGGGTAGGAGGGGGAAGAGGCAAAATGGTGTAATTACATTTTAATTTCAAAAAATATAATAAAGAAGCTTAAAATATAAATAAATATTAACAAAATTCAGATGTAATAAAAGAAACAGTTCCTCATACTGAACTGTTTGTGGTTGCTAAACTGCAAGAGCATTCTGTGCTTATAGACAAGCCAATAAAAATAGGAACGTTAGGAACCACACCGCTCTATCAGTGACTTTCCTTCGCAGTTTCAAATACTATGAAGTATTCTCAGCAGCACAGAGTGAATAAGAACTTTTATAATTCTTACAAGAATGAAATTTTACGCCAGATATGGAATTTTTTTTCTGAGTTAATATACTAAGAGTCACTCCACTTGGTAAATGAAAGCTGATGTGAGGAGTTATTCAGAACCAGTTTCTGGAAGTCGGTGCTTTTGGGGTCCCTTGGTTTCTTATGCTAGGGTATGCTGATGCCACTATAGAAAGTTTGTAAGTAAATGGAACCCCCAAACTAGTATATATGTGTATGTATATATACATATATATGTATATATATAAATATTTGATCAGTTGTATATAGACAACTGCCCCTACCTCGTGTGCTTCATTTGCTTAAGCTAGCAAGTTGCCCGCCTGTGACTTCCAAGGACACTAACGAGTGTGAGCTTGCCTTGCACCCTGTTCTTCCACTGCAGCTGCCGACCAGGTGGTCATCGCCAGGGTGTTAGCTTCAGCCATGTGTGTTCTAACTCATTCTGCCCCCGCGGTCTGTCTGCTGGATGCAGGACTGTTTTCATTTTCTTCCTTCCAACCGTCTGCCAAATCATTTCAGAATACATTCTTTCATATGCCCCGGCTCTCAAACCATTTGGAGCAAAGTCCCTCACCTTCTCTGGACACACCACTTCTGCCCTGGTGGACGGTCTGCAGCCTGGGGAACGCTATCTGTTCAAAATCCGGGCCACAAACAGGAGAGGCCCGGGGCCACACTCCAAAGCCTTCATTGTCACTATACCAACAAGTAAGCATTGTGTGTTTGTGCTTTTCCTCTCTCCTCATTCCTGTTGTTTGTTTTGTGTTACTTTGAATCATGCTTTTGGGTTTAGATGTGCTCAGTTGATTTTTCAGGGGTGAGTTTGCACAGCTGTCTCTAAAGTGCTTTGTAGTCCCCTTTGAAGTCAATCTTTCCAAAGACTAAAATGTTACTACTGATATTAATTTATTGACAGTATTATCAATATATTGATTATATGATTACCTTAGTATTAGTGTTTTACTCGGGGCTTATATTGGGAGGGAAAGAACATGTTTGTAAGCTTAATTTGGCCTTTTAATTGTAAGCCTTATGCTGCATGCTTTAAATGGCTCATTTTGTCCTCTAGTATTTTGGGGTGCAACATTTCTCAGAAGACTTCCAATTGCCTGGTTTATCTGATCAGTAATAAAACTAACAAGTTCTCAAAGATCCAGAGATGGGGTGGTCTGTTGGTGGACCAGGCTCCCTTCATTGCTTCTTTTCGGCATTTATTCTGGAAACACACAGCTGTCTCCTCTGTGTGTTGCGAAACCCCATGGTTTCATGCTGGAAGACACTGAAAAAGCTGTCTGTTCCCTCTAGGTCCCCCTGTTGCTGTAGGAACTCCTTCCCAATACAACCTCCCTTCCCTCAGCCTGTTCTTCTCTCAAGACAGAATGAACCACAGGATATGTTTAAGATACTGTTTTGTCGACTCTGGGCTCTAGTTTAAGCCTAATTTTGGAGATACAAATGCATCCAATATGAAAGACACACTAGGTCAGAGAGAAAGCAAGTGAAAGTGTGTTGAGGGGAGACGGAATCCTGGTGGGGCTTCAGAGTGTCCAAGCTTGGAGCTCACTCAAGCCACTTACAAGTTCCATCTGCCGTTACTCTGAAACCGAGTATAGGTTGCTTGACATTAAGAACAGCCATGCTACATTGGCATCATACTGGTACTTAGCTTAAGAAAGCCCTACTTAAGACCTTGTACTTAAGAAACCAGTGACTCATAGTCATGTCTCAGTGTTTGGGGGTTGGTTCCAAGACCCCCAATCATGCCAACTCTGCAGAAGTTCACGTCCTTTTCTCTGAAACAGAAGTGTTGCATAGAACCCACACACACATTTCCCTGTATGCTCCAAATCACTTGTAGCCTACTTACACAATAATGTAGTGAGAACACTCTGTGGACACTATATTACTTAGGGGGAAATGAGTCTACACACAGTCAGTACAGACACATTTTTTTCCTTAAATGTTTGAGGCAAGATTGGTGGAATCTGAGTCTGCAGGATCCATTGATGCAGGATACAGGGCTGACTGTCCATCTAAACCCTCATTCTAGAATTTCTTCAGATGATACAGCGAGGCGTGCCCTGATTCAATCCACACATAGGATCTAGTTTATACAAAGTAAACTAGAGCAAGAACAAAAAGAATGTTATAGTTGGGGATGTGCATGTGTCGTGGTCTAAGGAATTAGAAGGAATCAGTTACAATGAGACACGTGGAACTCCTCCACACTGGATGGCAGATGCTCCTAAAGCTCCCCTAACACCCACCATTTAAAAATCTGTTCCAGCCAGTTCCCCAGAGGCCAGTGCACACCAGGATGGAAGGAACATCCGGAAACCTGAGAAACCTCAGCCTTCTCCCTTTACTCCTAAAACCGCAGCTTCTTCAGAACACACTCCCCCAGCCAAAAATGCCATGGATGATCTCCTTGACTTAAAGAACAAAATCCTGGCTAACGGTGTTCCACCTCGGAAAACCCAACTTCACTCTAAAATGGGGGAGCTGGATCCCCAGACCACGGACATCAATGGTGAGGAGGAGCTGGATTCCCTTGAAGATCCTCGTCCATCACGGGCGGAAACCCTAGACCGGAGGCGGCCCCTGAGGGTACCAAGTAGATCTGGTCATTGGGTTCCAGCTCCTGGCAGGACTCCAGCAAGGACTGGCTTACCAGTGCTGCCCCGCAAGGAGGGGATGGATAGGCGTGGCACCTCCCTGGTCCCCCACCCTCATCCAAGGGTTGAATCTTCAGTGACTTCAGTCTCTTCTACCTATACCCAGCGAAGCTCTACAGACAATGATTCCATGAACCAAAATGAGGACGATCAAGAAGTTTCCCCTGATCCTAAAGCTGCTTCTTACCAGACAACTAAGAATCCAGTTGGGTCCAAGCCCACCGCAACCCCTCGCCACCATGTGGCTTCTGACACGCTCAGGGACAAAAGCAGGCTGCTCCCAGGGGCGAAGGCAGAGCCGTCTGCATCGAGGCGTTCTCAGTCTTCTGCCAGTGAGGAGGATTCCAGTGTCACGGCCCAACCCCTGGGTCATGGCCCCCTGCACAGAGGCTCCTCTCGACCACACTCCAGATCCCAGCTTTCTAGGGGCTGGAAGGACCGCCAGGATGCACCTTCCCACACTGCTGTGTCACCTTCTGGCTCTTCTCGCCCCTTTTCCCTGACAGAAGGCTCAGAGGAAGAGGACACTTCTGATGGTGGAGGAGATGTTGACGGAGATGCAGGGGACACCAGAAGGCAGGCTGAGGTCACTGCTCAGACCCAGCAAACCCGGCCTGCCTTGGGACACTTCAGTTTGACACGGAATAAGCCCTTCTCTGCCCACAGCAGAAATCCGAACAGATTCCCCAGATTCCGGGGACTAAGACTGCAGCCCTCTGGGTCTACTCAGTCTACCTCAGCTCCGAAAGTCCTCACCAGGTCTCCTTCACAGCCAGCACCCCACACCAGGTCTAATGTCTATGGAGATGGTGAGGATGAAGAGCCACTTCCAGCCACTGTGGTCAACAATCGTACACCTTCCTCGTCCAGGCACCCAGCCTCTGGGGGATGGGACACCCTAAGAAGAGGCCCCCAGAGAGGAGCTAGCTTGTACAGGAAGGATCCCATCCCAGAAAACCCCAAAGCTGCTGGAGCAGATGCACATCCTGGGGGCAAATCCCCTCTGTCCTCCAAGGCACGGGACTTTGAACAGAGAACCAACGAGGATGCCCATCAGACATCCCCAGGGTCTACCAGTCGCCAGTTACCCCCTGCTCGGCTTCCAGCACCGAGGTCACAGCCCTTCCCTGGGTCCACTGTTCCCAGAAGAATGACACCTGGCCGCAGCTCAGAAGTTTCTAGTTCTCAGAGTAAGAGTGATGAGTCAGGGCGTGACCGGTCACACACAATGAACTCCCAAGGGGTGCTCCCCTCGGCTTCCCAGAGTCAGGATGAGGAGTCCCAGAGCAGCTATGAGGAAAACAGCACTGAAATTGAGACTCCAGATTCCCGGCCTCTCACTCACTCGGCTCGTGCCAAGGATGCCACTCCATCCACATTCAGACACCGGCAGGTGGGCTCCCAGATAGGGAACAGCGATAGCAGCCCTCAGCCCAGCCACACAGGAGCCTCTGTGAGACCCAGCCGGCCTGGCAGCCCCCACTCTCCGGCCCAGGTTCCTGGCAGGGCTGGATTCCAGGCCACACCAGTGAAGAAGATCTCCCCTTCCAAGGGTCCCCTGCCTCCTGAATCTCTGCAGTCAGTCTTTACTGAGGAGGAGGAGGAAGAGGAAGAGGAAAAGGAAGGACTTTTAAAAGGCAAGGAAGACTCTCTGTCCACCTCAAAGTGGCCTTCTTCCTCCTCCCAAAGGGGCAATAAATATGCGGACAGAAACTTTGACAAAGACATGGCTGCGGTTGGGCTGGTTCCCCAGGGAGGGAGCCTTGTGAAGGAGGAGAACGCCATCCCTGGAAGGCGACCACCAGGCAGCCCTTCAATAGCCACACACCCACCTCCACGGTACCAGCCTCGAAACCCTGCTACTGCGAGTCCCATGGCCAGCACCCACTCCTGGCCAAGGTATACCACCCATGCCCCTCCCAGCTACTCCTCCACAACGCCCATGCTTTCCTTGCGCCAGCGGATGCAGCGACGATTCCGGACCCCAGTCTCGCGCCACCCGCCGAGACCCGTGCTCGCACAAGGTAATTGGTTCTCACTTTTAGCCAACCAAACTTTTATATTTCTTTCTAAAAAGTGCTAAGTGGTTGTTTTAAAGCTTATTTTAATTTGTGTTACTAAGCATCCATGATAACCGAGCAGGTACCATTCCCACTTCTCTGTTCAGTTGTGTGTTGGGGCCGTGGTTGGTTGTACAGTGGCCACTGCTTTTAGATGGGTTTGACCCGCAGAGGTCAGAACTGCCGGCTTCAAGTCACATCAGAGATGTCTGAGCTGCAGCTGGGCTCCGGACACCGAGAATATTGTCACCCTCCAAACTGCCTCTTCATCTGGGACAATGTGTCATACCCAAATGTTATTTTCAGTTATTCACTTGACAGAAGATATTTAAGGAATCAACAGTAATAACACATGTATGTGTGTGTGTGTGTATATATATATATATGTATATATGTGTGTATGTATGCATATATGTGTTTGTGTGTGTGTTTTTGTGCATGTATGTGTGTATGCAAGTGTTTGTGTGTGCTTATGTGTGTGTGTGTGTGTACAGGCTTGTCTTCTGCTTGTTTCATCCTTATCTTTTGCATGTAAAACTTAACCAAATAAACCCTAGTACAATTTCAAATATCTTCTGTAGGAATTTCTTAGACATTTCTTCACCAAATGGTGTCTACAACCTGCAGAAAGCACTTGGTAACGTTGTCATAGAGTTGGGTCAGGCTAACACATGCCCGGAATTCTGTAACAGACAATGGAACATAGGCAGCTATGAACTAGGGTCCATGTGAACCCGCAGGGTAGGATCCCTGGCATTTGCCTTAAGTTTGCAGTCTGCTGAACCTTGTACTTCCCTCGTATGTAACTGGAGTTTTTTAGAGCATCTTCAGCAAGTGTGTGGGAATCTGGTGGCATTAGTTATTGACTCATTAATTCATTCACTTGAGACGGTGCCTCACCCTAGTCCCGACTGCCCTGGCACTTACTGTATGGCTCCAGTTCCCTTCAAACTTAAAGCGGTTCTCTTGTTTTAGCCCTTGAGTGCTGAGGTGCAGGCATCAACCACCGTGCCTGGCATCATGTTAATTTGCTTGATGCATTGTCCCATTTGGGGGTAGTTTTTTCTCCTAGGATTGTTGTAAGTGACATAGAGCTAGATGTAGAGTTTACCAGGGTCTTGTATGTAAAAGAACACACTACATGCTTGCTATATAAGGGGAGGCATGCACTAAGTCTGACCAGCAGTATTGTCAGAAGCCCTGACTCTTCTGAAGTCAGCCTGGGCCTCAGAGGCTACCAGTTGATAATAAAGGCCACCTGTCTCCTAGAGGAACTGGTCAGAAACAACTCATTTAACTTCTCAAGCTGCGCTGCAGAGCCCAGCACACCAGGACAACATCATAGGATGACTGGGACCTGGGACAGGGGGCAGCTGGAAATAGCTGTGCTGTTTGGTGGTGGCTAAAACTCTTGGAGATCATCCCCACTCTTCTCTGAGATTCCACTGCCTTCTCATTGGTAAAAACGAAGCTAGAACTACTAAGGTCTTAAACTTCACGAACAGAGGTACTTAGGAGGCTATTCTCAGTCCCCCAGCATGGTCAGGATGTCACTGCATTGTCCTGTAGAAATCACAGTGCAAACTTATCTAATACATAGATGCTACTGGTTGAGATTCTATTTTGTGTTTGTTGGAAACGAAGTGTTTGCACTTACAGGTTGATGAAGTCAGTGGTCTAGGAAGGTTGAATTTACTAGGAACTTCTTTCCCCTCTTCCCCGCTGTGTAGGTTATAATGGACGACCAAATGTAGAAGAGAACATACCTCCTGGTAGTGTTGGAAAACCGAACAGACAAAAGATTATCAATGGTCCTCAAGGAACAAAGTGGGTAAGGTAAACTTCTTTACACACTCAAGGTGTTCTTAAGTGCTGGGAAGAGAAAACCATGGATACTGTGTGCCAGTAAATCAGGCAGTCTGCCCCTCTATTCCCCCTCCTCTTCCCTCCCCTCTCCTCTCCTCCTCCTCTCTCATCCTCTCCCCCTCCTCTCCTCTTTCTTTTCCCCCTCCTCTCTCCTTCCCTTTTCCCCTCCCCTCTCTTCTCCTCCTCTTCCCTCCCCTCTCCTCTCCTCCTCTCTCCTCCTCTCCCCCTCCTCTCCTCCCCTCTTTTCCCCTCCCCTCTCTTCTCCTTCCTTCCCTTCCCTCTTCATCTCTTATTGATAAATTTTCAGTGTACTCCAGCTGGCCTCAAACTTGAGATCCTCCTGCTCCGCAGCCTCTCTGGCACTGGGACTGCATAGGTGCCACATCCTCTTCTCCTAGAATTTAACAGCTTAAGAAAGAAGAAAAGGATAGGTCTCATGTTTAGCAAAGGCGATAGCCACTCCACAGTAGAAACTTTCTCTTTTTTCTTTTCCATCCATGGTTTTAACTGCCTTAAATATAATGTCTAGAAAGTCTTTGGTGATCAGTGAGGCTTAGCCTTGGAAAGCCCCACTCTGGGGTTTTTCCATTTGACTTGATTGACAGGAAGATCAAAGAAATTCATGGTCCTACCGCAGCAGCTACCTGGAACCTAACAATGGCTTTTCCTACATTCCACCCTATATTTAACTTTTATTTTTAGTTTAGTGTATAATTAGATAGTGCATTTATTTTGTTAGTTGTCTCAAAATCTTTGTAAAGAAAATAGTAAACCCAAACCAAAAAACTAAACAAGTAGACAGTTTTATCAGCTAATCCCTTGCATCTGACCATTGTCTGACTGAAACTGAAAATATGTCATAGTGCTTTTCACTAAGATGATGAATATGCTAAACTCCTGCCCGGGGCTAAGACAAATGTTTAGGGGATTTTGGGGGTTGAGACAGTGGATAGAAAACAGTATTCAGGGCCTGAAAATATTCCTTGGAAGAATGAAAAATCTCACTGTAGAAATCACCAGCCAAGCTTTCTACTTACGATGAAAAGGTTGTAAAAATACATGTACTGAAGGTGTCTGAAAAATTTCACCACAGATGGTCTAAGGATGAGAGCCATGACAATCAAACAGAATTGCTTTATGAATGGTTCTGAATAGGAAAGGTCTTGACACTACCCTGGCCAAAAGCTGAATGGCAATCAGAGCTGATTTTGAAAGTAGGATCTATCACAAATGTCTCGTTTTTGCTGTCAGAACAGGACATTTTTTTGCATCATGGTTATGTAGAGATGGGTTTCAGGTGTTCCTCGGTGTGGGAGCACTGTGGCCTTGTCAGCTCCGTGTGTATCTGAAGGCTCACTAACAGACGGGGATGCTTGTGGGGGCAGGACCACACTGAGGGACTATCAGGAAAGAGCGGGAGATTCTCAGAAGGAAAACAATAAATTTCCAAGATTTACAATTTCTTAGAGTAAGAAGTTTCTGTATGCTATTTTTATAATAGTTCTATAAGTTAAAAATTTTTAATTAAATAATCAAAATTTTATTTTTAACATAACACAATGAAAGCATTTCATATTTTTAAGCAACTAGTAATATTTATTTATTCACTCATTAAATATAAGGAATACAAAAAAAAAGGAAACAAACATTCTTTACTCAAAACTATTTCTCAGAAGTGACCTGTTGGGGACATTTTGGTGGATACCTTTTCAGAACACATGTCTTTGACATTTTCAAGCCTATGTATAAAGTAAATTGTTTTTTTTTTTTTTTTACAAAATTATCAGTCCCATTACGTGGATATGCATAAAGCTAGGTCACTATATACAAGATCTCATATTCCTCTATTGGCTGCTGCTGGGCCGTTATTTATTTAAGTTCATCTGTCAGCTGATAGATTCCGAGGTTGGCTCTTGTTTACGATGTACTAAATGGCTGGAAAATACTTGAAATGTCTTTTGCATATTTGGGAAGCAGAGCAGCTTCTGTTTCATATAGGTAAGCAGTGGTACAAGGCAAACAATATGATACAAGATGTGATTGCATCTGACTTTGCAGACACTGCGAATGATAGCGACAAGGGGGCTTCCCTCTCACTTCCTTTCTTCTGTGGATGCTCACATGTCTGTGCCCACAGCTGGAGATGTGAACATTTGGGGATCCCCAGTACCCCTCCATCTGTGTTGTCTTGGTTTAGGTTGTGGACCTGGATCGTGGCTTGGTCTTCAATGCTGAAGGGAGATACCTCCAAGACTCCCATGGCAACCCTCTCCGGGTGAGACTCGGGGGAGATGGTCGCACCATCGTGGGTGAGTGAGCTGCGGGTAGCTTTTGTCTTCCCCAACCCCTTGTTTCTAATGGTTTCTGTGGTCTTGTTGCTCTTAGCCGTGTGAGAAGAAGGTCCCCAAATGGGGCCAGAGCTAGCTCTTTTCTCATGGCTTTAGTCTCCCTGTTTCTTCAGTCTCCCCCTCTAGAAGTGTTCTCTAATTTGTTCTTGAACTTGGTCATTTAGAACTCAGGGCAGAACAGGATAGCCCACAGGCTGTACTGCCTGATTGGGAAGACTGTGAGAATAGTTCTTACATTTTAAAATAACTCTTTCCTCTTGCCCCAAAAGAAGAATGTCTGTGGCATATGATAAAATGATATGAAATTCACATTTCGGTGTCCATACACGAAAGCTAACTTGGAATACAGGAACACTTACTTATGTATCATCTAGTTCATCACTTATGTATTGTTTAGGCTTTGTCTGCTGAGTGTTTCGCTCTACAAGGGCTGAGTCGAATAGCTCCACCTGGCCCGGAAAGCTTAAAAGTCTTACTCTCTGGACTTCTATGGAAATGTTTGCAGTCTCTGGCCCAACCTAACATGTCTTCTCCCCGAGGGATAGAAAGAGCAAGCAAAGGACCACTTCCCTTAACAGACAGTTTTCTCTGGATGTGGCGCACACCGACTCAAGAGTTTATGTAGTTCTATAGCGGGAATGGGCAGTCTCCTAAGCCCATCTCTCTGCAAAGCTACAGATACCAGCACCTCAGACACACACCATTGCTCCTCTGTCTTTTGATGATTAAAGTGTAGGCATGCATACGCTTTGAGAAGATGCTTTCTCATTGTGTTTTCTGTCCCCTGGATTGTTTCACCTTGTTGTTTATCTCTTGCTTGGCTTCATTTCAGATCTGGGAGGAACTCCTATGGTGAGTCCCGATGGCCTCCCCCTCTTTGGGCAGGGGAGACATGGCAAACCTCTGGCCAGTGCCCAGGATAAACCCATCCTGAGTCTCGGAGGGAAGCCCCTGGTGGGTTTGGAGGTCATCAGAACAACCACTCATCCTCCCACCACCACCATGCCACCAACCACGACGACCACCACTGTGCCTACCACCACAACCCTTCAACCCCAAACCACCACCACCCGTCGGACCACCACCCGCCGGACCACCACCACTACCACGCGCCGCACGACCACCACCAGGCGTCCCACAACTACAATCCGAGCTACCCGGAGGACAACCACCACTACCACCACTCCGGAACCTACCACCCTTTCTCCTACCTGTCCCCCTGGGACCGTGGAACAACAGGACGAAGCCGGCAACCTTATCATGGGCGCAAATGGGATCCCGGAGTGCTACCCCGAGGAAGGTAACCAGCTTTGTTTTAATGTAGAAAGCTTACAGAGGCGGGTCTCAGAGCCTGCCAGAAAGGGGTGAGTACTGGGCAGAGCGGATTGGCAGCCCGGCAGAGGCATTTGGATTCCCAGGGCCGTTGTTTGTCAAAACTTTTACAGCAGGGTCGTCAGATTCAGGAACTAAGAAGTACAGTGTGAGATGCACTGTGTCACATATACAGTGTATACATGTGTGCGTTTGTTGTTCCTCCAAAACCTCAGGGTGTCTTTTGTTTATCTGACAGCTGAAACTTAGTGTTATTGGTTTGGGATATGTTTTTTTAGATGTGTGTTTCTGTAACTTGGTGTGTGTGTGTGTGTGTGTGTGTGTGTGTGTGTGTGTGTGTGTGAGAGAGAGAGAGAGAGAGAGAGAGAGAGAGAGAGAGAGAGAGAGAGAGAGAGAGATTGGTAGGTTGGTTCTGTGATCGCGTGAGTGATCAGGTCTGACGGGTTCTGACTGTGAGGCCCATTAGATAACAGCTGTGAGCTCCAGGAAGTCAACACTGTGCTGGGCAGTGAAACTCTGGGTGATCAGCCTTCCCTTTGGAGAACGTCAGTCTCAAGTGATGAGCCTTCTCCTGAGAGGACGGGGTTTCCATCAGAAGACCATACCGCTTCTGCTTTGCTATGGTTGGTTTGGGCCCTCTGGTCACTCCTGACATCTGTCTGTCTTCCCACTGAAGAACCACATCTGTGAAGATCTAGGTCACGGCACATCATCAGCCTCTTCTCAGGCATCCGAGCAAAGAGGGACAGACACACGCTCTTCCCTAGGGTCGGAAAGACACACGTAGCCTGTAAAGCCTGAATATTTTTTTTAGTCTGATGCAGCGAAGACCCTTCCTCTAGGATGTGTTTTGCAAGCCAGGGATACTCAGAGCGTTGCTGCCTGTGAGGTGTTCTGAGGAATCTGAGCCTGAACACTGTGCTCAGAATGAGGATCCACTCCCAAGGCATTGTTTGCATGGAGAGGTGCAAAATTAACGGGAAAACTGGACACATCTTCAAAGTCCACAGTCGAGAAAAAGAAACGCAAACCAAGGGAGAGAGCCACTGGGGGAGAGAACTCTTCCGCTGTTCACTCGGTGAGTACACATCTGAATTTCCTCTTTTTAGCATTGTTTATGGGAGGGGTACTGGGTATACGTGTGCGGAGTCTGTGTGTGGAGGTGAGAGTCAGTTCTCTCCTTCCACGGCATGAGTTCCAGAGACGGAGCTGAGTCACCAGGCTTGGTGGCAAGTGCCTTTACCTGCTGAGCTGTCTTGCTGGCTCCTGCGTTTACCTTTAACTTCTCAGTGTTAAAGTGGCTTCCTCCTTCTGCATACATTAATATGTTTATCTCTGAAAGTGGACGTGTGACTATAGATGATTGCTTTAGTAAGTGGCTGTAAACAAAAGAATGACTGCCTAGGATTTGATTTCCATCACTGCCGTTTGGCATTTTACTTTACCTGCATGTGATTTCATTTACATTGCTCTATCCCAGACTTTAATTTGACGTGAAATCCAGTAAATTTTCTTAGCATCTGTACTAACATTTTCTTCGCCGATCGCAATGAACAGTGTGCATTTTGCTTGTAACCCTACTTCTAACTCCTTGGTCCAACCAAAGACTAATGGACCCCTCGGCAGCATTTTGAAATCAAGTATAAATTTTATGAAGTTTTGTGGAAAAAAAACCAACTAAACTTGGTGAGAGTGGCAGATCCTCTGCTGTTTTTAGCGGACTATGCATTATTTTTAAAAATCCTTCAGTGAGATCTGCTTTCTATACCATTGGATGCTAAAACTTGCATGTTCTCTTCTTTGCTTTGATTCTAACCATAGTTATTTAATATTTTAATTTAAAATCCTCTCACTGAGATGTGGTTGACATATAAAAAGCTGTGCATGTGAGTCTGAAGAGTTTGGAGGGAAGGCTTGTGCACACATTTGGTCATCAAGACCACAGACATGTTCATCACCCCTCAGAGACCGCCCCCTTATTGTTAGATATAATCTTTTATCTTTTGACCACTGTTTCATGTCTTAGAGCTGCTCTTGTTGTCTGTGTCACTATGCTGGTCGACTGACCTAGCATGCACAGATCATTACTTTCTCAGTTGCTAGCAGTGGGCGCCAATGGCTTACTGTGTACTCGCTTCTGATTTAACATGTCATTTTCAAATATCACGAGCCAGACACAGTGCTTGCTTCCCTCTTGGATAGGAACTGAGTCCCAAAGATGGCTGGAGATTTGAAAATAGCAGAGTCAGATGGCTCTAGAAGAGCCAGCTCACCACTGTGTCACACAATCTTCTTGTCGACTGAGTACCTTGTAACGGCCTCGGTCAGGAATGCTCTGTGGTCACTGCAATGACACGGAGCCGAGCAGGTCCCAGTCATGCCCAGCATCAGAGGAAGGAGGCTCTTTCTTGGCTCACGTACAGAACCCACAGAAACACCTGGGTCTCACCCATGCCCTTGCTTTGCTTTCACCATCATGTTCCCTTCACATTGTCTCCTTCCCAGTGCTAAATAAAGTTCCATCCTGAACACACGCTCACTCTGGGTACACAGTGGCTCTCAGTACACAGCTACAATCAGTGGGAAACCATCCTGGCTGCTGGTGCACTCCCCAGCTTAGGAACCTGAGTGTTTGTTGCTCCATAGTTATGACTTGGAATCTGCACTGCTGGCGGTGAAGAATACCACTGAGGGGCTTTTCCAAACCCCTCTCCCACCTCGCTTCAGCTGAACACTGGACATTCTATTCCGTTCGTAAAGTCCTGGGGTTTGGTTTCTGCTCTCCAGCTTTTTAAGCATCCAAACATTCGAGTCTTGGCTCCCTTGGTGAAATCAGGCCTCCTCCTCTTTTCCTTTGAAAACCTCTCTCAAGAAATGTTCTAGGAATAACCTCGGGCCATTCAGTCATGCCAGCAACTCTGTTATTTATGGATACTTCCTCTATGTTATGAATGTTCTACTTCCCGTAGCCAGAGATGCACAGTGCAAGTTTGTTTCCTTGATACTATTGCATTTATTCCTCTCTTTTTACACATATACACACACCCTTGCACACACATACATATTCATACACATATCCATCCACATACACACGTGAAAACACACCCTTCACACACATACACATTCATACACACATCCATGTACATACACACATTCACACACACGTGAACGCACACACATGCACACACGTATACATATCCATGCACATGCATCCATGAATACATACACACACACACACAGAATAACTTTTTGTTTTTTAGCTCAGTAATGAACTCCAGAGCTGAGATAATAGAATCTGCCATGTCTCTAATTTCCCAGGGTACCACATTATCATCCTTAGGCATCTAAATATCTTAAGATTTTAAGAGGTAATTCTGGGTTTTCTAGCTGAGAAGTAAAAGTCAGTGATCTTTGTTTTCCAGTCTCTTTCTGCAGCAGATTGTGTGAAATTGCATGTATCTGGAGATGCCCTGAGCCAACTGAACATTCAAGAATGTGTAATGTGACCTCGCTACATGTTGGAGAGACACATTCGTCATTTTAGAAAACAGCTCCAGCTGGCCGTGCTCACCCTCCTGACAGAAAGGAGAATAATCAGAACGTAGTTCCATTGGAGCCACAATCCCATGTGGGAATGTGCCCGAGGTCCCTCGCTGCTGTCTACTTCTTCTCTCTATACTTCTACAGAGAAAAAACCTTTAAAAAGCCATTATAATGTCTCTGGAGCTGAGGCCCTAATTCCTTGGAGACAGAGTGCATTCATTATTTTCATGAGGTACTGAAAAGACTCGGGCACACAACATGTCGATGACTGGAAGCCACTTTTATATGAAGATCAAATTTTGACAGGGGTTCTGGGTTGGGTTATAGGACATCCAATTTTACAGAGTCCAAGTGGTCCCATACGACAGAGTCAGGTGGTCATCAGTTCTGATGATATGTGGGTGTACAGTTCTGACACAGAGAAGATACATTTACTTGGAGAGAAGATGGTGGTAACTCAGAAATAAATTGATTTTATTTGATTCTAGAAATATATTCAATTGCTTGGTGGGATGTTCACTTATTCCAGAAGCCTGTGTTGGTCATCACAAGAATCTAATTTAGCACCCATGACCTTCTGCGCGGGACCGGCCATCTCAGCAGCTCTGGGCATTGCCATGGATTTGGGAATCCACAAAGAGAGTTCTGCTTCTTCTTGTTCATGCTTGTCCTGGAATAGTAAAAAAATGCACATTTTTGCTTATTTTTTTTAAACCTGGAGACATAATGAAAATGGAATGGAAATGACCAGAGAGTAAAATCACACTGTGCTCCTAAAAGATAAAGGCAAAAGATGGTGGTCAGGAACCAACGGTGGCAAGATAAACCCAAACTTCAGTCACCATGAACTTGAAAACAAAATGTGAATTGACTCAGAAGTAATTCTGTCTTGGATACAGGCATGTTGATGTTGACCTAGCCCGTAGATAACGTGTGTGTGTGTGTGTGTGTGTGTGTGTGTGTGTGTGTGTATACAACCATGCTTAGAATTTTGGAATTTTTTTACAGGATGACCATCCCTGCTGAAGGGTGGATGATCTGGAACTGGCCTTATTAACATTCACTGTAAGCACAGGTTGCCACCCCAAGGTGATGTTCAAGGGTGCTGGAGCCTGCCTTGAGCAGCTGAGGGTAGCTCTGAGTGTCCTGCTGCAGTGTTCAGAAGATGCTGGGCAGGCGGCAGAAGAGTGTCCCTGCCCTCCACCATAGAAGCTCCCTTTGGCACTGTCTTGCTCACTATGTTATAGACTGAAATACTGCTGTGTAAGTTATGTCTGATGGCTAAAAAATGCCAAATTGATGCATATGGTTTCCCGGGGAAGGGAGCTTATACACTTGTTCCCCTTCCATTTCCCTGTGGAATGCTGAGTCAAACAATGCGTGTTTGCAAGCAAACAGCTGGATTGGCTAGTTCAGCATCTGAAAAGGAGAGGTAGTTTGATGGAGTGTGAAGTACATGAACTCTGAGCCAAGAAGCCTGAAGCTCAAGTTCTGTGCTCCGCATCTGTGGGGCTTCAGGTCACTATGAACCCTCTCAGAGCCCCAGCGTGGAGCCTGAGAAGTGGGCGTGATAAACATGGGTATCCCAAGGATGTGCTGTGTAACTCTCACGGCACACACCGAGGGCACCCAGAGTCCATAAGGCATCTGGTAGGCATTGCTCCTTCCTCCTGTCATCCCGCCACTGCGTTAAAGGGGGTGTTGTGTTCAGAGAGTTCTGTGCCACAGCTGCGGGCTTCAGATAGTAAGTGGGGAGGGGTTCCCTTGAGTTGGATTTAAGACTTTCCCACCATAGCGATTGCTCTGTAGACCCAGGTGGGGATAACACCACTGCACAAAATCTAAGCAGCTTCAGTCTTAGCTTCCCAGATAATGCAAAAAAAAAAAGCCTTTTTATTTCCTCAAATTATTCAATTTTGCCAGCCCAGTCATTACTTCATGACTGGAATTCTAATACTAGTTTGCATAATTAAATTTACAATTTAAAAGTTAATTTTAAATGGAAGACATATAAAAAACTTCATCTACAATTTTATAAATCACATTGAAGTAAAATTCTGTCATCCTAAGGTGTCTAGAGGTTAGTAATATCTTAACGAGAAATTTAGTCATTGACATAACATATTCAAAGTTCATATGCAAGTTAAGGAATCCAATGAGTATCAATTTCCCAAGTTGGGTAGTAAAACGTCAGCAGGCAGGAAAGACAGACGAGAAAGAATGACGTAAGACAACACGAGTCTTTCATTGGGACGTGGGACTACAGACGGGGGTCTCCGTAAAACCCTGAGCCTGTCATCTGCTTACAAGTGGGGCAAGTCTTAGGGTACAAAGGGAGGGCAGGGAAGGAGGCTGAAGCATTTCCCTTTCCGGCTCACAGTCAGCCATTGCTAGGGGGAACCCCTGAGCAGTCAGTCAATGCCAGGTGATTGACAAATGCCTCTCCTAGCGATTACTAGGGTCCCCCAAGGCAAGGAGGGCAGGGGCTAGGGAAGCAAGTTACTTAACTTGGAAGAACCTAATTACTACAGTTGCAACAATCATCACGTTCCAGCCAAAACGGGAGAGCCTTACAGCAGGGCTGACACAGGAAACTCAGGTAGTGCAGTCTGTCAAGCGAGAGGCAAGCAGAGGTGGGAAATCACCTCATTCTAGAATATTCTAATGGCAAGACAGAAGAGGGGGGAATAAAGGCAGATAACTTGAGGTCACTGGGGCAGGGATTTTTGTCACAGGGCAGAGCCCCACTCTCCAGGCCATCTCTGAGCATTTGCGCCAAGCTTCTGTCAGGAGCACGGCAGGCTTCCCTCCAGGTCTAGAGCAATTCAGACGGGTGGGCAGAAGGGTCTAAGAATGCAGAGCCAGGTGTTTGCTCCTGAGCAAAGGGTATTGGATTGCCTTTCTCTGATCTATAAAAGAGGGGAGGCCCAGCTTCCTGTCTGGAGTTCCGATGATCTTCCTTCTGCTGAAGTGAGGAGATGCTGGTACTGGTGGCAACTTGTTTCTGAGAGCCACTCAGGATGGATGAGTGGTCATCCTGAGGGCCAGGATTCTGAGACAGTGCTGGGAAGAGCCATGGGTCCGTGATGATCTGTTCTCTTTCCTCTTCCTCCCTAGATGACTTCTCAGGCCTGGACACTGACACAGCATCACCCACAGATGTGGACTACGTTGTGTATGATGACGGTATGGAGCGGACCCCAAAACTCACCTTCATTTCCCTACCGCAAGATCCTATTTTGGTTAAAAGTGTTTGATCCTGATTGCATTTTCCTCTGGGACAGTGGGTGGTAACTACCCCCTCTTTTGAGTCACTCTCAAATTTATATTTAAGCTGGAGAAAAACAGTAGACTTGAGGAGCTGGTATGGCTTCCAAGCAAGTCCCTTCCTAGCCCCTTGCCATGAAGCAATCCTGGTGTTGCCACTGCCCAGACTTCCCCTTCATTGGCATCTTTATTGGCAAAACCACATGGTTTAAATCAGCATGGAGCCTCTTTTCCTCCTCACTCTTTTCTTTCCTAACTAAGTAACATAGATGCAGCCACCATGTGTTGATTTCTTTTCACGGAAATTTTTCAAATGGTTTAGTTCAATATTGCAAAATGTCCCTGCCCCACGTACCGCAGCCCCTTAAGAAACTGCACCTGCTCTTGGTGGTTACTCTTAGGGCCCTGGGGTTGTCTTGTCTCCGCTATTGAGAAGTTTACCTTGGAAACTTGCCCACCAGGTGTGGCTTTGCTATCCAAACTCAGGATATACTTCCTCTAATCTGCTGGTGTCAGGTGTCTTAGCCACAATCCCGTGGGTGTATATGTTCTTTTGTTCTCTCTCTCTCTCTCTCTCTCTCTCTCTCTCTCTCTCTCTCTCTCTCTCTCTCTCTCTCAATATGCAGCTGCATATAGCAGTGGTTCAGGGTGTATGCATGTGTCTGTGTGTGCAGGAGGAGGATATGTGTGTATGTGTGTGTAAGTGTATCTGTGTGTGTTGTGTGTGGGGGTGTCTTTGTGTGTGGTGAGTGTAATATTATATATTACATTTGTGTGTATGCCTATATGTAACATCTGTATATTTGCATGTCGTGTGTGTATATCTGTGTATATGTGTGTGGTATATGTGTTGTCTATATGTGTGTGTCTGTATAGTATAGGAGTACATGTGGTGTGGTGTGTGATACATATATATGCATGTGTATATATGTAAAAGTAAGTATGTGTGTATTAGTGTATGGTATAGGGGATAGTCTGGAATGGTGTGGTTGGGTGTGTTTGTTTGTGTGTGTGTATCTGTGTGTGTTTACAGTTGAATCTTAAATATCCTTAGATTGTAACCAGTGTCACTTTTGCTAGCACCCTTTACAAAGACTTTCCATCTTTTCAGATTATGGATTTGAGACCACGAGGCCACCGACCACCATCATACCCTCGACCACTGCTGCCACACCGAAGGTCATCCCAGAGCAAGGCACTGTCAGCTCCTTCCCAGAGGAAGAGTTCGATCTGGCTGGAAAGAAACGATTTGTTGGTGAATGTCACTTTCTTAATCGGAGACGTTGGTTTTAACTTTTGCCTTTGAAGGCAGCGTAACTAAGCCTTGGCCTGGCTAAGGTGGTATATTTTAAGAAAATGCTTCCCTGGGGTAAAATATCCAGTTGAGGTAATTTAGTGAGCTCATTTTACTTAGATACACATTACTTTGCAAAAGTCTGCACTAACCAGAGACCGGTGAGTGCTCAACAGAGGACTTCAGCGAGTGCATACCTAGAGTATGCCAGCTCATGTGCCCGCACATGGGCACACAGCGGCCAGAGGACACCCAATGTCTTCCTCCATCACACTCTACTTTGATCCCTTGAGGCAGAGGCAGCATCTCATTGAATCTGAAGCTCAATATTTCAGTTAGGCTGCCTGACCAGGGACTGCAGGATCTGTCTCCAGCACCCAATACCTGGATTACAGCATGCACAGCTATGCCAGGTTTTTAATGTGGGCACTGGGGATCCAAACTCAGATCCTCATGCTGGTAAAGCAAGCATTCATACCCACGGATCCATCTTCCCCACCCTGTGGCCAGTCTTCTGAAGATGGTTGGACTTTTAGTGGCACAGTTTCCTAAATTCTGAACAGCGCAGCTTGGCGAATGCTGTCAGTAGTGGTGACAGTATTGCAGAGCCAAAACTCCCTGTTGGGGCTTACCATCTCCAACTTCATCAGCCTCATAGAATTGGGATCTAGAAATTCTTTTCTCTCCTCTTCTTTCTCAGCAATTAAAGCAATTTCAATGGAAGATTCTACCCAGCTGAACTATGCTCTAGTCCCTTCCCAAGCCATCTTTTCCCATGCCCTCGATGAACTGTGTTAATGAGACAGTTGGATTAATACGTTACTGAGTGGAGACAAGCAGCAGCTTAGATTAACACCACACTTTTTGGTTTCCAAAACAAATGTTCTGCCATGAGCAGAGAAGAAGTCTTGCCAGCCAAGAGGCAGTGACTGGGCGTCTCACCATGCGAGGGAAAGAGCAAAGCCATTAGGCTGAGGCAGCATTCCTGGGGCTAAAGCCAGTGTTTGTCTGGTGTTCCAGCAGTCTGGAGAGTCCACTAACCTCTCACTTTCCCCTGCTGGAGTACAGCTAAGAGGGAAAGAGGCATTTGGTGGTGTCATTAGCCCTTCCGCAGATTGCTTCTAAAAACCAAGACGCCTTCCGAAATCTCTAGTCATTTCCGTTGAGCTTACTTGGGGGTCTTGGGTATATAAAGCCTTAATGTCAATTCCTTGGCATTCTTAACTTCTCTTAGAATATAGTCAAAGATCTGTGGGCTGGTGTCAGAGAGCCTGTTTGTCCCTGGCTCATGAGCACATTCTCATATCAGGAGGCTCAGTTGTGATGGGGTACCAGGCTATGACTGGCATATTCCCAGACTTCTGTAGCCCCTGAAATCATGTGGGCAGGAAGGGCTTCAACATGCCGTAAATGTGAGAGTGGGAACCTAAGCAATAGCGCTGCAGAGGGCCGCTTGGACCTTGGCATTGCACCCAAACATCCGAGAGGGTTGTGAGGTTCCCGGAGCTCTGCAGGAGGCCACCTAAGGGGAAAGCTTGAAGCTGCCATCTGGTTCTCTGGTCTTAAGATGGCTGAGGGAACGAAATACGATGAGGGATGCTAGCTATCTGACTCACAATTTTCCAAATTTGAGGGCATAGGAATGGAAGAATGCCGGAGGCTTGTATTACATCAAATTGTAGTAAGAGGACCTTTCTAAATCACTTTGACGTTGTAATCATCGGTGTTGGTGGGGCAACGAGACCTTTTGTAACAATCAGATTTGGAGCTATATGTACATAGATCCATTCATGAGAGGCAGGGATTGCTCTTTGATTCTGCTTATGTATATGTGTGTATGTTTGCTTATTTGTATGGGCATGGGCACACGTGTAGAGGGCAGAGATTGGTGTCGGGTGTCTCCCTTGTCACTCCTCCCGATATGTATTAAGGCAGTCTTGTTTGTTGAGCCCAAAGTTTGCCAATTATCATAGTCTATAGTGCCAGCTTACCACAGGGTCTCCTTGTCTCAGCCTCCCAAGTGTTGGATTATGGATGGTGGCCATGCCTGCTCCACCGTCACATGGGTGCTAAGGGTTGAAACGAGGCCCTTACTCTGGAGTAGCATGTGCTTCACTCACAGAGCCGTCTCCACAGCCCCAGGAGGTGCATCAGGTGTCTCTGGAGTCTTGGCAGGGAGAGGCTAAGCTGTGGATCTGATTCCAAGGAACACACGCTATGATTCTGCTGTCCCCCATCAACCCCCCCACACACCAAACCAACTCCAGCTGGACACCTCTGTCTTTTCCAGCTCCTTATGTGACGTATCTCAGCAAGGACCCATCAGCCCCGTGCTCCCTGACCGATGCTCTGGATCACTTCCAAGTGGAGAGCCTGGATGAACTCATTCCAAATGACCTGACAAAGAATGAGCTGCCTCCTCAGCATGCCCCCCGCAACATCACTGTGGTTGCCATGGAAGGCTGCCACTCATTTGTCATTGTGGACTGGAACAAAGCCATCCCTGGAGACGTGGTGACAGGTGTGTCCTAGGCAGATGCTCAGCATTCCCACAGGTCTGGTAGAGAGAGGAGAGGGGAATGGGTGGATGCACAAAGGGGCAGGTAAAGTGGAGAAGACGGACATCATTTTCGGTGGCACAGGGAGCACAGGTAAGTAGAAGCCTTACCTGTGAGTCATAAAGAACACAGGCTGGAAGCCAGAGTCCTGAATTATAATTCCAGCTTGGTTTATATGACCTTGAGTTGATAATACGTCATCTCGCTGGAACTCATTTCCTTACAGGGAAAATAAATATCATTATATCTTTAACCAATATCCTGAAAATAGCCACACAAACTACTTGTTAGCCGAAATCCTCTTGGAGAGAATGATGAAAACATTTCTACTTAACTATTACTTAGTGTTTCCTTCTTCTGTGCTGCTGGCTGCTCCCATGCCAGCCTGGGTGGTTCCCAATTCCTTTTGTGGGCATTGGGAAAAGTGGAACAACCCTAAGCATCTTGAGTCTCTCCTCTGGGTCTTGGCCTGTGCGATGCCTATGAGTTTCTGTAACCCTGCCAAGATGACAATGGGGAGCGAGTGTGTTGAACTGAGTTCCCACAGAAAAAAGAATTGATGAGCTCTGTGAACAGTCTCCTCTTTTGTGGATGAGCTGTGTACGAGGAAGGCAGACATGTCGGCTGTGGATGTGTCTCTCAATGGCAAGGGTAGTGTCAGAGGTTCGAGATCAACATTGTCTATCCCAAGCGTCACGTGTAATTCTACACGGCTAGTGCCTTTGCTGTAGGACCCTGACACCGTCTTTTAAGGAGAGAAAAGTGTTCAAGAATATTCCAAGTTTAGTTTTTCTTACAGACCTTGTACAAGGGTCCCAGAGTCAGGGTAAGGGACCAGGAAATGCAGTCCTCATGCATCCTGCCAGATTCAGGGCAAGTGTCAGTGAGGAGGGACCTGAGTCTTTGGCATAACTGACGGCTGCTCATTTCATGTTGTGTGCCTAGTGAGACCAATCTCTGAAATGCATGGCAATTTCTAAAAGAAAGCAGAGATCAGTGGAGGAAGGCCTGTAACCAAGCCCCTGAGATTCTCTCTCTCCCCCCATCTTTTTCTCTCTCTATCTTTCTCTCTATCTCTCTCTCTCATATGTGTGAAGTGTTTGTGCACACATGTGTAGGTACGTGTGTTACGTATGTAGGAAAGCCAGAGGAGGGTGCTAAGTGCCTGGCTCTATCACTTTCCACCTTATTCTCTCGAGACAGGAACTGAACATGGAGCTAGCAAGGGTGGTGACCACAAATTCCTCAATCTTCCTATCTGTGTCCCCCCCTCCGCACTAGCAGTGGAGTTGTAAGAAAATGTGCCCACGCTCTGCCCAGCATTGGGGCTATAGAAAACATGTACCCACACTCTGCCCAGCTATGGGATTATAGGAAGCATGTGCCCACACTCTGCCCAGCAGTGGGGCTGCAGGAAGCATGTGCCCACACTCTGCCCAGCTGTGGAGTTATAGGAAGCATGTGCCCACACTCTGCCCAGCTATGGGGTTATAGGAAGCATGTACCCACACTCTGCCCAACTATGGGGTTATAGGAAGCATGTACCCACACTCTGCCCAGCAGTGGGGCTGTAGGAAGCATACCCACACTCTGCCCAGCTATGGGGTTATAGGAAGCATGTACCCACACTCTGCCCAGCAGTGGGGCTATAGAAAACATGTGCCCACACTCTGCCCAGCTATGGGATTATAGGAAGCATGTGCCCACACTCTGCCCAGCAGTGGGGCTGCAGGAAGCATGTGCCCACACTCTGCCCAGCTGTGGAGTTATAGGAAGCATGTGCCCACACTCTGCCCAGCTATGGGGTTATAGGAAGCATGTACCCACACTCTGCCCAACTATGGGGTTATAGGAAGCATGTACCCACACTCTGCCCAGCAGTGGGGCTGCAGGAAGCATGTGCCCACACTCTGCCCAGCTATGGGGTTATAGGAAGCATGTGCCCACACTCTGCCCAGCAGTGGGGCTATAGGAAGCATGTGCCCACACTATGCCCAGCAGTGGGGTTATAGGAAGCATGTGCCCACACTCTGCTCAGCAGTGGGGCTGTAGGAAGCATGTGCCCACACTATGCCCAGCAGTGGGGCTATAGGAAGCATGTGCCCACACTCTGCCCAGCAGTGGGGCTATAGGAAGCATGTGCCCACACTCCACTCTTTCTGTGCATCTGGAATCTGACCTCAGCTCCTCATGCTTGCGCAGCAGACGCTCTTTTCTCTGAGCCATCACCCCACTGCCATATCTGGCAAATGGGTGAGCACACATGACAAAGTCTATCAAAAAATCTCCTTTTATTCTCTTTGGCTTCAGATCCCTCATACGACTGCTATCCTTAAACAGCTAGATCAAGGTCAGCAATGGAAATCATGGGTGAATGATGACCAACAAGTGAGGGTCACTGTGAGTCTTCAGTCACACCCACAGGCCTGGGACTCACTGCCAGCATTCTTCACTTCATGTACAGGACAATTGTGTATCTCTACCAGGAAACTTGGGCTTTGGCTATCCTTGAGTTCTTATTTTTGTATTCGTTGTACAGTGATGGTTTGCAGATTCACATTTTTGTTCCAATGTACCATGGCAATATTCACCCTCTCCCCTGCCCCTTTAATCTCACTTTCTGCAACTTTCATGTCATATATATGATCTATCTATCTATATCTATCCATCTATCTATCTATCTATCTATCTATCTATCTATCTATCTATCACCTATCATCTCTATCTCTATCTATCATCCATCTATCATCTACCTGTTTATCTCTATCATCTCTCTATCTCTATCATCTATCTCTCTTGCTCTCTATGTCTGTCTATCTATATATCTATCTATCATCTGCCATTATCATCATTATCTTTGCATGCACACATGTATTATCTCTGTCTCTTTCATATCTCTATCTATCATGTATCTATCTATCTATCTATCATCTATCTATCTATCTATCTATCTATCTTCCACATATAACAGAGAAAACAGGACATTTGTCTAAGTCTGGCTTAGTAAATACTAAGTGCAGAACACTGTTTTCCCCCCACTTCTTTTTTCTCTGTGAAGTCAGGATTAGATGTAATTAGCCCCAATGAGCTGAGTGAGGCCAGCGAGTGATGGTGGCAGAGAAGGAAGAGGAGTAGGAACCAGTGAGACATCAGAAAGCACTTGAGGGTGCTGTCCCCATCTGGGTTCATCAGAAGTTACTGAGGTATACCATCCTATCTCAAAGTGACGCTTGCTCTCCTTGAGGTTCTCATTGTATGCATGCGTTACCCCTCCCTGTCATAGCTCTTTGTGATCTGGCTCCCTCTTAGCTTCAGCTGTCACACGACACAGCCCCGAATTATCTGAGGGAGTCTCAACTGGGGCATTGCCTCTACGCAATTGGCCCATAGAGATAGCTGCGGAATATTTTCTTGATTGATAGTTGATGTGGTAGAGTCCAGTCCACTGTGGGTGGTACAATTCCTAGGCAAGTGGGTGTGGGCTGTATGTGAAAGGCAGCTGAGCACAGAGGAGGAAGCAAGCAGGTAAGCAACATTCCTCTCTGGTTTCTGCTCCAAATTCCTGCTTGAGTTTCTTTCCTCTTAGTGATAGAGTATGACCTGGAAGTGTAAACTGGAATAAGTCTTTTCCTCCCCCAAGGTGCTGGTGGTCATGGTGTTTATTGAAGCATCAGGAAAACAAACTAGGGCAGGTTCCTTGATGTTCACCAGGCTCCTCCCTCTTCCTGTTTCCAGGGTACTTGGTCTACAGTGCCTCTTACGAGGACTTCATCAGGAACAAATGGTCAACACAGACTTCATCAGTGACCCACCTGCCCATTGAGAACCTGAAGCCAAACACAAGGTATGACACAGTGGTCACTTAGAAAGATACAGTCAGACCTGTGAGCTTGGTCACAGTATCATCTGCTTGGGAACAAAGTCTCGCCATTTCCCTGAATTCTTGGTTTAGCTTACAGAATAGCAATGAAGGCTTACCATGTACCATGCCTTTTGCTTAAGAGAAATTATTGCATGTATTGTAGCTGTTACTTAACAAGTGGGTTTATTCCTTTCCCAAGCATTGCCTTCCGCGAGGGAAGGAATGTTGTTCTATATGTTGGAAGAGAATTAATTCAGCTTTTAATACAACCTTGCTGTGTGATATTAGTGGGACAGCATTTTGTCAAATGTATTAATTATCTGACACTTAAGGTTTGTGATGCAGGTGTTCAGTGCATTCTAGAAGGGTGGGTTGCATGCATTAGTAAAGGGTACAAGTGTGTCTCCATCACTGAGCAGTGGCTGGATCAGAGCACTAGTGCTTCTGCAAGCCAAAGTTTACGGCACTCAGTGCGAAATTGGCAATATGGTCCACACAGGAGTGCGTGACTGCATTCTCCAGTTGTATCACTTGGTTTGGGAGGTCATCAGAAAGTGACCTGGTGGATGAACACAAGTGACCTACTAAGTATGCCTTGGCCAGGCAGTGGTGTGCCGGTACACTGACTGTGTGGTCAGCTGGGCATGGGGTGGGGGGAATTCCTGGTTTATAACATTTCCGTGACTGTGGTCAGGTACTCCTGCTAAGGCCAACTGCGCAACATCAACGGGCCTGTAGGATCCAGATAGCCACAGCAGCACACTGTTGTATAGCACCAGCAGGCTTGCAGAAAGGAGCTCAAAGGAGCTGCCACAGGCAGAGCGACAGAGAAATGCAGCGGACATATGCTAGAGGGGACAGAATCTGGCTAGAGCCCTGCTACCAGGAGACTTCCCCAAAGCTGGGAGCACTCCCTGTGACATTTTAATGTGCCATTTAGGCTCTCTGGAACCAAGCTTCCATAAACTGTTATGAACTGCAGGATTTGGCAAATGAAATGAAGCAATAAGTCCCGGAATGGAGAAAGTGCTTCATTCCTTTCTAATGAAATGAATGTTGACCAGCAATGAAAGTTAATCAGAGGAAATAAAAGCAACAGGATCAGGTGAAATAGGGTCAGTGTGTGTGTGTGTGTGTGTGTGTGTGTGTGTGTGTGTGTGTGTGTGTGTTTCTGTGTGCAGGGATTTCTTACGTCGACAGCACTGCCACCAGACATTTCAAAACGCTGGACGATGCCTTCCAGTGTGTTTGCCACATGAGCATTTGCAGCAAAAGTCAAATCTTTGTCTCCTGACCTCTCCCTGCCCTGCCTCCCCTGCCTGTGTCCAATGTTCTTGCCATATATTTTGCTGCCATATTGGATTTCTGGCATTTTGACTGCCAGGTGATGGTAGCATAAGGAGAAGGGGTCCTTGTTCTGACCACGGCTCTGAGTCCAAACTTCATTCAAGCAATTCTTCCTGTTTATTTTGAGCCAGGGTTTGGGACATGGGGGTGAACCGGATGCAGCCCTCATAAAATTCACAGTGCTGTCCTCATGGGTTTTATTGTGGGAAGATGAGACAGATGTTAAGAAGGACAAACAGTACAGATACAGACTTCCACAGTCAGTGTCTTGAGGAAGTTTAGGGAGAGTACACAATAGGGGCCTCCCTATTCTTATGAGCCCAGGGCTAGTTTTGTAAGAGCCTGAGAAAGTTAGGTCTGAAGTGCACAGCAGTTAAACCAGAGAACAAACAGGTAAGGTGAGGCGAGGTGGGCTGAGGCAAAATTGCTCCAGGAAGAGGGGGGCTCCAAAGCTTGAAATGTTCTAGGAAGATGGAAAGTCTCAAAAGAGAATGAGGATGAGGGGAAGATGGACAGTACCGGGCCCCATCTGCCCCGTGCACCCAGGCTCCATCTGCCCCGTGCACCCAGGCTCCATCTGCCCCGTGTGCCCAGGCTCTTCTGCCCCATGCACCCAGGCTCCATCTGCCCCGTGTGCCCAGGCTCCTCTGCCCCATGTGCCCAGGCTTCATCTGCCCCGTGTGCCCAGGCTTTTCTGCCCCATGCACCCAGGTTCTTCTGCCTCCTCCAAGCAAGCATGGGCTGTTGGCTCTTGGGATGGAGATGCAGGTAGGGTGTAGTATAGGACCTTCTCTCATCAAATTTCCTCAGAACCCATGTGAACAGCAGCTGCAAACAGTCTGAGCAGTATGAATACAATGAACAGAAACTCATCCCCTCCCCCCCCCCCTGCACACGGAGCGGCATACTGAGCTGGTGTGAAAACTTTGGTATCCGTTGGGCAGCCTCTTTGGCAGTCCACCCCAGTGCTCAGGACCTTTGATAACCAGCCTTAGAGTCCTCGGGAGAGACAAGGAATCACCCCACTCAGAGGAGGAGCCAGAGTCTAAACATGAGCCTTGGTGGCTTATAACATAACCTATTATTTTTTTTCCAAACAAAGACCCGGCCGTAGCTCCTTGGAGTCTGTGTATTTTAAAATCTTATTTTACAGTAGAAAGATTGTATAAGAGCTTTAGGGCAGTCCCGTCAGGGATGTGAGGAACTACTCAGCACAGGTGTCCCGTGTGGCTTCTGAACAAAGATAGCACTCCTCATTTTTAAATGGCTTCTCTTTTAAGAAAAAAGTCTTTGCGAAATTCAAGTAGAATGGATGATTTGTGCCAACCCACTGTTGGAACTGCCATTGGAGTTTTTCCCTAAGTGTCTCCACAGCCACTGATCGAGAGTGTGACTAATCAAGAAACACACACTGCTGGGTCCATTGAGATTTGGAAATGTGTTCTTAATTGTGCATATCTTTTTAAAAAAATAAAGAATTGAAATGAATAGAATCAATATGTGGACAACTTCAGATTTTACCAAATGGCTTTTCTCTTCTTCATTCAGACCATGGGAAAATGTCTCTGTGTGCTGTGAGGCCAGAGGTGCCCGTGATGATGATCTTACCTGTGGCCTGTGGCCTGTGTGATGTTCTTACCTGTGGCCTGCGTGATGTTCTTACCTGTGGCTTGTGTGATGTTCTTACCTGTGGCCTGCGTGATGTTCTTACCTGTGGCCTGTGTGATGTTCTTACCTGTGGCTTGTGTGATGATCTTACCTGTGGCCTGTGTGATGATCTTACCTGTGGCCTGTGACCAGGAGTCAGTGGTACCCTCCATATGTAAACAGCCCTTCCCTAAAACTTTGTACTGTCTTCTAATCAGCACATGAACCTGTGTGCCTGACTTAACCAGGCCAAGAACTTTGAGACAGTTAAGTGAGACATTCTTTCTGGCCAAAAATTAGAGGAAAATGCTATTTCTAAGGTTCCAAGAGCCATCATTCACGGGTCCTATGGTAGCCTTATGCTATGTGAAACTGCAGAGAGAGGAGAGGTTCCAGCCGATGTGCTGATCCCCAGTTCTTCTTTGAGCATCAGTATTGGCAAAGTAAGATGCTTAGGAACTTCTTTTCCTTCTCTATAAGCTAGCCAACTCAAACAATGCTTCCTAGAATATTCTCTGTTCTGAGGCATATTTTGATCGTTTCAGTAAAGCCTCTCTCCTCTTCCTGAACAGGCTTCTCTTTCCTGAAGGTGCCAAAGCTCAAGGCAGGACCATCTTGTTAGTTCCTCTGAGAAGGATAAGCCCTAGCCACACTTTCCTACAGACAGAAGTTTCTGTCCTGCCCAGTCCTGCAGTCATTCAGTCTGAACAAAACACACCGAGGCTTATATTAATTATAAACCAGTTGGCTTATTAGCTCAGGCTTATTATTAACTAGCACTTACAACTTAAATTAACCCATAATTCTTATCTATATTTAGCCATGTAGCTTGGTACCTTACCCAGTGAGGCATTCTCATCTTGCTTCCTCTGCATCTGGGTGGTCACTGCAGACTGAGCCTTTCCTCTTCCCAGAATTCTCCTAGTCTAATTGCCCACCTATATTTCCTGCCTGGCTACTGGCCAATCAGCATTTTATTAAACCAATACAAATCTTTACAGGATACAAGAGAACTTTCCTGCTAGTCACAAGTCACATTATTGTTGGACCCACCATGGAGTCTGAGATGTTAGGTTAATATTTGATTTCTACTCTGTGTTTTGTTGGACCAGCTCCTCTTTCTTGGAGTTTATACTGGCACCTGAGTCTTAATCGGGTTTTTAAGGGATGAGCTTGAAAAGATACCCAGTGCCTGCCTGTATGATCCAGGAAATGCTCTCTGAGCAGCTATCAGTCTAATTTTCTATTCCATCCCCTCAGCCACCTGCCTGGGCTGTGCTAATTGTACTATTTCAAGACATCATTAAATATGAAAAAGTTTAGTAAAAAATATATGAGGATGAATGACCAGCTGTGTGTATGCATAATGTGTGTGTGTGTGTGTGTGTGTGTGTGTGTGTGTGTGATATGGGGGTATGATGTGGTATGTGTGTATGTGTGTAAGGTATGTGTGTGTGGTGTATAGGGGTGTGGTGTGTGTGTATGTGTGTAAGGTGTGTGTGTGTGGTGTATATGTGTAGTGTGTGTGCTGTGTGTTTGGTGTGTGCATGTGTGTATGGTGTGTATGTGTGTAAAAACAGACAAGCAGGATTCTAGAGTTACTACAGAGGCATACTTGGGAGGTTGGGAATCTGTCTCATGACTCAGAAGTCAAATAAATTTCTCTTTTAAAAGATACTTTCTTTCAATTTCAGATACTATTTCAAAGTTCAAGCCAAAAATCCTCATGGCTATGGGCCTGTCAGCCCTTCGGTCTCATTTGTTACGGAGTCAGGTATGGGCACATTCTTCTTTGTTTTGCTGTTTGAAAAGTGAAATAAATGATCATAATGATGGCTATTGGTATAGTGAAAATTAAGACAAGAAAATATCTTATCTTCTGGGTGAGATCAGGTTTCTTTTAATAATTTAAAACAAGCATCCCACCCCACCCTCCACCCCCTTCCCACCCCACCCCCACCTCTGCTAGGTTAGAAAAGAAGTGAGGTCGAGTTCTAATGAAAGGAAAAGCAAATTTAGTTTTCAATCTAAAGATAGTTTTGACTCCCTGGTATAAAACAGTTTTAGAGCTTTCTTTGTTGCTGGATTTTTATTATTTGTTTGGTTGGTTTTGGTTTTATTGCAACAGAGTAGCCAAGGCTGACCTGCAATTGATTAACTAGTTAAGGCTGGTCTCAGGCTACTGAGTCCTGAGATTATAGGCAGGAGCCACCCTCTGGGAACATTCACCTTAGATGCCATGGGAGACAGCTGCTTCTCCAGGTATCCAAGTCTCCTTCTAGAATCTCTACAAAGGGGCAGAGATGCCTGTAACACACACTTAGAGTTGAGCTCCTATTCTGTCTTAATACACTATCCCATATGTCCTTGTATTTGGAGTGCTGGAAGGCCAAGCTCCCAGGCTCTGTAAGGCCAGGTTCTTGCATGGGTCCCAGGGACATGAGGCAGAGTGCTGGCCCAGCATACCAGAAGGCACTGGTTTGAGCCCAACACCACCTAAAAATGATTTTTTTTCTGAAGCAAAATTTCTTTAAAAGCAAGTTCCACACTCTCGGAATTGATTTTTGCAGCTAAAGCATAGATAGTTTTAAAATATTAAATGTCATAGATTTTGAGCTATATTTAGCCCTGGTCACTGTCCAGACAGGAAGCATGTCTGTCACTACCAGCAGCTTCTTCCTATTGTCCTGCACCCTTTGCTATCTCCAGTGAGTTCACGTCATCTAGGATTTGACATAAGTGGCCTAGAGTGGAGACCCCTGTGCCTAGTTCTGTCAGAATCACCCACGCACTGTGTATGTTACTAGAGTGTAGATCCCTGTGTCGGGTTCTGTCAGAATCACCCACGCACTGTGCGTGTTACTAGAGTGTAGACCCCTGTGTCGGGTTCTGTCAGAATCATCCATGCACTGTGCATGTTAGTCCTTCGTTTCCCTTTCATCATTGGTCTGTATTTCTTTGTGCAGCTGCACCACAATATCTCCATTCAGCCCAATCTGCTGCAATTGAAGTTTGTTCTATTGTGTGTTAATTACAAAGATGCTCTAAGTGTCTATATACAAGTGCTTGGGTTTGTAATTTGCCTTCTGTTGGGTAAACACTGAAGAATGGAATCGTGTGTGATATTATAGTACACAGAACCTTCTCATAAATCACCAGACCTCCCTAAATATGAAGCTTAATAAAGTTTTTACATGATTTATTTCTTTAATTTTGAAAGTGCATTTGTGTGTGTGTGTGTGTGTGAGAGAGAGAGAGAGAAGAGAGAGAGAGAGAGAGAGAGAGAGAGAGAGAGAGAGAGAAGCAGAGAGACAGAGAGAGAGAGAGAGAGAGAGAGAGAGAGAGAGAGAGAGAGAGAGAGAATGTGTCACCATGATGTGCATATGAGAGCATGTGTGTACATGCCAGGGTGTGCATATGAGAGCATGTGTATGCAGGCCACAGTGGAGGTCAGAGGGCAGCTTTCAAGGGCTGGTTCTCTTCTTCCACCAGGTAGATCCTGGGGTAAAAGCCAGGTTGTCAGGTTTGGCTTACTTACTGAACCATCTTGCCAGTCTGAAGTACTGATTGCTTTTATGGTGCACAATTTCAAAACATTGTCTCTCCCAGAAACTCACAGCTTCTGTGTCAAAAACAAGGCAGTTGACTGAGAGTATTTCTCAAGAGAAAATACTTATAGAATGAAAGTATTCTTTCATTCTGGGAAACTTTGTTATCTGATAAAACATTATTTTCTCTCTATTCCAATTTGGTTAGCTCTTTTAATTATAGTCAGTGTTTCAGCATTTTTATAACCGCAATGCATGTTACAAAGCCAATTATTTCTTTTTTCATCCACAGACAATCCTCTGCTTGTTGTGAGGCCACCAGGTGAGTTTCTCATCTTGAGGATTCTGATGCTCAGGTTGATGTGACTGTAAGGTGTACAGTCACCATGACGACCCACAGGTTGATGTGACTTTAAGATGTGCAGTCACTATGATGACCCACAGGGAGAGACGGTGGGACATTTTACATCTATGTGATTTTTTTTCTGATAACTTCGATTCGTTCACCCTCTATTTTCTTTGTGGAAGAGAATTACTTGGAAATGCTTTAGTAGGACTATAGCTCTTGGTATCTATGAAAAACTATGATGGAATAGCTAATACCTATAAAATAGGCTCTTTGTTTACATGTTTTTTGAGTATTTTAATATGACAAAAAGGTGACAAACTGCAAGTATATGAGGGTGGTTTGCCCTCCTCAGCCAACCAACTGAATAAACCTGTGTTTCTAGTTCAACAGGAATAAGGAGTGACTAAAAGAGCATGCTTAGACATAGGGACTTGGAGTACTGTGGCCTGTCCCAAGGGTCAAATATGCCAATATAGCTGCTTTTCCTTGAGGCTTACATCTGCCATTAGCATTGAGAACCCTTTGTTGAAACTGCAAGATCTTAAATACTCTAGGTTTTTTTTTTAATGTGGTACTTAGCTTTTTGTTGTCATGACAAAACCCCAAGAAAACCAAAGGAGAAGGATTTAGTTTTGGTTTATGGTTTTGGAGATTCCAGAGCACAGTCACTTGGTTCCCTTGATCCCAGGTCTAAGGTGAGGTGCAACCTTGTAGCGGGAGGTAGGACAGCAAAGCTGCTCTTCACAGCAGGCAGGCAGGTGGGAGAAGGGAGCCCTTCACAGCCATGCTCTGGTTACATGTATCCTTCCCCAGGCTTCTCCTTCACTCAGGTTTGAGTCTATCAGTGAATGGGTTAACCCACAATGACCTTAGAACCTGCTTGATCCAATAATCTCTCCATGGCCCATAAGAAGCAGGCAGACCAAGCCTCTAATGCATGAGCCTTAAGGAGACATTTTTAGAACTTCAGTTGTACTCTAGCATTGAATAAGAAAGGGGAAATAGATAATGCATGCACATATGCTCAGAGAAGCCCCAAGAGGAAGGAAGGCCCAGAGGAAATGCTCAGTTTCCTGATAGTTTGTGTCTGATAGCCCCTGGAACCCGCCTTACCTTAGAGCATGTGTTTTGTGTTGTCAAGGTGGTGAGCCCATCTGGATCCCATTTGCTTTCAAGCATGACCCCAGCAACACTGACTGCCATGGTCGGCAGTATGTGAAGCGGACGTGGTACAAAAAGTTTGTGGGAGTCATTCTTTGTAACTCACTAAGATATAAGATCTACCTCAGCGACAACCTGAAAGGTAGGTCTGGCGCTTGGGTGGCTGTGGTAAACTTCTGCTGGGCACTGACTTGGAAAGCAGATGCCTTAGGATGTGTCTGAGGTCTGGGACTGTGAGGACTTTGGTGCAAACCAGTTTTGTAGATTCCACTTTGGGATAGCTAGCTTTATACATAGGTGCCCACTGCATTTGGGGCATGAAATCCAAAACCAACTGGCCTGATCAGTTTTTAATTTGTTTCTTTTTCTTGCTAGAAAGAATAGGTTTGTCAAAACCAAAGTCTTCCCTTCCATCCTCATCTCTCGAGATTTATCTGCTTCATCTCATCACCAGTCTCTCCCTATCTTGTTCTCTCTCTGTCTCCATCTTTGTGTGTCTCCATTCATCTCTTCCAACCATTTTCTCTCCCTTCAAAATCTCTGGGAGAGATTGCGCAATCATCTTCGGGATCCCAGTGTGGGAAACAGAGTTGTCCAACCCCTAGTTGTGATTCAGCACCATGGACAGCACCTCGTGCCTGCAGCTGTGTGGGAAGTTTCTTCTAATTATACAGACAAGTCTGGCTTCTAACCTTCCCTCTTGAAAGCTGAGGATTAAAAGGTCCATTATTTGCAGGGTGGAGCTGCCTGTATTGTTCATATACAGGCATATATTAAGTGTTTAGTATACAAGATCTTGGGGGCTTCTCACAACACTTAATGACATTTCTGCCATTACAAACATTTTTCAGACATGGAAACTATGGAACACATGATTTAAATAACTCAAACAGTCTCCAATGCTTGTTCTAAGTTGTAAGCCAGCTATGACACTCTCCAGTAGTCACTGACCTGTGATATACCCTCACACAGACACATTCTACAGCATTGGAGACAGCTGGGGGAGAGGCGAAGACCATTGTCAGTTTGTGGATTCACATCTGGACGGAAGAACAGGGCCTCAGTCTTATGTGGAAGCCCTCCCCACTATTCAAGGTAAGAAGGACAAAGCTGCTGTCTTATTCTGTGGGTGGGAGAGGAAAATTGTTATAATGAGAAAATACGTGGTAGCTCTGCCTTTGACCTAAAATTTAGAGATTAATGTTGGGAGCACTTTGGATCATAAAGGGTTAAAATAAGGAATTAAAGTACTACCACCATATGCTGGCCTTGAGAAACCGGGAATACAGAGGAGTATATAAGACCCCAACCCTGTTCTCAGAAATAAGCTCTGTCCCCAGGAAGAGCAAGCAACTGTGTGGAAGGTGAACAACGGTGGGCAATGTGAAGTGTAAATAACAACAGATTATGCCGCCTGGCTGTCCTCTTCTCGAGGGATTGTGTTCTTGGTGAGCGTATAAATTTGGTTGTTAGGAGAGGCAGTGTGAGCAGAATCTTACAATACAGATGAACATGAACAGTGAACAGCGGAGTTCAACTTGAGTGAAGAGCAAGCATGAAACCCACCAGAAGAGGCTTCAGGGTCAGGGCACCAGCTCTCTGATGATGCATTGTGAGGCGGGAACACAAAAGCTAGCCAGTGTGGGATGTCACAGATGAGCTCAGCCTGCCATGCAAACCAGCAGCAGCTGGAAGCAGTCCAGCATCTTTCCATCATACACTCAACTCTTGCTGATGTTGTACATTCAGGATATGATGTGCTGATCTATAGGTTTCTTCTTTGTGGAAAAATATGTGGATTTTACATGAGCATCTCTGTTTAGTTTCTATTGCTGTGATAAAATACCATGACCAAAAGGCAATGTGGAGATGAAAGGGTTTATTTGGCTTACACATCCTGGTCACAGACTATCATCAAAGAAAGTCCAGGCAGGAACTCAAGCAGGGCAGGAACCGGGAGGCAGTGGCCATGGAAGAGTGTTGCTCATTGACTTGCTCAGTTTGCTGACAATCTGATGGAAAAATCTTCTCAGGTGAAGTTCCTTCCTCTCCAATGACCCTGGCTTGTGCCAAGTTGACAAAAATACCAACACAATGAATTAGCCATTTTCTAATAATTAAAATACACAGGCAGCAAAATAAGCATATTTAGAATCTTGCGTCTAGAATAAAGAACCAATGGGATTTGTCTACTTCTTAGAGTTACTATAGACAAATGCTTCAGGTGACTCTAGATGCGGGGGTGGGGGAGGGTGGCATTTCCAGCCTGCAGTAGGTGGGACAAAAACTAAGACTCGGGAAGATTTCACTCTATTCTGCAAGTCTGACAGAGGCTGTGTTGTGGCACAGTCCTCCACTTCCTCTCTAGACTTTTTATTAAGACTTAATTGTCATTTTGGTTAAGATTTTTACCTGATTAGGTGGGGCCACATTATAGAGACAATCTTCTTTGTCTGCTGATTTAAATTATAACCTCATCTAGCAATGCTTCAGTAGAAATGTCTAGAGTACTGTTAGGTCAAATATGTAAGCCGGCTCAGTTCATCTCCACGTACACCCCATATCTTTTTAGCTCTCACAGTGCCCTAGCATCTGTTACAGTCCTGTGTTATCAGGCTCCTCTGTGACTAAGAGCTAAGGTTGTGGTACTAACCACGGCTGGTTAACATGCTCACTGGTACAGTGGAAGCTAGCCTTTATTTGATAAGAGTAAAGTAAATAAGGCTAAATGTGAGAGCCGTCGAGCCCCCCAAAACATCTTGAGGCTACTGGAACATCCTTCCACATCAAGGAGTTGGCAATGCTCAGATTTTTTTCTGGAAAGGTCTAAAAGTCTACTCTAGGTTCTGGGGCTTAAATCTTGAGCTGCGCAACTCTGGGGAGCTGGAAGCTCTGACCTCAGAGAACAGGATGAGGGTGAGTGCTGTTCAGTTTCCACAGACCGGGGTACACTGCACAGTGAGTGCTCACTAGTGATTGGCTAAAATCATGTTCTCTTGTGATAAGTGAGAGAAGATCTGGATTATTTCCCATGAAACATGATGGGGTAGACCTATTATTATGATGACACATAGAACTGGCCCAGTGTACTCGCAACTAACACCCAGACTGCAGGATGAGATGTTTCCCATCAGTGACTTTGACGATCTTTCTCTTTCTTTCCCACTGCCTTTCCAGGCTACTACCGTCAGTACCGCCAGGAGCCCGTCAGCTTTGGCAACATTGGCTTTGGAACCCCCTACTACTATGTGGGCTGGTATGAGTGTGGAGTCTCCATCCCGGGAAAGTGGTAACCACAGGACCAGCTTGCTGCAAGCTCACCCTCCAGCCTGCTTGACTAACTTGCACTAGGGACTGTGGGCAAGAGAAAGACAGTGTTCCAAGCCCAACGTCCCAGGGTATCAGGAGGCCACAGGGTGGACACAGAGCATCTGGTCCTCTTCGGTCAGAATTCGGCCACATTTCTTGGTCTGGACCATAAAGAGAATTTGGTTTTGCTGAAACTTCTTCTTCATGCCTTATCTGTAATCACACATTCCAGACATCAACCTAGCAGAAGATCCAGTGTGACTTCCAGACTCTTCCGGCACAAAATTTGGATACTCCAGGATCTCCAGGGAACGGCACTGGCATGCTGTTTGCTTTACAGAATGCTTTCTGCTTTTCTCGTCTTTGAAGCAGCTGAGTTTAAGCTTCACACCTGTCTGTATGACGTAGAATTGAATTACTGAAATTACCAAAGGAAACACACTCCCTTTGAGATTTATACTAAAGACTTATCCACCACTGGGCAAGGTGCTTCAAATCCTATTTGTAAATTCTCAATTTTGATATATATGTGTATGTATATATGCATATACGTATCTACACTCATCAAGAATATTGATTAAACTTGCTAAATTTCTTTTTGTTCTTTAGATGAATGTGTGACAACTGTGTGGACAAAGGTTCTGTCTGTTAATATCTTCCTGGGGTGTCCATGGATAGATTTTCTGCAGAATATAGATTCTGTGCAAAGGTATGCATGCTTCTGGTAGTTGCTGCTGGACTTGGGCCATGATGGAGGTGTTGATGGACAACACCATTACCAGTCACCCGTGCCTTCCTCCAGTCATTTAATATCATGGGGCAGATGACTTTATTACCTTTGTTGAAGCGTGTGTGTGTGTGTGTGTGTGTACATGTCTCTGTGTGTGTGTAGGCTTGTGTGCATATTTGCATGCAGGCATATGGATGTGTGTGGAGAGGCCAGGGACCAGATCAGACATCATCCCCTTGTTTGTCGAGACAAGGTTTCTCACCGAGAGCTGGGGTTTACAAATTATTCTGGGCTGGTTGGCCAGTGAGCCCTCGGGATCTGCCTGTCTCTGACCTCCCCTCTGCCCAGTGTTAGGAATACAAGGATGTCCCACCATACCCAGTTTTTTGTGTGGGTTCTGGGTATTGAACTTGGGTCCCGATGTACTTTCCTGACTGAGTTCTTACCTGCCCCTTTATCTAATGTGTTTCCAGACGAATGAATACTTTAGGTTTATCGTGATTTTAAAGTCATGTCTTTTTAAACATGATTTTAAAGTCATATCTTTAAAAACTCAATTTTCATTTCTGTCTCTGTCTATTCCTGAAGTAGAAGCATCTTCCTCCCTGGACTCTGGCACAGAGGTTCATTTAGAGCCTTTATTTCCACTGTTGCAAATGTGTCTGTCTTTCCTATGTGCCCCAGCTAGCCCTGTGAATGAAGGGCTTGTCTTCTTTATTATTATTATTATTTATTAAAGATTTCTGTCTCCTCCCCGTCACCGCCTCCCATTTCCCTCCCCCTCCCCCAATCAACTCCCCCTCTCTCATCAGCCCGAAGAGCAGTCAGGGTTCCCTGCTCTGTGGGGAGTCCAAGGACCTCCCACCTCCTTCCAGGTCTAGTAAGGTGAACATCCAAACAGCCTAGGCTCCCACAAAGCCAGTACATGCAGTAGGATCAAAACCCAGTGCCATTGTTCTTGACTTCTCAGCAGTCCTCATTGTCCGCTATGTTCAGCGAGTCCGGTTTTATCCCATGCTTTTTCAGACCCAGTCTAGCTGGCCTTGGTGAGTTCCCGATAGAACATCCCCATTGTCTCAGTGTGTGGGTGCACCCCTGGCGGTCCTGAGTTCCTTGCTCATGCTCTCTCTCCTTCTGCTCCTGATTTGGACCTTGAGATTTCTGTCCAGTGCTCCAATGTGGGGCTCTGTCTCTGTCTCCTTTGTGGGACTCTGTTCTGTCTCCTTTCATTGCCTGATGAAGGCTAATATCCAGGAGGGTGACTATATGTTTTTCTTTGGGTTCATCTTCTTATTTAGCTTCTCTAGGATCACGAATTATAGGCTCAATGTCCTTTATTTATGGCTAGAAACCAATTATGAGTGAGTACATCCCATGTTCCTCTTTTTGGGTCTGGCTTTCCTCACTCAGGATAGTGTTTTCTATTTCTGTGCATGCAAAATTCAGGAAGTCATTGTTCTTTACTACTGAGTAGTACTCTAATATGTATATATTCCATACTTTCTTCATCCATTCTTCCATTGAAGGGCATCTAGGTTGTTTCCAGGTTCTGGCTATTACAAACAATGCTGCTATGAACATAGTTGAGCATATACTTTTGTAAGGGTCCAGGGGTAGGGTGATCCCAAATTTCCTGAGAAACTGCCACACTGCTTTCCAAAGTGGTTGCACAAGTTTGCATTCCCACCAGCAATGCACAAGTGTACCCAAGGGCTTGTCTTCTTGCACCGAAGTGGCAGCATCAGAGGAACTGAGAGGGACATGAGCTGAAAGAAAGGGCTGATGGGTCTGAGGGCAGCTCCTGACATAAACCACAGGCAGAGTGCGGTGCAGGAGTTGGGGGCTGGTGGTTTTCAGACCCTTCACCGTGCTGCGGTAAAACCTCATGTGTCTGGCTTTCTGCAACTCAAGACCAGCCTGTGACATTCTACAACACCCATTGCACAGTGGCAACAACAAAGAAAATAGCCTGAGAAAAAGCTAGAACTTCTCAAACAGCCTGCAGCTCCTGGGATGCATGTTGCCAAGGCGCTACGACTGGGGTCTACTCCCCACCCCCAAAATTGTGTGTTTAGATAAAACACTGTGAAAGCTTTTGCATTTTCTATAGGTCTGGTGAACAGGTCTCAAGTGTGAATTCTGTGGATGACAGTTACCCTGCAGTGTCACAAGTTTGTGTAGACCTGCTTCAGAGAGACAACTGTATGCTTATCCAAATTCAGTTTGCAAACTACGTAGGGATCTTTAAGTAGTTCTGGGAGGCTCTCACACATAATAGAGATTGTTAATGAAGATGCCTTAGTTTCTACACTAGCCAGCATCCAAATACCTTTCATGGTGCCAGATTGAAGGTAACCCAAAAAACATTTTCAGAAAGTATATAATCTACAGTGCTCTCCCCACAGAGGCTGCGATCTGGCTTCTTTCTCCACTCTCAGGAGAAGACTAGTGACTTGGGAACAAGGGACTGAAACATCAGAAGCAAATCAGGAGTGATCTCCAGGGTGAACTAACCAATAAGACAGACAGACAATCAGACAGACAGACAAGGGGCTAGAGACATGGCTCAGCAGTGATGAGCACTTGCTCCTCTTGCAGAGGATGGAAGTTTGGTTCCCAGCACCCACATTCCATTTGGTGGCTCATGATCTCCTATAACTCTAGATCCAGGGGATCTGATACCCTCTCCTGGCCTCCATGGGGACAAGCACACACATGGACCTTTACACACAAAAACACGATGTATAAATATTTTTAAAAGAACGATAAGTAGACAGATTGATAGATAATAGAAGATAGATAGATAGATAGATAGATAGATAGATAGATAGATAGATACTATCAAAGGTCTTGATAGGGACAATTAGTTCACATGGTTATGAAAGGCAACAAGTCCCACAACAAACTGTCTGAAATCTGGGGATTCTAGAATGCTGGCAGCACACCTGGGCTTGGGGCTGAAGGATCTAGGTCCAAGGACATTAAGGATGTCATTGTCAGGCCAAGACCAAAGGCCTGAGAACTTGGCTGGGCCAACAGCATCCAGAACTAGTGACCCTGGAGTTCTCCGTAGAAGAACATGCCCAGCTCCCGGAGAATGAAGCTATCTTTCCTCTATCTCTGTTTTCCTGGAAGCTCCAGCTGCAAGAATGAGATCCACCCACACCGAGGGAGGATCTTTCCCACCAGCCCACAGACTAGCATGCCAGCTTCCATGGGGAACACCTTGACAGACAACCCCTCTAGCACGTCATTGTTTCTCTAGGCATTCCTTGATCCAGTCAAGTAGACACCCACAGTGATCCCTCCTGGATAGTGGTATCAGCAGCATTCTGATGAATTATTCCAGTTACATTACAGAACACATCCAATAAGTCTCTGATGGTCATTTTGAACCTTAGAAGGTCAAATTCTGGGTGTAACACTTTAGAAAGGCCATTGACAGCAAGACATCGAAGACAGAGGAAGGTACGAAAACACGAGACTGTATTGCAAGAACTTCCACGAGATGCTTTACCTCCCCAGAAGCCCGCCATGAAAGAGCTGAGCATTTGTCAGCTCCAGACATCTGAGCGGATGCCCATAGGGTTACAGGGAAAGGTAAGTGGCTCAGAGAGATGGCAAATTTTAGTTCAGCTGGTGTGGGTGCCCTCAACATCCAACCATGAGTGAGTGGGTGTCGCCCTCCATGGGGGAAACTTTAGACACAACCAGGATGACAATGCCTGGCCTCAGTGGCTACTCTGCTGTATGTGGCCCGTAAATCCACAGTGGTCTGCACACATGAGAAGGGCTGTAAATGATGCAAAAGAGATAAACAAAGAACCGGTAGCTGGGACAGAGACTGCAAACAGTGTGTGGAGCCTGAGAATTTTAAGATCTGGCCCTTTTAGGAAAAGTCTGCATAGTCTCTCAAGGTTTAACGTCCTAATTTAAAAGTAACATGTAATAGTCTGGGAAAGATATCCCTAAAGTGCTTGTTGGGGTTTGAGTTTGACGCCACATAAAACAAAAAACAAAAACAAAACAAACTTAAACAACAACAAAAGCACATTTTTTTCAAAAAGCCTGTGTATTGTGGCATGCGCTTTTGATCCCAAACAGAGACAAGTGGGACTGGGGACCTCACTGGCCGGCCAGCCTCACAGATCTGGTGAACTTCAGATGAGTTGTAAGACCCTGCCTTGAAGGTTCCAAGCTCAGTTAGTAAGTGCCTGCCACATAAGCGTGGAGGCCTGAGTTAGAATCCTAAGCACCACGAAAGCTGGGCATGGTGGCAGGTGCCTGTAACCCCAACATTGGGCAGCCAGCCTACCTGGACCAATAAGCTTTTGCTTAAGGGAGAGGCCACACACACACACACAAGTGCTCACACTCACACAAGCAAGAAACCACACATGAACAGCATCACACACACACACCAACATGGATGGCTTCTGAGGAACAAGAGCCCGGGTTTACCTCTGGCCTCCATACATGTACACACACTTATGCACACACTTGCACACATATTAGCATGCACAAACATACACTAGCATATATTGTTTCAAACATTTGTGCTCTTTTGTCTTACAATACGTTTATTTTCCGACCACCATCTCCCTGTGCTGTTATGTCTTTTGTGGCTGGGTCCTGGGTTCCCAGGCTTCTGACTTGGAAAACTCTTTGCTCATGTTGTGATCTTGGAAACTATTATGCTCTTTAGACAGCTTCATGCACGGTTAACATACCTGTTTACTTAAGACATAATTCGCAGCATTTTCCAAATGAGTGTTGATTTATTTTTTCCCTTTTGACCTACTCAGGCCACATATCTGGGTTAGTTGGTGGTAGGGCAGGGAACTGGGGACTTTAGGGTGGATCAGCCTCTCTCAGCACGGAAAATAGCTCTGAGTCATTATGAGCGATTGCAGAACAATTCCTCTGGAAGTCAGGCACTGACCCGAAACTTCTCTTCTTCTCATCTTTTTATTATTATAAGTTTTACTTTATGTGAATGGGTGTTTTGCTTGAATATAGGTCTGCATCTTTGGGGGTCACCAGATCCCCTGGAACTGGAGTTATAGACAGTTACAAGCTGCCATGTGGATGTTGGGACTCAAACTTTGGTCCTCTGCAAGAGTAAACGGTATGCTTAACCAATGAGTGTCTCTCCAGCTCCCAGATCTGTAACGTTTTACACAGTGCCTTCCATGACCTCCTTAAGGCATAACTGTTCCCGAGCGGTGGTGCATGCCTTTAACCCCACTTGGGAGGCAGAGGCAGGTGGATCTCCAAGTTGGAGGTTAGCCTGATCTATGGAGCAAGTCCCTGGACAGCCAGGGCTACACAGAGAAACCCTGTCTCATGCGAGAGGAGGGGAATAACTATTTTTCAGAGGACTGGGTTCAATTCCCAGCACCCACATCTGTGAGCTCATGACTGCCTGTAACTCCAGTTCTAGAGGCTCTGACCCCCTCTTCTGGTCTCTGCAGGCACTGCACATATTTGCTGCACATAAACTCACACAGGCATACAGCCATACCCACAAATAAAGAAAAAGTATCTTTTTTGGTAAGGTGTCACGCTTGGATGATTTACTCTTTAAAATAACTTAAAGTATCTTTGCAAACATTACCCTTGGATCCTGGATCATGCCCCAGTCTCAGATTCGGCTGAGCTCAGGGCTGCTGTAGGAAAACAGAGCTCGGTGTCACAGAGGGTAGGTAAATGACTCACGTAAGAGTAGAGCAACAGTCTCAGGACAGGAGATGCCTTGTAACGTGCTGTCAGGTCTCTTGGGACTCTTCTGGGTCTCTTTCTTGGGTAATTCCTACTCTTGTTCTCTGTGTGTATGCTCAGTTTTCTCCTGGAGACCAGTTCCCACTGAGTGTTTATGACATGAGTGACCACTGTTTCCATTTAGCCTGGGTCACTCTGTGCCCTCCCTTGATTTCATGCCTGTCAGACCTTGGGAAACCCAGCTCTTATTAGCCGCCTACCCAGGTCTCTCAGGTCCAGACTCAGATGTAGAATGAGGTTTTGAATAGGCATGCTGATCCAACCAGTGGCTCCTACGTAAGGAATGCCACTTGGCATAAACTAGCAACTGCAGCCTGACTATAGAACAGACAACAATGCCTTTCTAGAATGGATAATCAGGTGGATGAAAGCGAACTAAAGCGAGTTGCCGTATTAGGACAGTGCTCATGGTAAAAGGACTTCCTTTTGAGACTTTCAGGTTTCTCTCAAAGGCTCTAGTATCCCTCCTTAATGGAGGAGCTGGAAAAGGAAGTTTGAGGAACATTCCCTAATCCACAATAAACGATGTCACACTCCAAATAGGCCAACAGAAGGAGACAACAGAGAGACCATTTGTATAGGTATGGGTGGATACCACATGCTGTGGGAAATGCTCTTGTACACTGTAAAGATTTGTCACTCATATTGGTTTGATAAACTGATGATTGGTCAATATCCAGGCAGGAAGTATAGGCAGGGTGACCAGACTAAGAGAATTCTGGGAAGAGGAAAGACAGAATCAGTCTTAAGAGAGACATAGAGGAAGTAAGATGAGAATGTCTTACTGAGAAAAGGTACTAAGCCATATGGCTAAACATAGACAATAATTATGAGTTAATTTAAGTTGTAAGAGCTAGTCAGTAATAAGCCTGAGCTAATAAACTATTTATAATGTATATTTCTGTATGTTTCTTTGGGACTGAATGGCTGTGGGACCTGGTGGGACAAAAACTTCCATCTTCAGCTGCATCAGTGAGCTGCTACTATTTAAAGCTGAAAGGGCCAGAGGAAGGACTGGTGGGAAAAATCTAGAAGAGTCTTAGACCTAAGTTTCAGAGGAACAGCAATGTTGCTCAAGGAACTGTGTCAACAAAGGGCACCTGCAGGGTAGATCACTGGGCTCCCTCCCTTCCTCTCTTCCATCACTCCTGCCTTCTGTTAGTGTTTTCCATTGGCCAAGACCATCTGGAAGCCAGGTGACCAAGAAAATGGTTGAATGTTTTCAGATTCTTCTCTTTTGGAAGGAATGGATGTTTTTAGTGGGCATTTCACCGGCTCCATCATTCATAGCTAAGGAAACAGATCAGACAGGTGAATAGCTGGTGAAGTCGTATTTCTGACTACAATGAAAACTTTGAACCCCTGCTCTTTCTACCTGTACATGGGTCTCCTCTCATCTTTCCCTAATCTGGGACAGACATCACTAATCAATCAAGCCAATCCTTCCTCTGAATCTGCATTTGGCTTCATCCTCACCACTAACCCCCGACTAGAGGACAGGTATCCCAGGTAATACTAGAAGCCAAGTTCAAGCTCATTTACACCTCTGCTTAGTCAAGGCAAATGACTCTTTACTGACATTTGACAGAAACAAACCTTCTACCCCAGGACCCCATGGTCAGAATAGAGACTAAAGGACGGTATAAGTAAAATAGGATAAAGGATAATGTGAATTTAATCACTATTTTCCATTTGACTTAAGTTGGCATTTTTCTTTTACTTCATGCAGAACCCAGTTCTTTGTTAAATTTATCAAGTATTTGATCATCCTACAAAATCTACTCAGTCATGTCTAACTGTGTGTTGGTTCCCCTTAAAAAGTTTAATCAAGTTTAGAGGAAAAGACACCGATGTCCATGTGGGTGAGGAAAAGTCCCTCCTGAAATGTATTTCTATTGCTTTTTTAGAGCTGGATTCTCAGTGAAACTGCTGAGCCTTGCAGTCACAGGAAGGGATTTGAAAGGTTGTCCCTTCAGAAGAAAGCAGAGAAAGGCACAGGCGTGAACAACCAACATCTCACTTGCTTCCTGGGAGCACTGCCTGTAGGAGGAAGAGATGAAGGATCTGATGCTAGACCAGACAGAAGTGACCACAGTGGCTGTTGTCTGGGAGACCATCTGTACCCTAAGACAGCATCTTCCCTCTCATGTGTCACCTGTCTTTCTCAGAAACTGGCCTTTTCTGAGCTGTAAGCAAGGTTTAGTCATTGTCCTCCTCCATCAGGCTAAATGCATGTGGCTCCTGTACTTAATAAGCACATAACGAAACTTTTCCTGTTGTCTGTATATTTGATTGATCAAGATTATCAAGCCCTCGGAGAGCAAGAATAAACTTCCAGCTTCCTTTACAGTTCCTCCTGACTCCGAGAGAGCAAGGTGACTCCAGCTTAGTTATCCTCCGCAGCCATCTCCTCCTTTCCCCTTGCCCCAGAGTGGATCAAAGCATGCTCCACCCCCAGGCTGCCCACTTGGCCCTAGGCAAGTCTGGCTTGCATTCTATCCTCCTACCTCAACAAGACCACACACTCTCAACTCTTGGGTGGGGTGCAGGGAGGGGTTGAAAAGGCTAAAATCTAGGGGGATCAGGTAGGATGTCCAAAGCTCCACACCAACACTCCCTTTCTGTAATGAATGTGAGGTTTGCTGTGGAATGACGGTGTGTGTGAGGCCAGTTCTGGGACACAGTAACAACCTTTTCCTGGGGCACAGGTTCCCTGTAGGGTAACGCTGACCCATGGATGCCCTGGCTTCTAGAAATCGTCAGGCTTCCTTTTCACTCAGCATCTATCTAACCTATCTTTAAGTCAGCAAACACTGGAAGTGTCATGTGGGCTGGGAGCTGAATGATATACAGCCAGGCAAGTACACAGTCTACAGTCACTACATGTGGTTAACTGAACTAGAACAAATGGAAACACTTCATTTTTTTCATACTAGATTGGAAAATGGGGACTCAATGTTAGATTGAAAGTATTGTCTGAACACTACAACCTCCAATGGTCTAAGTCTGTGGGAAGCACAGCTGCTGGATGCTCTCTGGATCCCAGTTAGAATGTTTTGGGGATCATAGCCTTATCATATGGGAAATATTTATTTGGTGACTCCTGTCTGAAAAATGCTGCTTTATCCCCTAAGAATACTGCAGCTGATGGGAAGAAAATTGTGGTCTGAGAGGCGCAAAAGCTTGTTGGCCAGTCCAGAGGGTTTTCTCAGTCTTACTTTATCTATAGCCAGGCTATTTCTGAGCTAAATTATAATTGAGTTAAAAATGGTTTGTGCCTGGTTCACAGTTTGAAGACGATGAGGAGAATATTATTCATGCGTCTGTCCGTTCATCATGTCTGTCCATCCATCAGTAGTAGTCCACTTCAGAAAGTGTTTATGAAGTACAGAGTCCCTCCTGAGCACAGATGCATCCCTTGTTTTTATGGCCGTTTGGAAACTTATGCACATAAAACTCCTTCAGTGCACACTTCTGTAAGTTTTGACAAATGGACAAGGTCATGGAGCCACACTCAGCAGAGCAATCCCCCTAATAACCCCTTTTCTCCACCTCCTATCCTCCAACCACCAATCTGTTTTCTATAATTCATGTTTTCTCAGGATGTTGTAGAAGAGAAATCATATATGTGTTGAGAGTCCTATGTGTTGTTCTAAACTCTAGGAATTTGTTCTTTTAAATTATGAATAAAATTGCTACAAGTATCCATGCCCAGGATCTTTTTGAACAGAAGATATCATTAAAAAAAATAAAACAACCGTGCCATGCACTGGGAGAAAATACATGATAATCGTATGTCTGGCCAAAAAAAATGTTTTTCCATACCAAGTGTTAAGCACTTTGTCAACCTAATGATAAGAAAACAAACGACCAGTTAAAATAAGTGGGTAAAATATCTTTGAACTTATTTACTATTTTTGTGTGCATGGGTGTCTTGTCTGTATGCATGCCATATTGCAGTGACTGTTGAGGCCAGAAGAAGGTGTTGGATTACATGGGACGGGAGTTATAGAAGGTTGTGAGATGTCATGTGTGTGCTGGGAAATGAATCCAGGTCCTCTGGAAGATCAGCCAGTGACTTTCACAACTGGGCCATATCTCTAAGCTCTAAAGTATTTCAAAAAGACATTTTACTAGTGATATTTGGATGGCTAGCAAGCATAAGAGCAGATAGAGGACAGAGGTTCATATTATAAAGCTTATTGTTTATTGTTGTGTGTCTAGACATTTGTCTGCATAAACTCACTGGATGACCAAGCTGCGTTTAGTGGTATCATTGCTCTGGTCTGTCACCAATTCTCTGGGGCAAGTGCCCTTGTTCACATCTCCCCAGGAACAGTGCCGTACAGCAAAGGTACAGGCTCACTGCCAAGCTTTACTTGCACAAGATAGAATCAAAGCAGCAGAGAAAAGATCTGAGAAACTTAGTGTGAGATTCGATCACTGTCTGGGGATGATGGAGAGATTGAACTCAATCTTAGCCTAACTAGACTAATGCACGTAGTGCAAACACATGATCATCCTTGAGAGGATAACAACAGGACAGGGGAAAGCAGCCGGGGAGGCGGTAGGTAGAAAGGGGTAACCCACGCTGCACGGCTCCCACCAGAACAGCTTGTAGTTAGTGTCCAGTGGCTTTTCCATCCCAGTGTTCTGAATTTTTCCACATAAGAGTCCAAAAAGCCTAAAAACCAAGATGGGTTTATCATATCAATGGCCCCACTTCCTTGATACCAATTTCTGTCCTGGTTTCATTTCAACGATTGTGGAAAAAGAAAACAAACCTTGATCAAAAGCAACTTAGAAAAGAAAGGGTTTATTTAGCTCGCAGTTCACATTACAGCCTGTAGCTGCAGGGCAGTCATGGCTGCAGGAGCCTGATACAGCCGTTCACATGGGATTCACAGTCAAAAGCAGAGAGAAATAAATGCATGAATGCTTATCTGCTTGCTTGTCTGTCCTCAGCTTGATTTCTCCACTCTTAAACAGTTTCGAGGGACTGAAGAGATGGGTCAGTGGTTAGGAGCACTAGATGTTCTTCTAAAGGACCCAGGGTTTCATTCCTAACGCCCACAAGGCAGCTCACAACCATCGGTAACTCCAGGGGATCAGAAGAAATTCAGCAACTTCCCTAAACTTGTACTCACCAGACGTTGAATTCATGATGGCTACCTGTGAGACCATCATGTCAGCTGGAGAAGAACCTCTCAGAGTTTTTAGGAGCATGTTTTATATGTGGCAACTGTTCCATTAATTGCAGAGATTTTGTTTGATGAACAGTTTGTTCTTTGGTTCTCTAGACTGAAATCCACGCACACATTTTCTTGCAAGTGCATTTTGCCCCCCATGTCTTGTGTATCACAGTGCAGACATCCCAACACTGTTATGGGCTCATTAATCACACAGATGCCTTGCTCAAATGTTTGGGTACAATTAACCCCCAATGCATTTGTGATGTCCCTGATCCTGCATTCTGAATGTCATCTGTATGTCAGTGGAAATATGATACTATGTTGAGAGCCATCTGCAATTCATCCATGAAGTTCTGTTCAGTCAACCTCATTCATTCCAGCCACATCATGAAGGGGGACAGCTGGATGGATGTGACGGCTCATCCTTGTCCTTCCAGCATTTGGGAAGTAGAGCCAGGAAGACTACCATGGATTTGAGGTCAACTGAAGCTACATAGTGAGTCCAAGGCCAACCAGGGTTACACACAGAGAGACTGTCTCAACAAAACAAAATGGCCAAAGTCACATTTTGTTTTTAAGAAAAAAAATGTAGAACTTCAACAAGAATCTTAATTTAATCTGAAATGACTTCACTAATTTTTGGTCAATTTGCCCAATGGGAGTGGTCCTCAGCTATGAGTGATCCATAGTTAATCCATATTTAGAGCTCTTCATCCCTAGTTTCTGCTATAATGACCTAAACAAACAAATATGTCCATTTGTCTCCCCTGAAAGGTCACCTATGCCCTCTAAGATTTCCAAACATATGAACAGATGTTACTCATACATAATCTTAAACTCCCTGATTTCCCATTAGGTAATTTCTCCAAAATTTGACCTATTTGTTGAAATAAAATACATTTCATTTAAGATAGAAATGGCCAACCTTCTCCGAGTCTCTGTGGAAACAGCAGAGGGCCTGTTGAATGGCTTCTGAGGGTGTCCTTTCCCCCCGAGAGCTGCTCACACAACAGTAGACAGCTTGCAGCGAGGTCCGAGCACTGCCGTCACTTTTTCAGGCATGTCCGGGCCACGGTGCTAGTCTGAGGGTGTTTGTAAAAGTTGCTGAAGCACACTTAGGCTGAGCCACCATGGTTATTCATGGACAGTGTGCACAGCCTTCATGGCAAGCAACAACGTGGAAGGGCCTGTTTTTAAGAATTTTGAAGAGGCGAGTCACTGCTTAATGTTAATTTATTTCTATTTGAAATAATCAAAACCTTTTGCCAAATTTGAAGTGTAATTGAAGTGTTCATTTTATATTTACCAGGAGAGAAGAAGTCCACTCATTCAGTTCACCCCAAGGTACACAGATGTCCCCACATCATCTACTGCACGTCTGGTCTGCTGATCAGGTGCCAGGACCTATCTTACCAGTATGTGGGCCCCTCCAGGCCCAGGCGTCATGAGGAAAATCATAATCCCAACAGCTTTTGCCTTCTTTTCTCTATTAAAAGGAAGAACAATTTAGATAGGGCAATCCTGAGAATCTTTTTGAGACATTGGAGGTTGTATGCCGTAAGAGAAAAAAAGATACAGAAGTCCTTACCTCTGAGATGGTGCCATCCCCTTTGGGTTGGGTTTATAGCCGTAAAACATGGCCTGCGTCTGCCCACAGGATGAGGATGGTGCCTGTGCAGCAAGTCCCGCGGTGTCCATAGTGATGAACATCATCATCTTCATCAGTGAACAGGCAGAGTGGTAACTTGTCATCAGAAGTCAGGATGCTGTCTCCGGGCACAATCAGTTAGTGTCTGCTGAGGATCCTAGCACTCCCTTTCCTGCCGTGGGGATTGTGGGTAAGTATTGCAATAGGTCCTTCACCATCCTGACTTCTGCATGGCCTCAGGGAACAGATCTACCTGTCAGCTGTATGTGTACCCCTGAAGCAGAGGCGTATGCTCTGCTGTGGTTCTCTTGTCACTTAGGGGGTCTTTGGTACCATAAAGTCACTAGCTCATCTTGACTGATGTCCGATGATTTAGCTCCTCCAGAACCCACTTTCCTCAGTGGTAAAGCTCCCTAAAGAGAATCATCAGCATTCTCTGCTGTGTGTCTGCTGGGGATGAAGCCACCCTATCCTCCGGCTTCAGGAGTGGGTTGGACGTGTGAAGAGCCAGGCACATGATAGAGTCTGTCTTTTAGGATTCAGAATGCCATAATTGCAGGGGAGCACCTCACCTACCTCCCTATCTGCCACAGTTTCTAAGGAAGTGCTGTCTCTCCTGCCCGGCTGGGAGGATATGCATCTGATGTGGTCGTCTCCCAGCAGCCATAGATATCAAAGCTAACACATAAAAAGACATAGCCTGTTCTACGAAGAGAAACAGGCTCCAGGTTCCAGGCTGAGCTCCTGCATCCAGCCTACCCTGGAACAGTACACTACATAACCTCACAGTGGACTGAGGCCACAGGAGCTACTGGGTATGAGTCGGTTGTAATGGGGCATTTGAACCTGAAATCATCCCCGTAAACTCTTAGAGAAAATGTAGTGGTGGAAGAATTCACAAGCCTACCCCTCTTTTGGATGTTTATAGCAGTTCTGTGAGAGGTGACAGGTGGAAAGCGGTGGACGACTAGGGAAGGAGGCAGGGACGACCAGGAGGCAGTGGTCAGCGGATGGAGGATCGGGGTCAGGACACTGAAGGGGTAGACTGGATGGGCAGAGGCTTTTAGTAAAAACAAACAAACAAACAAAATCTCTAGAGCATGGGGCCTTGTGTTTAGGACTTCTCATTGCCCCTCAAGAAAACCCTGACAAGGATAGATGTCTCTCTACTGACAACAGCATTTAGACTGTGTCCTTGAGTGAACAGTGTTCTGTTCCTGGGCCACACGAGTCTCTACATGCGAGTCTCTACATGTATACATTTTATACTTCTATTTGTAGAACCCAGTTTTCATGGCTGTTTGAAGCGGAATACTTTTCTCCTTCTCAGTTTTAATCCTCTGTTTATAACTATTATTTTTACTCGAGAAGCCATCAGACCTGGCTAACAGCCTCGTATTTTATCCAGTATTAATATTACTAGGAAAACACTGAAACACTCCTGGGAAGTGACTCATAAGAGTCCATAATGTCCAAGTTTTGAGTATAATTTTGCTTTTTAACAAACCGAACAGCAAATAACTTTTATTTTATTCAGAAACTCTCTTCAGAGAGCACGAAAGTTGTATTTTACATGGAATCTGTGCTGAATAAATCACTTTTGTTCTTGTTTTCTTTCACTGATTCGGAGAAATTTGGAAAAACTTTGGGCAGTCTTGCAGACCGACAGTGATTTACTCAGGTGTTAATTACCCCAGAGACTTAGCGTGGAGCTCTGCTTGGCACGCCAGTGCCATGCCAGCACCACGCCAGCGCCATGCCAGAGCCACGCCAGCGCCACGCCAGCACCACGCCAGCGCCACACCAGTGCCACACCAGCACCACCCCAGTGCCATGCCAGAGCCATGCCAGCGCCACACCAGCACCACCCCAGTGCCATGCTAGAGCCACGCCAGCGCCACACCAGCACCACCCCAGCGCCATGCCAGAGCCACGCCAGCACCACGCCAGCGCCATGCCAGAGCCACGCCAGCGCCACACCAGCACCACCCCAGTGCCATGCTAGAGCCACGCCAGCGCCACGCCAGCGCCATGCCAGAGCCATGCCAGAGCCACGCCAGCGCCACGCCAGCACCACGCCAGTGCCACACCAGCACCACGCCAGCGCCACGCCAGCACCACGCCAGCGCCATGCCAGCGCCACGCCAGCGCCACGCCAGCGCCACGCCAGCACCACGCCAGTGCCATGCCAGAGCCACGCCAGCGCCACGCCAGCGCCACGCCAGCGCCAATGGAGCTGGAGGACCTGTGCTTGTTGTTACTGTCCCCACCACTTTGCAGTTCAGAACATAGACCACGTACAGTCTCAGTTAGCTTTCTCTTGCTGTGATGACATGCCATGATCACGGCAATGTTTAGAACAAGGAGTTTATTGGTCTTGACCATCATGGTGGGGAACACAGCAGCAGACAGGCAGGCATGGTGCTGGAGCAACAGCTGTGAGCTCAGTTCCTTAACCACAGTAGGAGACAATGAAAGAGAAACTAGGAATGGCTTAGGCTTTTGAACTAGCAATGCCCACCTGCCATAGACCTATCCCTTCCCACAAGGCCACACCTCTTAATCCTTCCCAAACAGTTTCCACCAGGAGACCAGGCATTCATGATGAGCCTATGGGAACCATTCTCATTCAAACTACTATGCTTACGTTCAGTGGACGTGTGATCAAATAAATACTAGTTCTAAATGGTCTTTGAGATCTTGTAAGATTTTTAAAAAAGTGCTTGCCACTTGAAGTTTATTTCACAGAACCAGCAATGGGCATGGACAGGCGGTGACAATAAGCAGCTGGCAGGTATCCTCACTTCCAGAGGGACAATGGCAGCAGATGGTTCAGGATCCAGTTCCAAAGCTTTGCCAAAGAGGATGTCATTGGCAATAGGTGTCTGGGAAAGCTGGGTTCTCATTAAGGAAAATTTTTTAAGTTTAGCAGAGTCTTGGTTTCCAGGAAAGTTTTAAGAAAGGCACTGAGAAAGTGTTCATAAATTGGGCCTTAGCAGACCCCAGGGAGGACTCGGGATCGCACAGTCTGTGATCTGAATAGCGTCCACAGCTCCCAGTTAGGCTTTAGGGACTCCAGGGTGGAAGACAGTGAGGAAACTATCATAAACTCACAGCACACGGGCATTAGAGAGGACCTTGGCCTCCCTGTGTTCTTTGAGCTTCTGCATTGTACACAACCTGTTTTGCTACATGAGTATCTGTCTGGTGTCTGAAGGCCCTCACTCCATGGCTCCTAGCTAGGGCCTGAGGCTCAATGGGAGCCGATATTTGTTGGCTGGATAAGTGGAAGACTCCAACTTCCTGATTTACCAGTGAGGAAGGTGGCACTCAGACTCAATGCCCAGCGATTAGCATCCAGTTCTGTGGGGTGTGGTGGCTGGTGTTTTGTCAGCTTGACACAAACTAGGTGTCTTAGTTAGTGTTTCATTGCTGTGAGCAGACACCATGACAATGGGAACTCTCATAAAGGAAACATTTAATTGCTCCAACTCCAGAGGCAGAGAGAAAGAATCTAAATATCCGGGCTCCCTTTGTGCCGCCAATGGAGCAGAGGTGTGGCTTTCAAAGTTAGATCTGTTTTCCTTCATTAAGGGACAGTCAGCTGGAGAAGAGGACAACAAACCCAATGCCCTTGGAAGTAAACGCCCAGAAGGCTTAGCTTCTCACTGACGCACAGCGGGTGACCAGGGAAAGGTCCCTTAGCCTCGGGCTGCTACCCAACCCAAAAGGAAAATGGTGTTGTTCCTCAGCCTCAGTGTCCCTCACTGTCAGGAGCCTCTCCTCATCCCCTCTTCCAGAGTGTTGGGGAAGAGATGGTTCTTTAGCCAGCCAGCTAGGCCCCATTCTCTTTTCACATCCTGCCCCCTCTGGCCTTCTCCACTGTGCTGAAAACAGGAAGCATAGAGATATGAGCAAAATTCTAACACTAGGTAGGCTAGTTTTCCAAAAGCAAGTACCATAAATGTAACTGGAGAGTTGCCTCGGGGGTCAAGAGCTCATACTGCTCTTTCGGAAGACCCAGCTTCAGCTCCCAGCACCCACATTGAAAGGCTCGCGGCTGCTGGTAAGGTCAGGTCAATGGGATCTGACTCCTTTTTCTGGCTTCTGCAGGCACTGCACATACATGCGCGTGCACACACGCACACACAAACACACACACACACACAGTCTCTCAAGTACAGTTATAAAATAGAGCATTATGGAGAAATTTCACCCATCCCCCAGAACTTTGGAATCTCTGTGAATTTTCTCTCTGTCAGGAATTCTCTTCGGTCCCACTTCCAACGTCCTCTCAGAAGTGTCTGAGAGCCACTTTCCTGCCATCTCCATCCCCACTCTTCGCCATGCCCGAAAAGTCAGCAGCTCATAGCACTCGAGGAAACTGCCATCAGTCTGCTTAGAATCCCTCTGGATCTTTGCTCTATGCTTCCATGTCCTACAGATTAAAAGAAAAATCTGTTTTGGAAACGGCGTGTCAGTTCGAAAAGTAAGTTTTTGGGAAACAGTCTCAGATGCAATCTGGAATAAATTTTATTGTAAAGTATCGATGAAAACATTTTTGGCTTCTGAGCAGGAATGTATTCTCGGTTGAGTATTCTCTTGAATGTTCTTCCTTAAGTCAACATAATTACATTATTTGGTTTACTTGAACCCAGCTATAAGCTATTACGCTATTAACAGTTGTTAGGCCCTAGATTTGTGTACAGTAATCTGCTAGACATTTCAGGCATGGTCCCTAACTTTGAAAACTAGCAGTCTGGTTGAAAATAAAACAAGAGAGCAATTCTACAGTAATTTGTAAGCCAAATTTAATACTCAGGAAAAGCTAGGGATGAGAAGAGTAACACCATATGCCCCTCCAGCACCGTGATAGACAGTACTAATCATTGCTGTATGATCTCTGTGGCCAGGATGGCCCTGGGACCTTTTTCATCAGTCACTACCAATCCATCAGGATCAGCAGGCTAATTAAGTCTCAAATCCACCTCTGGGATAGATTGCCTAACTGTTGAGAGGGTTTCCAAATTGAATAATTCTGGTTGGGCCTTGGCCTGCAGGCGCTGTGCTTGAAAACTGAAGTAGCTTGGGACTTATGGGATCTGCTGTTGATAATGAATCCAAGGCCCACGAATTGCTAGTGAGTTTTCCTCCTAATCATCTCACATCTTGAACTCATGTAGTAATGTGAAGAAGTATTTGGGAGATTAATCAGAAAGTTCTGAAAACTGAAATTTAGATAAATCTGCAGACTGAAGAGACTCAGAAGAATAAGATTCCCTGAATTCTGCCACGAACTAATGATGTGATCTTGGTCAGTAATCAACTTCTTGGGGAACTTAAACTTCATCATGAGGACAGGGAGAGAGAGTAACATTTTAATAATGTTGTTTCCATAATCTTGCAAACCAGTAAACTAATATCAACAAAGAATGAAAACCAATGGTTTTGCTTCACTATGATGTTAGGGTTTTAACCTGGGCCCCTTTATCAGTCTTGAGGAAACTCCTGAAGTACATGCAAGTAGCATTTGTGACCAAATCTGGAAACTCCCTAGATGAGAGACGCATTGACCCCTCCCAAATGAGCAAACACACATCAATGAATGTGCTGGGCTTTGCTAAACCAAGGCTCTGGGGCTGGGGAACAGCTCAGTGTTGGATTTTAGCATGGAGGAGGGGGTATTGGGTTCCAAGCCCAGCGCTGCTGAACTAAAATAAAACAATAACAACACATACTGGAAATGACTTCTGGGGGAATTTCGAAGCAGAGAGAGCGAGGGTGCTTTGTTATGTTTGGGGCTGCTCGCTTCCCGCCCTCTCAGGACGTTCTGTCTGGGGAACTTCTGTGCAACCCACACAATTATTTCCAGATTACTTTGTTCTCACTAACATGGACAGTGTGAGGTCACTTCTGTGTATATAGAACATGGGATGAATAAGCTTCTGATGGGTTCAGAGGCCAGATTTTTAACTTCAGCCTGGTTTTAGTGTTTTGACATTTTCTTCCTGACACCAGCTAAGTAACACATTTCTAGCTCTTCAAGGCCTGAGTTTATTGTTGCTGCCATGAGAATGATTCACAGGAACCTGTGTGTCAGTGAAGTCAGGCCACGATGTTCACCGTTCGGAGAGCACACATTTCAAGCTGGTGCCTGTAACAGTGATCAGGTTTTTTTTAATTGATTTCTATTGAGCTCTACATTTTTCTCTGCTCCCCTCCCTGACTCTCTCCTCCCCTGTTTCTGTCTGATGTGGGGTTGATGAAGCTCTTTTCCCATTCTGCAGGCTGGCGATTTGTCTTGTTGACCATGTCCTTTGCTTTACAGAAACTTCTCAGTTTCAGGAGGTCCCATTTATTGTTTCTCCCAGTGTCTGTGCTACTGGGGTTATATTTAGGAGGTGCTGGCATAACTGGATATCAACATGTAGAAGAATGAAAATAGATCAGTATCTATCACCATGCACAGAACTCAAGTCCAAATGGATCAAAGACCTCAACATAAAGCCGGCCACACTGGACCTCATAGAAGAGAAAGTGGGAAGTACACTTGAATGCATTGGCCCAGGAGACAACTATATAACCCCAGTAGTGTAGACACTGAGAGAAACAATTAATAAATGGGACCTCCTGAAACTGAAAAGCTTCTTTAGCAGTTTTTGATCATGGAGAAGCTTAGTGAGGAGAAGCAGGCACCTGTCAGCTGGGCGTCATATTTGACCTGGAGCCACGTGTGCTGGTCTACGTTGGGGAAGCCTGGGCGTCCTTTAAATGGCCTCTGCTCAGACAGCTTCAAGATTCAAACCTGCTGGAGCTGTGCAAATACAAAAGGCAAGTGGAAATACTTAACACATTCCGGCTTTGCAATGGCTCACTTCTGAGTGATAGGCAGAACTCTGGAAAGTCCATTCTGTGACCCAGGCACACAGTGAGTTTTCTGAGCTCGAGGGTGTTGAAGATGCTGGACCAGCTGTGGGTGATCCAGGCTTTATCACAGTCCTGCTAAGAAACAAAAAGACATTAAGGCTACATAGGCCTGGGTGAGATCCAGTAACACTGGAAGCCGTTACCACAGCTCTAACCCAACGACAGCAGGGGAACAGCAGGACGGACTCTCCTTTATGGCAGAGGAGTCTTTAAAACGGGACAAGCAAAAGAGAAGCAGAACCCACAGACCCCTGGCTCTGGACAGAGGGGTCTGGAGCTTCGGTATTTTCTTGTCTGTTTCTACAGTGACACATCACATCTGCCTGGCTTGGAGATCCTAAATAACTGTATTTACCCACTAGGCATGAATGGGCTTGCCCCTCCTGAATCTTGTACAATGAAAGACGGTTCAAGAACCTGCATATAGGAAGCATGGCTTCATGAGGCGCTGTGGGAACTCCTTCAGCCAATAGCCTTTAAGATACCAGCCCATTTTGGGCGTGGTCTCATGTACTATAAAAGTAGATGAAAAGCATGCTCAGGCCTCTTGACTACCGAATTCAGTTCCAGTTCCCAACGCACGCAGAGGACTGTGGATCACTGCTCTTTCTGTGAGTTTATCCCCACATAAATAAACCCTAGTTACACTCCATTCTGGGCTACTGTGGAACTCTTTTGTATGCCAACAAATTGGCACCCAACATGGTCTGAACCCATGCCACTACCAGGCCCTGCCCAGGCCTCCATGGCCTTCTACCTCATGCAGTTGAACTATCCCTCCGCAGGTGAACTACCCCCCTGGACAGCTGTGCAAGGTTTGGCTCTGCTAGCCCGCCACCGTGATTTGGCAGTTTCCCTCAGACCTGCACTAGAGTGGCTACAAAAGGCTCCTGGAGACCAGCATGTGCTCCTTGCTGCTCCTGCTTGTCCTGAAGTCATGTCCCGTCAACCTTGCCTCCTCTGTGAGTCTGTCTCTGTCCTTATGGCATCAGGAGCATTGCTGATTCCATTTGTTCCCATGATTATTTATCTGTCTTCCCCTCGGGACCAAAGCTGAGAGCTGGGACAGTGGCATTCCAATTTGCCATTGGAATACCAGGTCTTTGCACAAATGCTCCACCTGACAGAACTGAACAGCATCTGCAGAATGAATGACTGAATGGACAGGTGAGCGGGTGAATAACTGGTCAAGTGGAGATCACTGTGCTTAGAAGATGCTGCTGGAGGCAGAAGCCCTTGTGTGCTGCTAACAGCACAGTTCTCACTGTATGTTCTAGTGACATCTCCATGGCTGTCACAAACACTATGATCAAATGAAACTTGGGGAGGAAAGGGTTTATTTGGTCTATGGGTTACAGCCCATCAAGGAAAGCTAGTGTGGGGATGCAAGGCAGGAACCTGAAGGTCAGAACTGCAGCAGAGACCATGGGGGATGGCCCTTTGCTGTTTTGCTTTCAGGCTCATGTTTAGCTGACTTTCTTATATATGGCTGAAGATCACCTGTATAGGAGTGGCACCATCGGCCAGTATGCCGGACCCTCCCATATCATCGGCAATTGAGAAAATGTCACACCAATGGGTCCACAGGGCAATAGCAGCTACTCAGAGACCATTTGCAATTATATCAGACAGTAATCTTGGAACTTAACCGTCATTTTAGTTTTACAGGATCCCATAGAAAGAACATTGCCCTTATGACAGCTGGAAGTAATTTTATAAGACAACAGCCCTTCTCCCAACAAAGTTTGTTCTCAGGGTTAGGGACATTATTTAGGGGTTGATTATTACTGGTATAGGGTTGGGGGTTGGGTGGAAATTATGTATGCTCAGAAATCTCTTAGAAAAAAATGGAAAATTGAATGGGATAATAGGTAGATTAGTGTGAGCTTACTCACAATAAAAATAACAATAATGAATAATAGAATGAATACTTGTGAGCTATTATTTATGAACAATGTACATTGGTGTAGATCCTTGCATATTGATGCAAATTTAAATTATATTCGTTATACTGAATGTGCTCCTATTTCCATTTATGGTATTTCTACACCTATGCAGTTATTTTTGTCAGATTGTAAGCATGCATATTTCTACCTCTGTTTAAGATATTTTGTACAATTTTAGGATATATTTACAATACAATTTTAGGATATATTTATCATATTGCATTATATATTTCAACCTCTGATCAAGATACTTATATATTGTTTACATTTTGAGGTCATTGTCCTCATTTACTGCACAGTTGTTTAAAGATTGTTTAATATTCTAATATTAAATCTTAGTCTTTATATACAGGTATTAAGTATTATAGGTCAATAGTCATTCATGTTTGTCATACTTAGAGTAATCAGCTTCTTTAGATATATAGACATTGCAATCTGCATACATAGGTAATTTCCAATAGCTTCAAGGAGCTGTAGAACAAAGCATTTAAAGAACTTAGGGTTCGGCCGGGCGGTGGTGGCGCACGCCTTTAATCCCAGCACTTGGGAGGCAGAGGCAGGCGGATCTCTGTGAGTTCGAGACCAGCCCGGTCTACAGAGCTAGTTCCAGGACAGGCTCCAAAACCACAGAGAAACCCTGTCTCGAAAAACCAAAAAAAAAAAAAAAAAAGAACTTAGGGTTCTGTTGAGGTGAGACATGATTGCTCCTGGCAGCACTGATCTATTCCCAAGAGAATGTTGGGCACTGAAGACACTCCACTTGGAGCTTGTTCACTTCTTGGCAAAACTGGCCTTTGGGTAAGGAACTGCCCATGCTTTGACCACTGACAAAATGCACGATGTCTGGACTGGACAAGCAGGATACAAGAAAAAAGACTGCCAAACCTTGCCAAAACAAGGGAAGACAGTTTTGAAAAATTTTTCTGCCTCTAAAAATGGTTTGTCAGTTACTCTAGGCTTTAGCCAAAGTTGGTTGCTCCAACATTGCAAATGAGACTTTGGGTGATTGCCCAGGTAGCCGGTTGTCTCTGTCATCTACTGCACATCTACTGCTGCTTGATTGCACTTCCTATCTACTCAGGTAATATTATCTCCCTTCTCAGGCCTTTGATGGAGTTAAAGTTTAGATAGTTGTAGTTACTTTCCTTTTATGATTTAGACAAACCATGTCTAATATAAAACTTAGGTTCCTTAGGATAGAACCATTATTGAAACATTTAACATATGTTCCTTGCTTAATATTGTTTTTCGGGTTGTAATTCTAATTTTTATATTTGATATCTATTCTATGGTATATAGTTTTGTTTTGGGTTTGGAACTTTCTTATTTAGACAAAAGGGGGAGGTGATGGAGAACCTCCTTCAGCCAAAGGTCTTTGAGAGGCTGGACCAGGTTGAGGCATGGCTTTGGGATACCAAAAAGCTGTGGTCCCACCACTCACCTCTCTCTTCCCACGCTCCACACCTGGATGTTGGACCCCTGTTCCTGCCCCATGAGTTTTGCTTTGAATAAAGAAAAACCTTAATATACCCTATTCAGAGCTAGTGTGTGATTATTTGATTCGCATTCTGCTTCAAGACAGTTTCACTGGCATATAAGAGGAGTCTGGGAATCAGGTGATCAGATCTGAAACAAACCCATCCCCAGAATTTTCACAAGTTTCAATGAGCGTGAGCTATCCCAGAGGATAACCCAAGTTTAGGTCAGCCATGCTATCCACAGCATTCTACATACAAGATTACCTAATCCATGACGTCATCATTACCTGCACCAGAATTCCAGAGAGCAGTAAGAGAATAACTGACCTTTATCTGAATACAAATACTAGTCCTGTAACCATTGGTTCCACTCAGAACTCAACAATGCCAACTGAGGAGCAGGGACTGTGCTTCACGCCTAAAGAGAAACAGTTTTGCACTTGACCCCACAAGCTTTGAGATCATGAAGTGCTTCTTTACTGGGACAAATCTGTCTCCCCAGGGACATCTGACAACCACTTTAGCTGTCATTTCTGGGGAAGTACAAGCAAAGGGCTTGTAGCAAGAAGAGGTCTGGAGTGCTGCTAAATACCTTGCACGCCTAGGACAAGTTCCCCAGCAAAGAAAGTTCTAGCCCAACCTACCAGGAGCATAGAGACTGAGAGATGGAATCTACATAAAAACACATAAGTACCATCATGTGTTGCAAGTTACAGTTTTAGATTTCCCAAGAAGCAGTGGTGTTTCTGTGGGACAGACAATCAGTTCTGTTGAGGTGAACTCCAGAGGTCACAGGGAAGAAAGGGAACCGAGGGAGAGCTCACTTTGAAGGAAGAAAAGGTGTTGCCCTGGCTGGTGAGGCAACACTGGGAATGGTTGATGTGAGATGCCCTTCTGTATGCTGTGCATATGTTTTGTTACCATTGGTTAGTAAAGAAGCTGTTTTGGCCTATGGCAGGGCACAATAGAGGTAGGCAGGAAGTCCAAACAGATACAGGGAGAGAGAAAGCAGAGTCAGAGAGATGCCAGTAGTTGCAGAAGAAGCAAGATGTGAAGTAACAAGCCATGAACCTTATGGTAAAATATAGAATCATAAAAATGGGTTAATTTAAGATGTAAGAGTTAGTTAATATTAAGTCTGAACTAGTAGGTCAAACGGTTTGTAATTAATATTAAGCCTCAGAATGGTAATTTGGGAACTGGCAGGGAAGAAGAGAAATCTTCGATTACAAATGACAATGTCTTCCCAAAAGGGGCAGCCATATGAGCCAAAGCCAGTACATGAAATGCTGCAGCCTCCAAGACAATGGGAGGTTGTCTGTAGTGACATTTCAATTGTATTTTAATAAATAAAGACTGCTTGGAGATCTGAGAGTAAAACAGTCCTACTGGTCAGCCTTACAGGTTATAATAACACACACCTTTAATGCCAGTAGCTACACTAGCTGCTACAGAAACTGGGCTGTGCATGCCTTTAATGATAGTGGTACATGCCTTTAATCCCAACCCTAGAGAGGAATCTAAGATGGGAGGGGACAGCTCTCAGATACAGCCTCATTCTGAGATTCTAAAAGGCAAGATCGCCATTTCAGACTGAGGTCGAGGTAAGAGCCAGTGATTGGCTGGCTGTTTTGCTTTTCATATCTTCAGGTTGAACCCCAAATTCTCTCTCTGCGTTCTTATTAGTCCTTCTTTAGTTGTCTAATCTTTAGCATATGGTTCTAGCTAGTTACAGAACCCATCCTTTGACAAAACCATGTAAGAAGTTAATTAATTATACATCAGTTTTGCCCACAAAGAGGTCACATTGTGATGTGGGATGGTTTTTTTTTGTTTTTTTTTTTTTGTGGGATGTTTTATTACCATTGGTTAATAAAGAAACTCCTTTGGCCTATAGCAAGGCAGAATATAGCCAGGCTGAACAGATAGAGAGAGAGAGAGAGTAGGCCGAGTCAAGGAGATGCCATGTAGCTGCTGAAGGAGACAGATGTCAGAACCTTACTGGTAGGCCACTATCTCATGGTGATACACAGATTAATAGAAATGGGTTAATTTAAGATGTAAGAGTTACTTATTAGAAGCCTGAGCTAATAGGACTAGCAGTGTTGTAATTAATATAGTTTCTGTGTGAGTATTTGGGTCTGGGCGTCCAGGAAATGAACACACAGTCTCCTTTTCCAGTATTGTAGAAGACCAGTCATACCTCTAGACTGAAACAATCTCTCTGGTCTGCTTAGGCATGTAGTTGTAAACCAATTAGACTCATTCTCAGTGTCAACTTTAAAGTGTAGTCTAGATTCACAACGTCTGATTCACTTTGAAGGGTTAAGACCAAGTGTAGGAAATTGGCCCTGAGAGCTCTGAGGTTCAACCTGAGAAAAACAGGGATTAAAATCCTACACCACGTAAAATGCTACGAAGAAAATCTTGTTTCCTTCGCCAGCAAGGCCTGAGGTGATCAAGAGTCTACGAAACGCTTGCTCAGGGGATTCAGCTGAACACCTTGCATTTTACACAGGCCTTGTTTCTCCACCACTAACATTTTCTCACCCCAATGCTGGCACTCAGAGGTGAGCTCAGCCAGCCAGGGATCCAGAGTTAACAGAGGCTCCGTGTTAGAGAATGTAGGATAAAATGCACTAGGAGTGGCTTAAAATTCCAGTCGATGTGGCAAACCAATTTTCCTGAAACCCGGGTGTTCTAACCTCCTTCTACGGCCTAAGATAGGGTTACACAGACGTAATGTGCTTGGTAAACGATCCAGTCGTTAAAAACAACATGAGGGCTTAGAGCCTCCGACGAGGCTGGGTTCTTGTAGAGTGCAGCTTGACTTGCAGAAGTGCTGACGTGCATCTTTGCAAGGGCCTATAAAATTGTGGTGAGAAAAGGGAAATTTATACTGGAAGTCTTCCACCCGTCAGCTGAGTTTCCACTGCTCTGCTTGCCGGACGCCCTGGCAATCCGCTGGATGACTGTGGCAAGGCAAGAGGCAAGCCCGGAGCTCCTAGCCAAGTAGAGATGGTTGCCCCTCCACTGGCTCCCAGGAAGGAGAGCTAGGACAAGGAACTGTGTGACATGCGGGGCCTCAACAACCCCCAGTCGCTGGGTGCACCTACAGGAGAGATGGCAGATGGGAGGAGTCACAGCAGAGCCACTCCTGCCCTGTCCGCTGAGAAGAAAACAAATCCATCTAAGGGCAGGAATAGCCACTCAGGACCACATGCAGGGCTTTGGGGGATTCCCTCAGAGAGGAAACACTTATCTCCTGATGCAGTGATGTTCATATCCCTGAGATGAAAGGATGCTTGCGTAAGACTGGAAACTGTGATCCATGGTTAGGAAGCACAGAACTGTTATCTTTTAAACCATTGCCTCAGTATTCCTTACCAATTAGCATCATTTTTAGTTTATTACCCGTGTTCTGGGGAAGAAAGGACAGAGAGAAGGAGAGGAAGGGAGGGAGAGAGGAATGGGAGGGATAGAGAGCAGGAGTCTGCAGGGTCTTGGGCTGCTCTGCCTTCCTGGTGATTCCATTTGAAGATGTGACTGTGGACCAGACCTACATAACGCTCCAGAGTTCTGGTCCCAGGATCAAGCTGTCAGAAATCTCTTTCCCCTCTCACCCACGTAGATATGACACTCTTGTAATCTACATGGGGTTGCGTTTCTGCCATTTCCATGAGGTTATTGCATGGACTAGATGCATGGACTTGTCTGAGATCCTTTCCTGGTTGAATTCTTGAATCCCTGGGACCCTAAAATTGCTAGAAACACTGTCTGGAATGCAGAAGTCACCTGGTTTACAGGCACTGCACAGTTCATTAGTGGCAGAGCACAGCTTTAGAGCTTGTTTCTCTTAGCTACTGGGCTCTTCCTCATCGTCCCGTGCTCTGGGCTGCTGTCCTCCCAAACTTTGTCAGACTCTCAGAAGCAAGCTTCTAGCAGCTTCCATCAGCCTCAGCACTGTGCCTGGTACAGCAATCACCCCTCCCCCACAGGTGTTTATTATTTCTCCGTAAACTCATAAGTCCAGATTCTTGTAAAATGTTTTCATATTAAAACATGAGCTACTGAAATACAACAGAGTAAGAACAAATGTTTTAACTCTGAAAAATATTTTTAATTTGCAAAACCCATATTATAGTAGAAAATCACATACAGAAACATATCAGTGATGGAGTCTATAAAAGGGAAAATGAGTTTCTTCTAGAACACAATTGATGTTTGTACTTGGTCTCAAACCTTTAGTGGTCAGCTATTAAGAGTCAAAGAAAATCTGATTTTTTTGCTCTTTAGTACACGAGGATTCGGGGTAGGGTGTGATCAGGTCAATATCAGCCAAGATGATAACATCAATCAAGATGATGTGGTGAAAACAAAAGCCTGAATTTTAGAGGTTTTTTCCTCTTGAGCCTGAACTCAAACAAGTTGGCTGGTAATAATAAGAAAAGTAACTTCACCCCAGGCTTTACTTGTGACAGCATTGATATGATCTATTATAGTCTTGCTCCTTAAAAACACTGGGCATGAATCTTTGGAAAGGAGAGAGGGACCTGTTACATAAACAGGGTGTTGCTCTTGCAATTACCCAATTTCTGGCTCCATGGTTGTCAAGAGTGTGGGGATGTAGGCATCCAGGTAGTGCATTCCGACAATGTATTTTGTTCTAAAGTGGGGATTCACAGTAAAGCTTTCACCTCCCATCTTTCAACCAAGTCACCTTCTCTTCTTCATTCTAATTTTAAAGTATGGGGGTGTCTTTTCCGCTTCAGAGAGAAAGAATTCAAAACTGGATCACCCTTGACAAACTGATTGTGAGAGAACACAGATTTTTGATGTGTCTGTTGCATTCCAAAAGTGACTTTTGGGGGATATATCCACCATATCTTTTTGATTGACATTGATCTCTACTTTCTCCTGTCACCCATCCACATCCAGTTGCCTCAAATGTGTCCAAATGAATGGATACTAAATTGGTAACAAGGGCAAGTAAGAACTGGTATTAGTAAGGAGCGATCTCTGAATATAGTTCTACTTAATGCCCTCTATTTGCATTTGTTGAATTAGGTATAATAAATAACAAGTTGTCAGTTGGTAATAAGTTTCTTTGCTGAGAACTCCTGGTGCTGCCATTGCAGTGGTCTTGAAGAGGGTGTTAATAATCCATCAACTGAGGCACCTCTACATACATAGACAATGAAAGGTTAACCTTGATCATCAACTGGGTTGGACCGGGTAACACCTAGGAGCTTAGTGAAGCACACTTTCGGGGAATATCTGAAGCCATTTCAAGAGTCAGTCACTCAAGCAGAAAGGCTTTCATGTGTGTGATACCATCCAACAGGCTGAGGCCCCAGATAGGACAGGAGGGATGAAGGAGGAAGCTACAAACACAGGGATTCTACTCTGTTTCCAGGCTACTGTGGAGTGCCAGCCTTAGCCATATGTCCTTATTGACATGAAGTTCTCACTGGAGGACAGGAACAAAGGAAACACCCCATCATGGACCGTCATCAGTAAGAAACAAAACAAGTCTATCTTTGTTTTTTTTTTTCACTGTTTCTCTCAGATATTTGCCTGACTAACACTGATATTAAGGAACTAAAGTCATATGAAAGGAGCAAGAAATGATTGTTGAGTCAAGAGAAGATTCTAGCATAGAGCAGCCCAAAGTCACCAGTAAGGATGAACAAAGAAACAACATACTGTTTCTAGCAGTAGATACCCCAGCTGCTGCAAGCACAGAGACTTCCCTAGGAGCCCAACACAATAAAATCATCCACCTGTAGTGGTTTGAATGAGAAATGTCCCCTATAGTCTCAGGGATTGGAACCTTTGGTCCCCAGTTGATGTCACTGTTTGGGGGCTGTTAAGTGATGCAGCCGTGCCAGAGAAGAACTGGGGGCAGGCTTTGATATCAAAAGTCACCTGCCATTTCCACTCCACTCTCTGCTTCGTGCATGAGGTCAAGATGTGAACTCTCAACTTCCTGCTTTTGCCTGCATGGCCACACTTCGCTGCTGTGCCTCTGTCTTGATGAGATGGACTTTTGTTCCCCTGGAATTGATAGTCCAAAGAAACCCTCCCGTCTACATGTTGCCTTGGTCACAGCAATAAAATAGTGACTAATACACTATCCTAAGCAGATTCCTTTTAACATGATTTATTACATTTATTTGCGTGGGGCACACATGCTACATCATGGAGGATCAGAGTGCAGCTTGATGGGGTCAGTTCTCTCCTGCCCTACTGTGGGTCCCAGAGACCAAACTTAGGTCATCAGGCTTGGTGAAAAACGACTTTACACACGGAGCCATCTCGCCAGTCCACAGATAATTTTTAAAAAATGCTTTGTGACTATTTTAATGCTCAAACTCACATGCTTCCTCTTTATGCTTAAAGATAAAACATCCTTCCCAAACATTGCTCCTCTCTTTCTGGGAACAGCCACCAGGAACACTGCTCCTGGACAAGGGTGTTTTTTCAGGCACTGAAGGGAAGTTGTCATTAAACAGCAGGATAATAGAAAGTGTTTCCCTGCTGGGAGAATGCTCCTGTCCTCGTGCAAGGGCCTCCCTGAGGTCCTGCTCGCTGTTTGATCTCCTCTTTAATGTCGGGGTTTTGGAGAGGTGGTCCAGGTCAGCGGTATGAAAGCCACGCTCTGTGGAAGGTCCAGTTGGAAGATGGCTGGGTCCTGGTGCCTTGTTAAATCAAACTGTTCTGAGCAGCTGAGCGCCCCTTGGAGATGGTGTGTTTACACATCTAACTTCCAACAACAAAGGAAACTGGAGCTCGTTACAGTGGAAGTCCACATCACATGGCAGGCGACAGCTCAGAGCTGTGCTTCTTGTCACCTCCCTCAGCTTGGACCGTCCTGATTTCTAATTTCCCAGACTCGGGTAGATGCTTGATCTTCCTGATGGCAATCTACCACTTCCACCAGATGTCCCCTGCAAGTGTGTTCAGTGAGGCACGCTGCCTGTCACCTGACACCTCCAGGGCTTGTCTCCGAGAGAAGCCATGCTCCCTTCTGCAGCAGTAAAGCTGACCTTCGCAGACACAAAAGAATCATAGGACATCTGTTACTCAAGCAGGCACAGGTAAGAGAAGGCCAGTAGGAAATCCAGGTTTTGTTCTTCCTGGGGCCACTGGGATCGATGCTTTATTTTTCCTATCTGGAAACTCTCATTCTACAGAGGAAACATTGAAGTATGCACAGTTGACCATCACCCCTGTTAGGTTGGATCTTACCATAAATGCCCCCCCCCACCACACACATCCATGTGTTACAGGGTGGACCTCCAGGGTTAAGAAGGATAAAACCTTCAAGAGATGTATCCTAGAGGGAGGTTTTGAAGCCATAGGAGGATACCCTTAAATGGGATTGTGGCACCATAGTCCCCTGCTCTCCCTGCCCCTCTTTTTTATATTGTTGTGTTCCTGGCCATGAGGGGAGCAATTTTACTTTGCCATCTTGTACTGCTGTCTCTAAAATTGTGAGTCAAAATAAGCATCCTCTCTGGACAAGTTGGTTCCTACACATGTTACACGCGGCATGGATTTGTTATAGTAACAAGAAGCTGGCACACACTGGAGCTGTACATACAATCTTTGCAATATAGGGTTGTGACAATGATTCTGCACAGAGTGGTTTATGATCATTCGTGATTATAAAGCAGAATAAATAAGTACATATCCAAAACTGCCTCATGTGCTTTTCTGGTTCCCTTTTATATTTTGCTATTTGGGAAGGATGAACTTAGAAGACCTATAAAAAAGCTGGGTTGTTTTTTTTTTTCTTTTTGCTGATGACGTTCAGACTTCTCTAGACTCCAAGGAGGATAGCTATGAAGGGAGCAGAGACCATGAGGTACTAGGAAGACCCAACATACCCGAGTTACCATGTTCTATTCATAAACACTTTAGAGTAGATTTGAAAATAGCAACATATTGAGGACCAGGATGTAGCTCGTGGTAGAGGATTTACCTACATATATCAGGTCTTATACTTGATCCTGAGCCCAAAGAAGTAAGGGAAGGAAAGAGAGAAGGAAGGAAGATAGGGAAGAAAAAACAGAGCCTTCCTTGCATTGGTTACCTTTCTGTTGCTTAGATTAAACACTGTGACCAAAACAGCTGACAGAAAAAGAGTTTATTTGGGTTCATGGTTCTAAGGGGTACGAGTCAATCATGATGATATCAAGCAGCAGGCTAGAGTAGGAAGCCCAGAGCTCTAGTCTCAACCAGAAGCTCTAAGCCTAGAGCAAACAGGAAGTGGGATGAGACTACAAACACCCAAACCCACCCCTAGTGACGTACTTCCTCTAGCAAGGTCCACACCCCGCAAGGTCCCACAGCCGCTTCAGTAGAACCACCAACTGGGGACCGAGTGTTCCACTGCCTAAGCCTCTGAGGGACATTTTCATCCATTTTGTCAGATTGTGTATATGCATGTTTCTACCTCAGTTTAGGACATTTTGTATATTGATATAGCTTTTAGGATATATTTTCTTATTGCATTATATATTACTCCTACCTCTGATCAAAATACTTATAGATTGTTTACATTTTGAGGTCACTGTCCTCATTTGTTGCACATTTATTTACAGATTATTTAATATTCTGACATGAAATTTTAGTCTTTAAGTTATACAGGTATTAATTATTATAGGTCAATAGTTGTTCACGTTTGTTGTACATACAATCAGATCAATTAGGTTCTTTAGATATATAGAGATTGTATTCTGTCTAGAGAGGGAATCTTCAACCACTTCAAGAATCTGTAGAACATGGCATTTAAATAACTTAGGGTTTTGTTGACACGAGACATGACTTCTTCTGACTGCACCAATTTATTCCTGAGAGAATGTTGAGCACCAAAGACACTCCACTTGGAGCTTGTTTTCTTCTTGACAAAACTGGCATCTGGGAACAGAACTGACAATGCCTCACTGACAGTTACTCGATATCAGGAAATGGAGAAGCAGGACTATCAAATCTTGTCAAGACAGACAGGATGGGACAGTTTTGAAAAATTTCCTGCCTCTGAAAATGGTCTGTCAATTATGGGTAGGCCATAGCCAAGGTTGGTTGTTTCAATATTGCAAAATGAGACTTTGGGTGAATGATGTGGGAGTGTCATATATCAATCTGTTGATTTCACTGGCTAAGAATAAAGAAACTGCTAGGCCCATTGGATAGGCCACCCTTAGGTGGGTGGAGTAAACAGAACAGAATGCCGGGAGGAAGAGGAAGTGAGCTCAGACTCCACAGCTCTCTTCTCCGGAGCAGACGCAAGAGAGACGCCATGCTACCTGCTCCAGGGAAGACGCACGCTATGAAGCTCCGACCCAGGATGGACTTAGGCTAGAATCTTTCCCGGTAAGACCGGTGCTACACAGATGATAAGAAATGGGCTAGTCCAGGAGCGAGAGTTAGCCAGTAAGGGCTAGAGCTAAGGGCCAAGCAGTTTATAAAAGAATACAGTGTCCGTGTAATTATTTGGGCCATAAGCTAGCAGAGCCAGGCGGCTGGGGATTTGGGGACGCAGCCCCGCTGCCGCTCCATATTACTACAAATGGCGCCCAACGTGGGGCTCGAACCCACGACCCTGAGATTAAGAGTCTCATGCTCTACCGACTAAGCTAGCCGGGTGGCGGGGACACAGCCCCACCGCCCCATATTACTACAGATGACGCCCAGACGTGTGGCCAACTGAATCCACAGAAAGCCTGAAAAAGCTTGGGAAAGAGTAAAGCATGTTTTATTGATAGTAGCGATTTCTTGGGTCTACTCTGCTTGCTAGAGGCAAGCAAGCGCTCTCATCTAAGAGAGGCTTCCTGACTCAGCTTCAGCTGCAAAACCTGCAGCTCATTAAGAGGTCCTGCCACGAAACACTTAAATGGTGTTGACGAAAAGATGAACACATGCTTTTCGGTTTTCAGCCATAGCAGGAAAAAAGCTGCCGTTTAAAAATGCCGGCTTTCTGGGCCATCCTGCCAGGGCAAACTCTGACTGTTTGAGGCAGGAGGGCCGGCTACAGAGAGAGGCCTTGAGTGTTGTCTGTTGTAGTTCGCTGGCTGGCAGGGACCTTGAAATGTTATAAACATGGCTACAGCCAGTACCTCAGCCATGAGGCTGAAAAGCTAAGGAATGGGCTACATCCAGCCGTCAAAGCCACGCCTTTAGTCCTACTGAGTGAGATTGCTTGGTAAACTAAAGACTCATGTGGTCAAAAAACAGAGAGATATACAGTAAAGAGAGATTCAGAGACAAAGAAAATTTCTAAATGGTTTACTGTGTGTTAAAAATATATGCAAGCTAAAAGTTGAAGTTCTTAAAAAAAAAGGAAGAGAGTTGTTGTGTGTCCTAGTACACACCTTTAATCCCAACACTTGGGAGGCAGAGGGAGATAGACCTCTGTGACTTCAAGGTGTGGTAGCACACGCCTTTAATCCCAGTGCCTAGAAGGCAGAGACAAACAGATCTCTGTGAGTTCAAGGTGTAGTAGCAAACACCTTTAATCCCAATGCCTGGAAGGCAGAGACAGGCGGATCTCTGAGAGTTCAAAGACAGCCTGGTTTTCAGATATACGCTCACAAAGCAAAAAGTTAACTTAGGAATGTCTCAGCTTAGATTCTTAAGTGCCTAATGATTTAAAGGCGCAAATCAAAAGTGCTCCTGGATAGTAAAAAATTGCAGATTCACAATAGGACAGATTCAGACCGCTAAACGAGTCACACTGTTGGATGAATGTACGCTGGCTTGGGAGAGAGAAGAAAAAGAATATAGAGAATAAAGTTAATGGTTTAAAAAGAAAAAAGTATAAGTAAAGTCTTTAAAGAGACAGAGTACAGATAGTTAAGAGATTAAAAGAAATAAAGAAAAATAGCCACGTAGAGATGAAAAATTCACAGAGAGTCTGGATTCTTTGTATTATTGTGTTTTCTTTAAAATTTTTGACTGTGAAGGAGCTAAGTACAGAGAGACATTTCATTATATGGGCTGCCAAGTGTAACCAGAACGGATATCATGAGCGTATGATTTCAGAATTTGGATCTAAGGATATGATACTTTGGAAAAGAGATTCTTCTTTTGTTTTCACAGAGGATGAGACTCTATGGATTTCTTCTATTCCGATTTGGTATGATGGACCACGTCCTCCTGAAGGGTTGCTGTGAACATCTTCAGAAAATTGCTTTGCTCAACTGCCAACTGAGATGAAACTAGCACACAGGTTATACCATGAAAGACCTAATTAACGACGCCCCCATTCAGCAGGAAGCAGTTTGGAGAGAAAAAAACTGCGCCCATGTTCCCAAATATGGTTTATAAACGTTCTTTTACATTTAAAGGGGGAAATGATATAGGTATGAATAATTTGCATTGGTATGGATTTTAAGGTCAATTTTGTTATATGTATAAATGTTTCTGATGTAACTTTTACTTGATAACTGTTTTGTTATATGTAATTTTGCTATGTTAAGGTTAAAGCCTTCCTTTTTTTGTTTAAACAGAAAAAGGGGAAGTGATGTGGGAGTGTCATATATCAATCTGTTGATTTCACTGGCTAAGAATAAAGAAACTGCTAGGCCCATTGGATAGGCCACCCTTAGGTGGGTGGAGTAAACAGAACAGAATGCCGGGAGGAAGAGGAAGTGAGCTCAGACTCCACAGCTCTCTTCTCCGGAGCAGACGCAAGAGAGACGCCATGCTACCTGCTCCAGGGAAGACGCACGCTATGAAGCTCCGACCCAGGATGGACTTAGGCTAGAATCTTTCCCGGTAAGACCGGTGCTACACAGATGATAAGAAATGGGCTAGTCCAGGAGCGAGAGTTAGCCAGTAAGGGCTAGAGCTAAGGGCCAAGCAGTTTATAAAAGAATACAGTGTCCGTGTAATTATTTGGGCCATAAGCTAGCAGAGCCAGGCGGCTGGGGATTTGGGGATGCAGCCCCGCTGCCGCTCCATATTACTACAGGTGAATGCTCAGATAGTTCATTGTCTCCATCATATATTGCTCGCTTTGGAAGCTACTTGATTGTACTTCCTGCCTGCTCAAGTAATATTATCTCCCTTCTCAGGCCTTCAATAGGGTTGAAGATTAGATAGTTGTAGTTACTATCCTCTTATGATCTAGCCAAGCCATTTCCAATACAAGACTTAGACTCCTTAGGATAGACTGTTTATTAAAACATTAAGCATATGTTCCTTGCTTAATATTGTTTATGCTGATTGTAATTCTAATCTTATACTTGATATCTGTTCCTAGTGTATATTCTTTTGTATTGTGTTTGGAACTCTCTTACTTAAACAAAAGGAGGAGGTGCTGTGGGAGCTCCTTCTGCTCCTACAGCCAATAGCCTTTAAGATACCAGCCCACTTGGGTGTGGTCTCTTTTGCTTTAAAAAAGCAGCAGTAGCCCTGCTATCACTCTCTTGCTTCCCGCTCCCACTTCCAGCTGCTAGACTCTTCCTGGTCATGCCAAGGGCTGTTGTCTAGGACAGTGATCTTTAAGTTTTTCCCCTTAAATAAATAACCCTTTTATTAATCATAATTCAAAACTGGTGTGGGATTGTTTTGTGACTTACGCCGTCACACATGCTTCAAGGGTAGGATCAGCAAAAGAAGCTCAGCTTCTGAGAACAACTCTAACCTTCTTTTCAAGGTCATTGGAAGAATCTATGTTCTTTGTGACTTTATTGCCAAGAAGAGGATGGGCAAATCTAAATTCCCCTTTCCTCTGACTTGGATGAGAAATCCTAACTGCCCGCAGCCTGCTCACCAACCAGGTGCCAGGAGAGAAAGCTGGTGTTCTGAAGTTCTGACCACAGGGGTGATTTCATATCTGCAAGGGTGAGAGAAGTTCATTTAAGCTCTTGGTCCCAGGATAGCAGCTCCTTTCTTATCCAGTTATTGCCAAGAGATGCTCAAGAGCCTTCAGCTTTGTCCAGAAAGGCTCTGGGACTTGGGAAAATATGTTGAGAAAGAGATGATGTCATGCAAATTCCAAATTCAGCCTAATTCCAAATTTAATTGTTTCCATTCTCTCTCATTGTTTACCATTGTACAAGCCGAAAGCTTCACATGGAAAGCAGCAATGAATTTCTAATGACATGGGATATATTTAGAAGCTCGCTATCTGTGTCTTAAGAAATACTCTTCCTGAGATCCTCACTCATGCCTATTTCCAAATACTTTAACTTTTTTCAAGTTTTGATTTCCAAAGACCATAAGCCAATCATTGTTTATACTTACAGTGTGTGTGAGAGAGAGAAAGAGAGAGAGATTTTATTGCATCCATTGGTATAAGACATTCATTCTGGATTATGTGGTCACATCTCCTTCAGTTAGGTTATAATTCTCTTTGTCATAAACTCAAATGGTTGCTTCCATCTATTTAAAATTGTGGGATTAATTGTATATAACCTTATGCTTTTGAATACACAGTTCTGATGAGAATATTTTGAAATCTGAAAGTCTTTTTTCGAGTTGGAAGAATATTAGCTCATTGTAATGATGAGAAACATCCAGAAAGCAATCATAACATTTACTGAACCTACGGATCTCTCAAGGATTAAAGGACTTCTCTAGAGAGTAAGGATGCACATGCTAGCTCACCTGTGAACACACATAGGAAAGAAAAGAAAGTTAGCATATAAACAAATGATACATCAGCAGAAGTAGACCAAGCCAGCAGAGAATTCTGCCTTTCTTCTGCAGCCTAGCAAGTATAGGAATTAAGAGCAACCAACCTCTGGACTGGGCAAGGGTGTGGAAGGACATTGTCTGAGATGTGGGTATACAAAGATAATTTTCAATCCTTCTCATGGGTAACAGCACACAGATACACCATACAAGACCTCAGACCTCATCTTGAGTCCAAGACATTGGTAGATAATGATGATGATGATGATGATGATGATGATGATGGTGGTGGTGGTGGTGGTGGTAGTGGTGATGATGATGATCATGATGATGACTACTTTAGAAGTTCTACTATAAAGGGTGAACAGCACTCATGGACAAGTATGATACTATTAGATTTGGCAATGTGTCTTCCATATGGTACTTCAAGAGGACATGAAGGGGACTGATAAGTATTTTTGGATCCCTAATAGTGGGTTTCTTGACTGATACAATAAACCAGATCAAGAGGTGATGGAGGAAAGTCATTGGCTAATAAAGGAACTGCCTTGGCCCATTTCATTGGTTAGAAGATAGGTGGGAGGAGTAAACAGAACAGAATGCCGGGAGGAAGAGGAAGTGAGGTCAGACTCGACAGCTCTCCTCTCGGGAGCAGACACCTCAGAGAGAGACGCCATGCTCCCCGCTCCAGGGAAGATGCATGCTATGAAGCTCCAACCCAGGATGGACTTAGGCTAGAATCTTCCCGGTAAGACCAGTGCTATACAGATGATAAGAAATGGGCTAGTCCAGGTGCGAGAGTTAGCCTAGAAGAGGATAGGTAGAAATGAGCCAAGCAGTGTTTAAATGAATACAGTTTGTGTGTTGTTATTTCGGGGCAAAAGCTAGCCGAGCAGGCGGCTGGGGGGTTGGGGACACAGCCACGCCGCTCATATTACTACAAAGAGGAATAAAAAAGACAAGGTTTAATGAGCAAGGCACACCTGGGTGACTCTCAGGTTCCCTAGAAGTGAGACGGGGAGGGAGCAGGAGAAATCACATGGCAGGTCTAGGGACCAGAGCTTAAATACCCTGTAGGAGGGGTCTTGAGCATCTCTAGAGGAGTACCTGGCACTTTCTGAAAAGGGCAGGGTTTGGAATTGGGGCAATGAGGTCAAGAAGAGCTTCCAACTGAACAGAGATCATGAAGAGACTCCAAAGTTTGGCACTGTGTGAGAGAGGCCATTACTGAAGATGTAGCTTCAGTTAACAGTGGCAAACTCTGTACTGGAGGGGTGTTGAGTAGATTCTGTGACTGTGGGGTGTCCAAAAAAGGCAGTGTGTGTGTGGGATAGAGCTGTCCTGAGCCCACAAGGCAAGTTGGGTATGCTGCTGATGGCAAGGAGAAATGGACCCCTTTGGAAGCAGAAGGTTGTGGATGAGTTCCAGATGTGAGTTTTTACACTGTTGCATTTGGGTTTGGGTTTGATCTTATTGTAATTGTGCTCTGATTGTTCCCTCTTAGAACAGAAAATATCTGTCTTCATTTTTACAGGCACCTGCAGCTAAGAGAGACTTTAGATTTTAAAAAAGACATTTGACTTTTAAAGTGTTAGTCTTTTTTAAGACTGTAAGGTTTTTTAAAGTTTTACTGTATTTTACATTATCTTTCAACTGTTGAATGAACAAGTAAAGTGTAGTATATATGTATGATTAATGGACTCTCTTCAGCATAAAGAATAAAATAATGCAATTCACAGGAAAATATGTGGAACTGGAGGTCAGCATATTAAGTGAAAGCCAGACTCAGAAAGACAAATGATGTGTGTCTTCTCTCATATTCTGACATGTAAGTGGAAGGTGCACTGTGGGGAGGGGAAGGGGAATGAGAGAGGGAGTTGAGGGGAAAGAAAGACAGTTACAAAATGCACATCTGTGTACAGGTGACAGGAAAATGGGAGGCTGGTTACTACCTGGTGGTACCATGAGAACCAGGAAACGAGGGGAAGAAAGGAGAGGGGAGGACAAGGTGTGGTTCCTCAAGAGGTTCGTGCGGCCAGAAATCAGCCTCGGGATTGTCAGTAGCTCTCAGGGGGAGCGAGAGATGGAGGGAGGGGGTAGTGAGGGAGACAGAGAAAAAGAGACAGGCAAAGGAAGGAGAAGGAGAAGGAAGAGGAAGAGAGCAGGTACTCTAGCCTCTGGTTTAGAGATTCATCTCAGAACACAGAGACTCTCTATAGCCACAAAGAATCAACACATACTGACAGGTTTCCTAACCAACACTGAAGGGGGGACCCTCATAGCTAACCTGATCATTGTGATGACAAGGAGCCACACAGAAACACTGTAGCCAGAGGCAGTTGACAGACAGTGCGAACCACACAGAAACACTGTAGCCAGAGGCAGTTGACACTGAGCCAGAAGCATCTTCATCACCCTCAGGCTGAGTTCACGCTGGCATCATCCACAGGAGGAAGGGACAAGGGACAATTACTTTAAGACTGAGTTTTAAGGCTCTAAACAGTAAGGAAGCCGTGCATTTTTCTGTGCTCTCTGGATGTGACCAGAAGCAAGTTGTTCTAGTCAGAGTTCTGTCGCTGTGATAAACACCGTGACCAAAAGCTACTTTGCGGGGAGAAAGGGGTTTATTTTAGCTTCTGCTTCCAAGAATCTAGCACTGGGTGAAGTCAGGATCAGAACTCAAAGAAGGAACCTGGAGCAGAAACTGTAACAGGACGTTGCTGACTAGCTCGCTCTTTGACTTATGCTTAACCACCTTTCTTAGATAGTCTGAGACCACCAGCCTAGGGTTAACACTGCCCACAGGGGACTTGGCTCTCCTGCATCAACAAGCAATTGAGACAATGCCCCACAAGCTCCTGTGATCTAAGCAATTCCTAAGGCTCCCTCTTCCCAGGTGACTCTAGGCTGTGACAAGTTGTCAGTAGAAGCTAACCAACATGCAAGTCATGTTTGCACATGCCCAGTTTCTAACTGAGTGACCCCGAGATGAGATTGAAATGATGACAACCAAAGCTCCGCCCACCCATCCTGTGACTAAAATCTTGTTCCTACTTCATGGAGTGGAACAGGTTAACTCTGCAGATGACACAACATTGAATTATTCACGTGTTCATCACAAGGAAGCCACCAGGCTGTCCACACCATTCTGCTAGTGTGCCTGGAAGTGTGAGCTTTGTCTGCGGCAATACCACCCCACATGTGCCCCATCTTGTCCTAAAGTGTGAGCTTTGGAAGACGAGTCGCACAGCCCTGACTCAGACCCCAGATGGCCCAAGACTGACCAGATACCTCACAGGCAACTGCTTCCTTCCCAGTGACATTCTTGCTAATGATATCTGACTTCTGTTTGCTACGAGAATTAAGTTGTTTGGAAATATAGAAAGTACTAGAATGGAAGCCAAGCTAAATGCTGGTACCATGCTTCCCTTCTGAGGGAAACCACTCTGAGTAGCACTTTCGGCTTCCAGTGATCCTTGCAGTACATGCACAGAAAAGCCTGGCTCCTGACCTGGGAGTGAGAGTGCCTGAGCTGAGGACTGCCCGGGTCCACGCAGGACACGAGACAGCTTTGAATAGACCTCTGAAAAGGAACTCACGCTAGGCAGCAGCCCACTCCGACCTCTTTCCTTGGTGTAGGTGATCCCAGAATGCTCCGCGGGATATTTGACTTGCATCTCAGTCAGCCAGAGTTGCCTCAGTTTCTCCATTAACCTCCTACACATCCCAAAAGCTATAGGACTTGGAGTGATAATTCAGTTCAGAACAAGCTTTGGGCTCTTGCAGAAAATCCTTATGTGTAATTTGACTCTCAAACAGCACACGAATAAGCATCTGTCCAGGGCAAACCAGTAAAATATAAGGAAACTAATAAAATGCAAATAAATCAACCAAAAAATAAAACACTCTTGGGAAATTATCATTAAAGCCACATACTGTGCCGGCGGGTTATGGGAAACTTTGTACCTGTGCACAGAATGCTCCCTAAATGCTTGAGGGTTGTTCAAGCCACACCCATCATAGCGTGGACCAGGGCTCCTGGTGAGATGCTAGACAATCTGCCCAAGAAAGACAGCATTGATCGCAGCATAAGCCTATGTGATGATTTGGACGGGAGGACCCCATAGGCTCATGTATTGGAGCACTTGCTTCTCAGTTGGTGAACTATTTGGGGCAGTGGTAGGCGGCAACATGATTTGGGGGAGCACGTTACTGAAAATTTAGACCTTTGCCTTTTCTAGATGCTCTCTCTGCTCCGTGCTTGTGGTTCAATGTGTGAGCACTCAGCCTCCTTCTCCTGTCCCACGCCTATCTTCCTTTGCTCGCTGTTAGGCTGTCTCTGGATATCTGTCATTCTCATTGCTATGACCCAATGTATTGGTTTTATAGAGCTTGATGTGTCGTAACAACCCTGGAAAGCAGTTCAGGATGGATGGAAATCACATTTCAAGTTCCTTGCGTAGCTCACTTGCTATTAAAGGCATTTTCTATTTTCCTAGAAGGTTTTGTTGGGACTATTCTAGGGTTAACTTTATTGTTGATTCTAACTTTGTTTCCCTCTAAGGAAATGAGGAAGAAGATCACAGTCCTCTTAAATACAATCTCCACTAAGAATAGCTGGAGAATCCCATTAGGAATTTTCTATAAAGAAGGTATCTTAGTATCCCGAAGGAAAATCTCGCTTAGTCAAAGTCTCAGCCTTCTGGAAGAATCTATATATCTAAGCCATGATAAGTTTATGACTGGTTCTCTAATTGAAGACTATGCCATCCCTAAGTGAGTTTCTATAATGACAAGGCAGCTTGGCAAATATGGGGCCCTTAAGGCAGGATCACGGAGTTTTACAGAGTTAAAAATTGTAAGATTCGAGTTACCGTAAACACTTGTATATTTATTTGTGTGTATGTTTTGCCTTTACACACACACATACACACACACAGAGAGAGAGCCTGAAAAATGATCCAATGTCCAGGTCCTCATGAAAATGAAAGGATAAATTACAGCATTTTCACTAGATGATAACATAGTAAGGGTGCTGCTGGATGTGAAAAAATGTGGATTCTGTCTTTACATTCCTCCCCTGTGCCTTTTGAGTTCAAGCGTGGATTTGTGCAGTTTTGTGACTTGCCCTGACCCACTGACTCTGGTCCATATTGCTGTCTAGTTTATAGTGCATGGGCTTTCCACTCCACCTCAGATGAGCTGTTGCAGATTACAGCATAGTTCTCAGAAATTCTTCTTCTTTTTCTCCTTCCCCTTCTTCTTCATTGTCATCATCATGGACACTGTCTTCACTGTTGTTGTCGCCACTGCCTTCTCCCCCACCACCTTCTCCTTTTTCCCCGGTGGTTGTGATGCCAGCCTCCAGGGCCTGAGGAGATCTCTGCCTGGCAGATTTGGATTCCTGGCCTTCTAAACATACTTTGGGTACCAAAAATAAAAAGGCTCCAGCATCTTCACTAGTACCAGTTTAATCCTGTTTTAAGAAAGCCTCTCACCCCAATTACTCAATCAGAGGTCAGCTCTGCACCTCCAGATCCCAATCGTTCAGCCTGTGAACCAGCTTGCCTGGGTCCCTTGTCCTCAGAGCAGTAGACAACATGACCCTGCCGGAGTCAAGGCCTATGCTGCTGAGGCTCCTCACTCTATGTCCCAGGCAAGTGGGATTCTTGGAGCTACCTCAGCAGGCTTCCTGTATCCAGTACCAGCAAGAAGGAGGTCATGAAGAGCATCAGGTTGTCGGTAGCGCCCATCTGCTTGTCTTTCTCATGATTCTGGCATTGAGAATCTCTCCCATGCCCTTGATCCTACAGGCTTACGGGCATTGTCAGCCCATAAATTCTTTGCTAGGCCATGTTGGCTTCTTTAAGGATTACCCACACTTTTTGCAAATGTTGAGCTTTCTGAATTAATCCTGTGGGACATGCCATCTTTTATTGCTAGGATTCTCGGAGTCTTCCCAGCCTTTTCCTTGCTGCTCGAAGGTTGTTGTGAACACTGTGAGGGATGTGAGAGACAAGTGCTAGATGCAGATGTGAGGGGTTATTTCCTTCTGAATGTCAGGTGGAGTTATTTCAAGCCTATCGCTGCGATAAAACCACCTTCGATTGCTTCTGACTTTCTCAGAAAAAAAGAAAGCAAATTCCACAATCCATCCAGGAATCAATCTCTCTCTCTCCCTCTCTCTGTCTCTCTCTCTGTCTCTGTCTCTGTCTGTCTGTCTGTCTCTCTCTCTCTCTCTCTCTGTCTGTCTGTCTCTCTCATGCACACACTCTCTCACGTACATCTGCACATCACCTCATGCCCCTCCTCCATCTTCCACGGGATGGTTCCCTGCCTTGGGTGCCCTTTCCAAAGGCTGCTCTGGGCACTTGTCACTGAATTAGTGCTTTCCCTGCCCGGTGCATTCAGTGGAATGAATGGCTAAGCATCTGAACCTGGCTTAGGGAAGCACAGCCTCTGTCCCCACCCTGAGTCCCTCTGTCCCTCAGGCACACTGTCCCCACCCTCCCTGGTTTACTGGCCATCATTGCTCCCCTGGCTGCCCCCCCTTTTCTTAACATTTCCAGACAAGAGTGCAGAATATAATGGGATTTACAGAAGGATGTAGCATAACATATTAACTGAACACACCCAGGGGAATTTCTTTGAAAATATTTCTGGATTTGGGTGAGTTTCTGTCCCTGACTTTCCCTGGACACATAAGATTCACATCAAAGGAATTCATTAGAAGAAACCGTCTGTATCCAGGACACTGTGGTTGGAACGGCTGTGAAGGGCCTCCGCTGACTGACAAGGAAGGAGCCATCAATTACCAGCTGAAATAAAAAGAAAGAATGTGCGGAGAAGAGGAGGAGAGAACCAGCAACTCAGGGGTGTGGGTAAAATAAACCCTTCTGAGGAGACTGTCAGACACTTAAGAAATATGCTGTTCTGGTAAATTCCACCCTCTCCATGCGGAAGAACTAGCAGGGTTGGTCAGCCTTGGGACAGAGGCCGTGCAACTCCATAGAAGTCCTGGGAGCAGAAAACGCTTATGCCCCTTTGCTAAGAGATCAGCTTACATCAAAGGGGCTGATGACGGAGAACGAATAGGTTCGGTCACTTTGAATGGAAGATTTAGGGAGGGGTAGATTCTTTCCTCAAAGCCAATTGCATCTTTTCTAGAAAATCTGTTTCTGCAAGAGAGATTGCCTTAATTTTTTTCCACTAAAAATGGTGCTTAGAATATATATGCATGTATTATATATGTTTGTATATTTATACATTTATATAACTATGTGATATATAAAATATAATTGTACCACCAAATCCATAATAACTTACCGAGAATGGGGTTGGTGGAGTTATGTGGTAACTGGTTACCCCTCCAGATGTCTAAGTTCCTGTGTATGATTGCTTTTTTTTTTTAATAAGAGTTAGCCTATTGGCTAACTTCTTTTTTTGTTTTTTTTTAATATTTATTTTATTTATTATGTACACAATATTCTGTCTGTGTGTATGCCTGCAGGCCAGAAGAGGGCACCAGACCTCTTTACAGATGGTTGTGGGCCACCATGTGGTTGCCGGGAATTGAACTCAGGACCTTTGGAAGAACAGGCAATGCTCTTAACCACTGAGCCATCTCTCCAGCCCCATATGATTGCTTTCTAAAAGCCTTTGTAAAGCAAAGTATGACACCCTGAAAAAATGGGATTTAAAGCAAATAAATGGTCCATCCAAGATGGATGGAAGGGGTGGAAAATAATGGAAGAAGGTGTGTCACATGTTCTAGAAGGGGATTCATCCCCCACCTGTGTGCTCATGCAAAGACAGTGACGTTTCTTCCTGTGAATAACAGGTGTCTGGATTGGAAAAAGCTGATGGGCTGTTCTTGTTAGTGCTGGGTGGGGGCCAGAGCCAGGATCTCACTCCTCCCCCGCCCTCATGCAGCCCCTCTGAGGATGCTCACATCTTAAGCCTGTGGGTCGTGCCCACTGTGGGGTCACATATCAGATATTTCACTAAGATTAATAACTGTAGCAAAATTGCTTATGGAGTATGTATACAAAATAATTCTATGGAATACATGCGGAAAGGTCAGCCACAGCATTAGGAAGGTCGGGAACCATCTGGCAACTTCTGGAAACTCTTGCCCACCTGCTCTCCACACACATGTGCCACAGGGCAAGGGCAAGCATGTCCGAGATGTGGTTGCAATGGGCATGCATCAAAACGTTGGACTGCAGCCTCTTAAAAAGTTTCCAATTCTCTATAGAGACTCCTCCTTAAGACCACTGCCATCAGATCAGCCTAAGCCCTGCTGTAAACTAGCCTTCTGCCGCTTACCCGCACTACCACCCACGCCACCACCTCCAGCACTGGCTGACCCCATTCCATAACCCACTGTTGACAAGTCTTCACCGGAGAGCTGAAATGTAGCTTGAAACACACCGCAAGAGCAGCACGCACGCCAGATTTTAAAGATTAGTATGGAAAAATTGCGTTTCTCATTTTATAAAGATTGCACGGCATTTTTACATGATAAAGTAGTAAACGACTAAAATTAACTGTACTCAGGGTTTTCTGTGTTTTCTAAGCCCCACACTCCACATGAATCTATGACTGGCTTTGTATTTCTATTAGACAGCAGTTTGCTTCGGGACCACCAAGTCAAATACCACAGAGGCTAGCTGGTAACAGAAGATTCCTGCACACTCATGGGCAACGGTGGGGACTGTGGGAGCCTAACGCAGGGGCCACCTGAGAGCTGCATCTGCCACGCCAGCCCATCCTAGCAGCCAGTGGTAGTTTGGACCTTCTAAGCTGATACCGAAATTTTAGAAATCTGAGTTGTGTGTGTGTGTGTGTCTGTCTGTCTGTCTCTGTCTGTGTGTGTGAATGTGTGTCTGTGTATGTCTGTGTGTACACATATGTAAGTCTGCATGTGTCTGTTTGTATGTGTATCTGTACATGTGTCTGTGTAAGTGTGTGTATCTGTGCGTGAATATGTGTGTGTTGTCTGTGTGTCTATCTATGTTAGAATATGTGAGTGTATGTGTGTTTCTGTGTGTGTGCTTGTATACATATGTTTGTATGTGTCTATCTCTATGCAAGTGTGTGTATGTCTGTGTGGTGTGTGTGTGTAGCTTTCAATTTTAAATATTGGCCAGCACTCTATAGGTTTAGAACCTAAGCTAGCACCACACCGATGATTCCAAAGACAACAGGAATGTGAGCCACAAGCTAGCGACCACACTCCACTCCCTCCATCTCTGCAGGCCCAGCCCTTGGTGGCATTCCTCTCCAGCCTCTCACACAGACTGTCTCATACCCCTGCAACTCCAGAGTGACAGTCACATGAGCCAATACGTTGATGCCTGGGTCCTAGAATCTTCTTGGCTTAAAATGCTTCCCTCCCTTGCCCGGGTCTAAGTTATGGTCTTGGCCTGGAGAGAAGGTGAGGAACTGGATCCTTTGCCCCTCAAGACCCTTCTCACTGAAGCTGGATGTCTACAAAATGTCCACATCTTGTTGACAAAAAGAATTTCTGAAACTCCTTCTGTGCTGGTGGAGAGCGGTTAATGCAAACACGTGTTGGCACAGGAACACGGAACAGAATTTTAGCCTGTGGCCTGGGCGTTTTAAGCTAAGTGTCGTGGAGGGTAGAGGGTCCCTGAGCTTCTCCCTTCCTAGCTCCTTACCAACCAGGGAAGGGATGGCATACTTGGAACAAGTCTTATTGGAAGAAGGGACCCGTCAGTATCACCATTTCTAAGAGTCCAGGCTGGGACCTAGATGGGATAGATGCTGGCCACCAGATACCAGACAGAACTGGACATTCAGCCTAAACTTAACACCCTGAGTCATCAGAATAGAGGGACTTGACAATAGACAGAACTATAATCCCAATACACCACTTCCTAATAGAGTTGACATATTAGAAATACTCGAGGTTTAGCTTCTTCAGGCAACTTCTAAAAATTCTGTTTGTTTAAAACAGTGGTTTGTGTTTTAGCCTTGGGAGTTAGACAGTCTTTTATGAGCTCTACGGCTCTCTTGGAATTCTCCCAAGTCCTCAGTGGGCCACCCACTACCAAGAGAAGGCCCCGAGGGTGAGTTGACTGTGGTTACCTTGTTATTGCACAGAGCACGTTCCTCCCAGCTGCTCACAGCTTTGGCCTCCGCGGCCAACGTCTCTACCCTCAGACCCTACTTGTCCTTCTCAGCCTATGGTAAATATCGTTGTACCCTTCTGTGAGATCAATTTGTTTAACTTCCATGTATGAGTGAGATGACATGATAATTTTCTATGTGTACCTCATTTATTTCACTTGATGTAATAGCTTCCAGAATAATCCATATTTCTGTAAATGACAAATTTCTTTATTATGACTAATATTCTATTCCACATATAAGCCACATGCATATGAATATCTATATTAGTCTACCAGCAGGCATTTAGTTTGATGTTATAAATAGATTAAGTACAGTATTTATTAATTATTAATAATTTTATCATTAATAAATCACATGTGAACAAGAAGTTTATACTTCTTTGAGAATAGCATGCATGTAAATAATATATTTTGATCATATTCTCTCTACTCTTTCCCCTAACTCTTTTTTTATTGATTTTTATTGAGCTCTATGTTTTTCTCTGCTCTCCTCCCTTCCTCTCCCCTCCCCTTCAACCTTCTCCCAAGGTCCCCATGCTCCCAATTTACTCAGGAGATCTTGTCTTTTTCTACTTCAAATGTAGATTAGATCCATGTATGCTTCTCTTAGGGTCCTCATTGTTGTCTAGCTTCTCTGGGATTGTGATTTGTGGGCTGGTTTTCTTTGCTTTATGTTTGAAAACCACTTATGAGTTTGTACACATGATAATTGTCTTTCTGGGTCTGGGTTACCTCACTAAAAATGATGTTTTCTAGCTTCATCCATTTGCCTGCAAAATTCAAGATATCGTTATTTTTTCTGCTGTGTAGTACTCCATTGTGTAAATGTACCACATTTTCTTATCCATTCTTTGGTCAAGGGGCATTTAAGGTTGTTTCCAGGTTCTGGCTATGATGAACAATGCTCCTGTAAACATAGTTGAGCATATGTCCTTGTGGCAGGATTGAGCATCCTTTGAATATATACCCCAAAGTGGTATTGCTGGGTCTTGAGGAAGGTTGTTTCCTAATTTTCTGAGAAATCGCCACACTGACATCCAAAGGGGGTGTACCAGCTTTCACTCCCACCAGCAATGCAGGAGTGTTCCCTTTACCCCACAGCCTCTCCAGCATAAGTTGTCATCAGTGTTTTTAATCTTGGCCATTCTTACAGGTGCAAGATGGAATCTCAGAGTTGTTTAGATTTGCATTTCTCTGATGACTAAGGATGTTGAGCATTTCCTTAAGTATCTTTTAGCCATTTTAGATTCCTTTGTTGAGAGTTCTCTGTTTAGATCTGTACTCCATTTTTTATTGGATTATTTGGTTTGTTTTTTTTTTTGATGACCAATTTCTTGAGTTCTTAGTATATTTTGGAGATCAGACCTCTGTCTGATGTGGGGTTGGTGAAGATATTTTCCCATTCTATAGGCTGTTGTTTTGTCTTATTGACCATTTCCTTTGCTTTACAGAAGCTTTTCAGTTTCAGGAAGTCCCATTTATTAATTGTTTGTCTCAGTGTCTGTGCTGCTAGGGCTATATTTAGGAAGTTGTCTTCTGTACCAATGTGTTCAAGTATACTTCCCACTTTCTCTTCTATGAGGTTCAGTGTGGCTGGCTTTATGTTGAAGTCTTTGATCCATTTGGACTTGAGTTTTGTACATGGTGATAGATATGGGTCTATTTTAATTCTTCTACATGTTGATATTCAGTTATGCCAGCACCATTTGTTAAATATGTTTTTTCCACTTGATATTTTTTGCTTCTTTGTCAAAAATCAGGTGTTTGAAGGTGTGTGGATTAATATCTGGGTCTTCTATTCATCTCCATGGGTCCTCCTGTCTGTTTTTATTCCAATACCAGGATGTTTTCAGTACTGTAGCTCTGTAGTAGAGTTTGAAGTCAGGGATTGTGATGCCTCCACAAGTTCTTTTATTGTACAGGATTGTTTTGGCTGTCCTGGAGGTTTTGCTTTTTTATATGAAGTTGAGTACCATTCTTTTGAAGTCTGTGGAGAATTTTACTGGGATTTTTATAAGCATGTCATGAATCTGTAGATTGTTTTTGGTAAAATTGACATTTTTTACTTTGTTAATTCTACCTACCCAAGAGCATGGGAGATCCTTCCACTTTCTGGTGTCTTCTTCAATTTCTTTCTTCAAAGATTTAATGTTCTTGTTATACAAGTCTTCCAATTGTTTGGTTAGAGTTACTCTGAGATAGTTTATGCTATTTGTGGTTATTGTGAAGGGTAATGTTTCTCTGATTTCTTTCTCCAAAGTGTTGCCTGAGTCTCAGACATAAAGGTTACGTTTATGGGTGAACATTTTGACCAGTTTTGAATTTCCTTGTTAACCACCATCTATTGCTTAAAGAAACTTCTCTGATGAGGTCTGAGTGTTAACTAATATGGGTCTAAGGATATGAATTTTGAGGGATGTTTGTTTAGAGGTCTTTTGTGTCTGAATCTTTTCTTATTGTATATCTGTAATCCTTTTCTGACCAGAAAAACTTCTTAAAATGCCAAATGCTTCTTAAAAACCTAAGAGGTGACATTGCTAGGGCAAACACAGCCTTGCCTGCTTGCTCCACCCAGTCCAACATGGCAGAGCAGAGGTCCATTTAGCACGAGCCATGTTCACAGTCCCATTTTCAGGTATACATTTGGGGCTAAACAGTTGTGGGGTATCGGGCAGGACAGAAACCAACAAGCAAGCAAGCCCGCTCATGTTACAAGTATTGTCAACATACTTAACTTATCCTTACATCTTCCAAACTTTAGGTGGTGCTTTCTTCACTGCCTCTGAAGTATAGCAATGCTTGTGCACATGGATCTCTGGGTAGCTGGACAGTCAATGACCATTGCCATTGTCATCACCATTGTGCCATGGAGGCAGAATCCATGATAGGAGCACGATGCATGTGTCTCCCTGCGGGTCAAACATCTCCAGCACCCCCTCCCTGTGGAGCCATCCACAAGCAAGAAGGGACTGCCACATAATAGACTCAGGATTTGGGGCTGCCTGGCCCAACCCTGATCCTAGTCCCCATCACCCAGAACTGCAGAGACCCCTCATGGTGCACACTGTGATCTGTGTCAGCTTGCTTAGGGATGGGCTCAAAAGTAGAGGAAGCAGAAGGGTTCTTCCTCATGGTTTCCATGGTAGAAAATCCCATGCTTCCTTTTGGGGGCCCTCAGTGAGACTCTTACTGGTGATGAGTAGAGAATAATTTTTCTAGTTTCAGCTTGGTCTGTGAAAAGTGAAAGGATGCCAGCTGAAGACACTGCCAAGTGCACTTCAAAGAATACTTACTTTTTTTTTCAGCCAGTGGAGACATGAAATCCCAGACTCTCAACTCTTTTTCAGTTCCAAATTGTCAAGTTGCTGATGGTGCAGTCTCTCCTAGAATTTGTTTGGAGAAAGCAGCAAATGTATGAAAAGGGAAAACTGTATTTTCCTTAAATGAGCTCCCTGAATTCGTGGAGTATGTGACTAAGGGGCCATGATGGGACCAGAATCACTTTACATTCCTGAAGCGTGACACTCTGGGACTTGGTCTCAGGCCTGGCAATAGCCTGGACCAAAGACAGGAAAGAAGAATTCAGAAATAATAGAAACTCAGTGGAGGGTGGGAAGGCAGCAAACCAGTGATGTGGGGACACTTAGCTGGCTTTGTTTAGCCACATGTCCCCAGGAGGCTAAGAAAGAGGTTATTCCATACAACAGTCCTCCTCCAGTGTGTGTTCCCGGCTGCCCACAACCAAAATAATCACACGGAAACTATATTATTTAAATCACTGCTTGGCCTATTAGCTTATGCATATTCCTAGCTCACTCTTATCTCTTAAATTAACCCATTTCTATTATTTTATATTTTACCACGAGGCTCATGGCCTACCAACAAGGTTCCACCTGGCAGCTCGCGCCTTTCCCCACTAGCGCCTCCGCCTCCGTAGCTTCTCCTTGACTCCACCTACTCTCTCTCTCTCTCTCTCTCTAGATAGATAGATAGATAGATAGATAGATAGATAGATAGATAGATAGATATATCTTCTGGCCTCCCTATATTCTGTTAAGCCACTGGCCAAAAGCAGCTTCTTTATTCATTAACCAATAAAAACAACACATATACAGAAGGACCTCCCACACTCCAGGACCCGCCTTTAGCCAGCTGTCCTATGCAAGGAACATCAGGAAGTGCCATAGGCACCATTTACCCATCCCTGAACAGTCTCTATTCAGATTAACCCAGGAACTTCCTGCCACATAGGACTCTCCCTCCACAAGAACAAAACAAGTACATATACCTGCTACCTGGAGAGACCTTGGGGGAGCCTGGGGGAAACGGATGTGTACAATCCACCTTAGAGTGAAGGATCCATGGAAGTCACCAGCTGCTGGGGAGGGGGCAGGAGGAGGTCACAGCAGAACTAACATCTCAGTGGGACTCTGAAGGTTGACTCCGGTTACTGGTAGGCAAGGACAGAACACATTTCAGACAGAAGGGGAGTCAACCACTAGTCATGAATGTGTTCTTAAGCAGATTTTATTTTATCCTTATGTTGCAAACCTGAGCCTGTCCTTGGGTACTTCCTGTCTAGTAAGGACTATCCTTGAAAGCACGCCATGTGTGTAGTGAGTGGGTGGCTCAGGGAAGATAGCGGTCCAGTGGGACCCTCAGAGTTTCCTTAGGAGCAGGAGGCCAGGTTGAAACATCACCCAAAGACAACGAGGGCACAAGTCAAGAAAGCCACTATAGACACAGGAGACACAAACACTAGATAAAAGGGTGTGAGGTAGTACCCCCTGTGGGTGACAGGAGTGCAGTGCAGGCAGGAAGGAGATGGGGGTAAGGAGGAGGATGTTCTATCTAAGTGTCAGGAGGCAGACAGAAGACTCAGGCAGGAAGTAGGCTCAGCTATAAACCATAACGCCTGCCCTCAGAAGCTCACCTTCCCCAGTGAAGCCCACCTCCTAAGGATGTTACAACTTTTCCAAACCGGGCCACCAGCTGGAGACCAAGTGTTCGAATCCAGGAGCCATGGGGGCCATGCCATGTTCCAACTGTAGCAAAAACCATCAAGGATTTTAATCTGAGGAGCAAGAACGCTGGTTTTCAAAACTAGTATGTCTGTCTGGTGAGAAGTTTCTGTGCTTAAGAGCAGTGGTTGCTCTTTCCAAGGGTCTGGGCTCCACTCCCAGCACCGACATGGCAACTTACAACCATCATTAGCTCCAGTTCCAGGGGACTGGATGCCTTCTTCTGACCTCCAAAGGTGCCAGGCATACACGTGGGGCATGCACATGCATACGGGTAACACACGCATACATATCAAATACAGATAAATAAATCTTTAACTAGAACCGGTGTGCTTTCTTCTTCAAATACAGAAATGTACCTGTACATTAAGTAAAAAAGAATGTGAAAGGAATAGCTATAATGATTAAATAACATTTGAGAAAAATTATATGCGAAGTCCCACCTGGAAAGGAAGAGAGTTGGAATCAGAGGGTGCTCAAACAGAGGCTTCTCCACAAGGTCACCCAGTGGTCACAGTTTGACTGAAGGCCCACTATGAAGAGAATGCCTTCACTATGCAGTGTTATCTGAGAAATTTAAGAAATATTGTGAAAACAGTCTCCGCAGCCAGAAGCTATTACTCATCTTCTCGTCGGTTTCCACACAATGCCCAGTGTGTTAGCCTCTGTAGGAGAGCAGAGAAAGCGGAGTGGAAGACCTGTGAATGATGGGAAAATGCTGTGTACAGCCTGGGTGTGTGATGTTACTGTCTTGTTCTAGGAGACCAGGACGTTCTAGTCTCACAGCCTTGATCTCATCTGCTGAGGTGTTGGTGACTTCAAGCATATGGCACACTGTGACTTCCAGGATCCTCCACATCTCTGGAAGAAGGAGTCTTGAAGAATGACAGGCTCACAGAACATCTAAGAAGTAACCAAGGGTGATTGCTATTTAGGACACTCCATTTTGTCATGCAGCAGCAGAAAACCAGTGACAGACTTCTCGGAACCACTGTTTTCCTTAAGACGAGATGCGCGAGAGTGGAATTTCCACCCGGCGACAAGCCTCAGATTTGCGCTGGAGGTATGTTAGCACACCAAGAGCTCTGACCTTGCTTGGGGCGGCTGGAGATGAATAAGCAGACAGTTGCTATAGTCTACGTTACTATGCCTGTGCTGTGTTTCTGAAATCTCCATTGATCCTACCAATGTACTTAGTAGACCTTCCGTAACCCTCCAGCGCTCTCTAGCTTGTCCTTCACCGATAGTTAAATCAGCTGCTATGTTAAGAACAGGACATGACCCTGCATCTGTATTATTATCAGGGGTCCCGTGTGTATGGGGTGTGAGAGGAGGCAGAGTAGATCCACTTACACTTACTGAGGGCTCCCAGATTGTATAAATGCTGGCAATGATCCCAGATCCTTCTCTAGAAGTTAAAGTCTGGCTAGAAAATAAGCAAGTAATAATGTTTTTGGAGGCCAAAATGAGCACAATTGCTGACATTTTGTGTTACTTTTCAACATCTGGAATAAGACAGAAGGGTCATGCGTGACGTCACAATGGCAGTCAAGAGTCCTGGAGAAGAAATGCCTTCAAAAAAGTGTTCAGTGGACCTCGATGGAGTTGAGGAGCTTAGGGGTCCAGGGTACAATGGAGAGTCAGCTATGCATCTTAACAATGATGCAAACAAACGACCTGTCATGCCTTGGCAAGGTACCTACTGTGGGCTTTGCCACTTTCTTCTCTGGAGAGTTCCTGGGAGAGTTAGAAAGGCTTTTCAGAACCATCACACTTATCAGAAGTGGTTAGAAGCAACCAGACGGAGGGGAAAGGAAAAATGGAGGGCTAGTATTTTATTTACTCCTCGGAGGATGATGCTTGTGTTTGCCCTGTGATCCCCATAGTCTCCCTGTCATCTCCAGAGCCCAGGAGGTGTGTGATCTCTGGATCACCGTTAAATGAGCAGAGATAAGGTCTAGGGCTGGGGGGGTCTCACAGGGACCTACTGCTGCAAGGATAGAAAGTGGGTGTGGAATGTGGTGTCACACCCTTTCTCTGAAACGATGGGAAAATTTGCTATGATCCTTGGGAAAAAAAAATCCTGTGGCTCTTTTCAATGTTTTAGAATGAATAGAAAAAAAGTGGTAGGCTGTGTTTAAGGCTGTGATAAGTCTTTATCTTTTCTATTAAAGTGACCATACGTAGCAAACTTGTGTTCTCTGTGATGAGGTTGTGAGCTCTATATGAAAAGAAGAGAGAGAGAAGGGGGAGGGAGAGAGAAGGAAGAAAGTAGGGAGAAAGAGAGGGATGGAGGGAGAAAAAAGATGAGAGGAAGGGAGAGAAAGAAAAGCCAGGAGTACAGATCTCTGGAAGTTTGAGGCCAGCCTGGTCTATACATTGAGTTCCAGGCCAGCCAAGGCTACCAGCTGTGAAAGAGAGAGATGAGGAGCACCAACGGGGTGATTTCAGATGAGCAGTAGGGACTTACACTTGAGAAATATGGATTTTAGCCTCATCCTGGCCAGGCTTGGGCATAATACTCTGAGGCCTTGCTTCCCCTTACTTGAAAAGCTTTCTCTTCTGATGTTTTAAGGGATTTAAAAATTACAGATATCAAATGATTTAAATGTTTAATAAGTGTGTTCTAAATTCTCTATGGAAGGATAATAATTATTTATTTTTATATTTAATTATATGTATGAACCTTGGATTAGCTACATAATTTGCAGGGCCCAGCACCCAATTCTGTGTACAAAAGCTATTCAAATTGCAACTTGAGTCAGGAGGTAGTGGCGCACGCCTTTAATTCCAGCACTTGGGAAGTGGAGACAAGTGGATGGCTCTCCATGAGTTCGAGGCCAGCCTGGTCTACAGAATGAGTTCTAGGACAGGGTCCAAAGTTATAGAGAAACTCTGTCTCAACACCCCCACCCACTCATTTCCCCCACAAAAAAGAAAAGGAAATTGAAGCTTGAGATTTTAGCGACCATGGAAGTCATGTACCCACAAGATTGGCCCCACGTAACCAAAGCCGAAACAGAAATGGACACTTCTGACACTCAGCAATCACACAGCTGACTTTATTATAACATGGGCACGCCTGAGAAAACTTAAGCCTACACAGACAGACATGCTTGCTGTCTTGTTAACTCTTCTCCCAGAGATTCTAGCACTAAGGCTCTGTTGAGGAGTGAGGGAGATAAAAGCCAGGGAGGAATGACAAGGACACCTGCTTCAGAATCTGCTTATGTCTATAACCACTTTCGATGACACACACATGCATGTTACAAAAGCATATGCAATATATTTCAATCTCTTCAATAGATGAGACCTGATTAGATTATATTTAATTGTGTTACTGTGAAAGTTGTCAAAGTCAAACCATAACCAAATAAATAAACTAATTAAGTAACTAATTAATTAATCTGGGAGATTTTTGAAGGAAAGAGCTCACCCAGGCATGTCTGATAACATTAACTGTCATAGAGGGTGGGCCTATGACACTATGAGGCCACTATAGCCTTACATAAAAACCACTTCTGCAAGGACATCTGCCTAGGAATCACCCTTGAGCTATATCCACCTTTGTTATTGGTTCTTGTCACCAAGGACTATTATTTCAAAACAATTTATATAATCCTTACTTCAGCCCTAAACGGGACATCTGTATCACACCCTCCTCTTAAGGCCAAGGGATCATTGTAGAAAAGGTGAAGGAAAGATTGTAAGAACAAGAGACGGTCTATGACTGCAATGAGATCGTGTCTTCTGGACACAGCAGGGCTGCTGTGTATATGGACTCACAGTGGTTGGGACAACAACATGCCCAAGACCCATACAAGCTAAAATCAGACAAAACCCCAGCAAGCAGAGGGGGAGGCAGGCGTGAAGCTCCACCCCTACTTGAAGAGCTTTGGCAATTGATGACTGCTGAGAGGAGGGTCAGGTTTCTGCGGAGGTGTGGCCATCAGTAGCTCAACCTTGCTCTATGGCAGGTCCTGTGCCCAAGAGTATTTGGACAGCGCAAACTGAACTCCATTGGTATAAAAAAAATTACAAAGGACAGGAAGTTGGGTGGGTAGGGAGAGGGAGGGATGTGGGAGGAATTGGGTGAATATGATCAAAACACACTGTAAGAAATTCTCAAAGGATTAATAAAAACAGTACAAGAAAAACATCTTGATTTGGGCTCATTAAGCATACGAATAGTTTAGGGAGACATGGTTTTTCTATCACAGTGTTCACTTTTGAATGAACTTACCAACCATTGACAGTTTGTCTCTGCTTGTGAGTTAGAGCATCAGCTATAAGCCAGCCACACATAGAGAACATTGCAATATCAAAAGCACTCTGAGAGGCTGTGCACAGAGTACATCAAATAGTAGGAGAACTGGAGATGCCCTGTCAGTGGGACTGTGGGGCTTGGTCAGGGCAGCCTTGGGATCTTTAGAAACTTCTGGGATATGATGGCAAATTTGAAGCTGCCTCTGACACTCGCTCAACTGTGTTCATTGCTGCTCTATTCATATAGCAAGAAACTGGAAACAACCTAGATGACCCTCAACAGAAGAATGGATAAAGAAGATGTGCTACATTTACACAATGAAGTATTACTCAGCCATTAAAAAAATAACATCATGAAATTTTCAGTCAAATGGTTGGAACTCGGGAAAACAAATCATTCTGAGTGAGGTAACCCAGACTCAGAAAGACAAATATTAGGTATGTACTCATATAAATGTGGATATTAGCTATTAAGTCAGTGATAACCAAGCTATAATCCACAGAACCTCGGAGGGTAAGTATAGAGTAAGGGACTAGAGAAAGTAGATAGATCTCATTAGGAAAGAGATATAGAATAGATATTTATGGATGGTTGGGGGCTAGAATGGGAAGATCAAGTGGGAATGGGAAAGGGAAAAGGGATAGTGGTAGAGAATATAGAGAAAGACATCTAAAGTTAAAGGGACGTTTAAGGAGTAGTATGGAAACCTAAATATATATGAAGGTGATCTAAATGAAATCACCAAATATTCAGGGAGACAGAGACCCAAGTAGCCACCTCTCATCACCTAATGAAGCTTCCAGTTGTTGGCCAAAAGAGTCCCATGGGAACTTCTAAACAACCCAGGCTATTGCCAAGACAACAGATTGCTCTTTAACAAACTGACAACAAGATCCTATTATTAAAGATAACATTTGTATAATTCATTAAACACAGAGATGTCAAGCAGGCACCTACATAGAGCTATTACCCCTATGTTCCAGAATCCTTGTTACAGGAAGGTACTCTACATACTATCAGAAGAGAAACATAAACATCAAGCTAGTCATAAACCCTTTATCTACAATGCTGTATTGCCTGCAAGATAAGCCATGGCAACAGTGGCACAAAACTTGTGGGAGCCACCAATCAATAACTGACCTAACTTAAGAGCTGCTTCACAAGATGGAACCCATACCCAACACTGCTTGGGTGATTAAGAACCTGAGACTAGATAGTCCAGGAAATTAGGGCAAAACCAAATAATAATGAAAAAGAAAGAAAGAAAGAAAGAGAAAGAGAATATGTAATGTAAAATGATTCCTAATGATATTCTGCTATTCTATAGGTCAGTGCCTTGTTCAGCCACCATCAGAGAAGTTTCTTCCTGCAGCAGATGGGAAGAAAAACATATATTTATCCTCCTGGATATTGAAAGTAGTAGACAAGATCACCAGGCAAAAGTTGGGAGCACGTGGGTGGGGGTGGGGTGGGGGTAAGGGGAGATGGGGAGAGAGAAGAGAGAAGGGGAGGATTTGGGAAAGCTTGGGGAAATGGGATGGGTGAGATGGAGGGAGGGTGGATATGGGAGTAGGGAAGAAGATATCTTAATTAAGGGAGCCATTTGAGGGTTGGCAAGAGACTTGGCTCTAGAGGGGTTCCCAGGTGTCTAAGGAGATGTCCCCAGCTAGGTCCTTGGGCAGCAGTACCTGAACTGGCCTTATCCCATAGCCACACTGTTGAATACTTTGCATATCACCATAGAACCTTCATCCAGCAATGAACGGAGATAGAGACAGAGACCCACATTGGAGCAGTGGACTGAGCTTCCAAGGTCCAGATGAAGAGCAGAAGGAGGGAGAACATGAGCAAGGAAGTCAGGACCACTGAGAGGGTGGGACTGGTCTAATGGGAGCTCACCAAGGCCAGCTGGACTGGGACTTAATGAGCATGTTTTCAGACCAGACACTCTGAATGTGGCTGATAATGAGGGCTGACTGAGAAGTCAATGATAATGGCATTGGGTTTTGATTCTACTGCGTGTACTGGCTTTTTGGGAGTCTAGACAGTTTGGATGCATACCTTCCTTGACCTGGATGGAGGGGGTAGGGCCTTGAACTTCCCACAGGGCAGGGCACCCTGACTTCTCTTAGGACTGAGAGGGAGGGGGGTAGGGGAAGAGTGGGAGGGAAATGGGAGGAGGGGAGGAGGTGGAAATTTTTAATAAATAAATAAATTTTAAAAAAAAGAATAAATGAACAAATAAAAAATAGAAAACTCACAAACATATCCAACTTAGTAAACCAACAGACCCCTACTAAGAACAGGGGAGAAAGAAAAACTTGAAGGATAAGCATATTCAAACCCACCACGTAAGTGTTACAAAAACAACTAAATACCTCTCAGTAATAACCTAAATGTATCTAGTCTCAACTTTTCAGTTAAAAGAAACTAGATGGATTAAAATACAAGATCCAACTGTTTGCTGTCTACAAGAAACACACTAATTTGTTAAGTTGCACATACCAAAAGTTGAAGGTTGGAAAATGATATTCCAAGAAAATTTGAACAGGAAACAAGTATAATCATGTATATACATGATTTTATATATATATATATAATATATATATATATATTATAAAAGTTTCAATTCTTTCTCTAATATTTCTTTAATAACCTACCAATATTCAATTGGTATAGTTTCTGTAGCTATTGATTTCTAATTTTTTCTGTTATGGAATATGACATAATTATATTCCTATCTTATAAAAATAAAATGGAAACCAAAAATAGAAGAACTAAGGAAGCTCACTGCATATTTAAACAGGGAATAACTAACTGATAAAGGAGCTATAATTTTAAATATATGTGCACTAAACATTGCTGCACTCAATTTCATAGAACAAATTCTACCCATTTTTTGTTGTTGTTGCTATGATAAAACACTTAGCAACACTGGCTGGAGGGGCAAAGTGCTTATTTGGCTTACAAGTTTTAGCCCATCATCCAAGGAAACCAGGGCAGCAACCTGGAGACAGAAACTGAAGCAGAAACCACAGAAGAACTACTTAATGGTTTGTTCCCCATCTCAAGTTCAGCTATTTTTCTTATACAGCCCAGACTTACCTGCCTAGAGATGGTATCACCCACAGTGGACAGGGCCCTCTAGTATCAATTATCAATCAGGACAATGCCCCACAGACATGGCCACGGGTCAATCTGGTAGAGGCAGTTCCTCAACTGAGGATCCCTTTAGGAATAGTCAACAAACATTAACTGTCTCAGTTGGACATAAAAGGACACATAGGTTCAAACACAATTACTGTGAGTGACTTCAATACCATACTTTCACCCATGATAGATTACTCAAACAATGCATCAACAAGGAAATTTCAGAGGTTAATCGCACCATGTATCAGATGGATTCATAACCATCTATTAAATATTTCGCCCAGTAGCTGTGGAATATGTGCTCAGCAGCCCAGGAAACATTCACCAATGTAGGTCACATTTTAGGCCATAAAACAAGTCTTAGTAAATACCAAAAAAGTAGAAGATCTTTTGTCTTGTCAGACCATAATAAAATAAAATTAAAAAGTAATAGATACAGAAATTATGCCAGTTCACTGAGACTGAATAATACAGCCAGTTATTAAGAAAATCAATGAGGGAAGTTTTAAACTTCTATAATGGAATGACAATGAAAACACAAGTTAGCAGATCATCCTACTTAGTCAAATTCAGGCACTCGAGAAGTCTGTGTTTTGCAGAGCTGTTGCTGTAACCTTAAATGCTGGCATTAGCTTTGCAAAGAAAGCATTGGCTTTAGCCAGAGGACAAATAAAAAGTAACCTAAACTGTGTATGTGTGGGTACATAAGTGTGTCTTTCTGGAGAGTGGTCTGTCTTAGTCAGGCCTAACAATGTGATCTCGGAGAAAACTGCAGGCTGAGCTCCCTGCAGAAAGTGCTTGGCTTGCCGCCAAGGTGGAGGATTCATGACATCATGAAGATTTAACGAATAGTGTATTTTGTTGAAGAAACACATAATTCTTTCTGCACATCAGATACTGTTCTCAATGCTTTGTAAGTATTAACAGATTAAATCTTTGAATACACCGTGGAATAGGTATTAGTTCTACCTCATTTTATAGAAGAAAGGACCAAGGCACAGAGTGACTAAGTAGCTTGCCCAAGGTCCCATAGCTAGAGATGGCTAAGGCAGGAACCATGCTAGATAGTCTTCTAGCTGCTTCTGGGAGGGATTGTGCCAGCATTTCATCTTTCATGTATGAAGCTAAGAAGTATAAGAAAACAAAGATGTATTTTGAGGCTCAATATGCTGTACTAGCCTTACAGAAGGTTATATACAGGACAGGAGACTGACACAGATCAGGCACAGGACAGTCATGGCTATTGCCCTTATGCAGACAACGCTTAGCAGGGTGCCATGCTCAGTTCTAACTGCCAATGACAAGTGGAAGAAGCAGTTGTGCCATCTCTACCACAGAAGTGGACATCCATTAATGCTGCCTTCGCATCTCAGAAGTGGACATCCATTAATGCTGCCTTCGCATCTCAGAAGTGGACATCCATTAATGCTGCCTTCGCATCTCAGAAGTGGACATCCATTAATGCTGCCTTCGCATCTCAGAAGTGGACATCCATTAATGCTGCCTTCGCAGCTCAGAAGTGGACATCCATTAATGCTGTCTTCGCAGCTCAGAAATGGACATCCATTAATGCTGCCTTTCTCTCACACAGGACAAGGGAGTAGAGCCAGAGCAAAGCAATTAGCTATGCTGAAGCAGTGAGCCCAGAGACCCCCAGCACCATGCCCAGTCCTTCCCCAGGCTTATTGCTTGTGTTTGTCTGTGTCTCCTAAAGAAATGCCTGCTGGCTGCACAACTGTGGTTAAAGATGCCAGAACAAAACTGCACCCTGGAGCCCTGGAATCTCATAGGAAACATTGTTGTTGAGTGTTGCTGGATCTTTCCGCACTCTGATAGAAGAGATTTGTGTAATTGGGCATAGTAAGATCTTGGGTGTGGGAATCTGGGGCTTTTGTTGACATTTATGAAAGTTCTGGCAACCTGCACTGTGCACTACCTCACCCACGCCAAGTTGTAGACTCCTCTTAGGAGGTCAGTTGATCATGTGGCTGTTATGTCAGCTAATACTATCTCTGCTGGGTATTTTTATTAATCTTATGAGAATCCCCATTACATCCTTTGTTCTGTTTTCTACAGAAAACTGAGTGTTTGGGGAAATTATTCCAGATGATAAAATAAGAGATGATTGAAATACATATACTTTTCTAAATAAATTAGAATTTATTATAGAATCATCTTTAAAAATAATTTTGATCTCTCTGTCTGTGTGTGTGCACGTGTGGACATGTACATGTGTGTGTGTGTGTGTGTGTGTGTGTGTGTCCATGTGAGTGTGGATGTGCAGGTGTCATGGCACACATACAGGGATCAGAAAACAACTTTCTTAGCTCTCACATCCTATCTTGTTTGAGGCAGCGTCTTTCTCATTTCTGCTGTTATACTGCACACTCTGGGGTGGCTGGCCTGTAGCCTTCCAGCAAACTTTGTCTCTACCTCCCATCTCTTAGTAGGAGCACTGGGAACGACTGGAGAAAGGCTAGCAGTAAAACTCATAGATATTTAAGCAAAGTTCTTCCTCAGGAGGGCTTGGCCATCCCTTCATTCAAGGAGCTCTGGGTCGGTAAACTGACTCAAGTGAAAAAATCGTTCACAGGACAAGATCCCCTTTTGCAATGATTCAATGGAGCCTGTATTTCGTTTGAGGATTTTTCTGCTTACACATCTCAAACATGAAATGTAGTAGGCTCCTTATCTGTTTCATGTCTGGAAAGACCATGATTGATTTGTCAGTAATACAAGTCATGCCACCATTAAGGCCACTATGCCTGTGCAGCCCATTACAGGCAGGGCATCATGGACACTGCTTTGCCTATAACGCCCACTATGATAACTACAGTAACCCTGTCTTCTGTGATCCAGTGCTGCCACCTGGCCCCTGCTACTTTGGGGCAAGCTCTTTACCCACTGAACTTCTCCCCAGCTCCCTCGTGGGAACTCTGTGTTGTGTGCTATTGAACCTGTGTGGAAGTCATAATTTCATGGTCTTTTGTCCTTAATTTTTGTGTTTATTATAATCAGGTCTGGGTACCGATCCTCTCATCAAACTGTCTCCTTCTTGGTGTTGAATGCTTGTTCACCTCCCCCGTCCTGAAAAGCCTGAAACCTCTGGTATACCTTCTAAGGGAAAGCAGACTTGGGAGTGCCCAGGGCAAGGTTGGTTGGGGCAGTATGTTTTAATTATCTGCATTGCTGATCACACCCAACTGTCAGACTCCGCTAATTGCTTGCTGATTGTTCAATTGCTTTCACCCTGGGGATAAATCACTCCACAGTCAGTTCCAATTAGATTTGGACTCCCTCACAATGGCAGTTCTGAAGTCAGTGTTTGAGGACTCTTTCCCTGATTCCTTTCCCTGATTCTCACTCATGAAATGACTGGTCTGTTACTAGGCTTGGTTTTCTTCTGAAGTCTCCCAAGTGCTTGCCACTGAGGCTTCACTTGGAGGGCACTGTGGAGTGTAATCTTCCCCATGTTTGGTTTCAAACAAGATCTCAGGAAGACCTGCTCCGCCCCCCCCACCCCCCAGATAAGACTACTGAGCCTGAGCTCCGCTATCTGCAATGCAGACTGAGGAAGTTTCTCTAAGTGTGGTCTCTGCTTTGGGAGCAGGTCCCTGAGTGGAATGGAAGCCCCTGGTTTTCTAAGCTTTTCCCTCCAAATATAAGTCTGCTACCCCAAGGACAAACTAAACTGAGGACTAATGGAACCTGATAGCTTAGTATCCATGTGTGACAGAAAACACTCTTTATAGGAACTGATCCTTTTCTGCACAACTAAGGGTGTTGAGAGAGCTGGAAGCTGCCCCCCTCAGAAGGTGCCACAATTCTCCATGGAGGCCCATGGGCAACAGAGTCCTGCTTCTTGTCTGTAGTCATCTGGAGGTTTCTGTCACATTTGCTCAAGGTCTGGGGGAAGTCAGCACAGTAGAATCAGCGGGAAGTTTAGACTCTTCAAAGAAAGTAATGATGAAAGGAAGGAAGAGGAAGGGAGGAGAAGAGGAGAGAAAGGGGAACAGGGGAGAAGAAGGAGGAAGAGAGGAGGAAGGAGAGTGTAATTGGAGGCTGCTTGTTTGTTTCCCAGCCACTCAGACATAAATAATCACACAGAAACTATATTAATTACAATACTGCTTGGCCTAGTAGCTCAGGCTTCTTATTAACTAACTCTTATATCTTAAATTAACCAATTTCTATTAATCTGTGTATTGCTATGAGGGTGTGGCCCATGAGTAAGGTTCTGGCAGCTGCATCTTAATCTACATGGCGTCTCCCTGACTCCACTCTCTCTATATCTCTTCCAGCCTGACTTTACTCTGCTAAGCCATTGGCTGAAACAACTTTATTTATTATCCAATAAAAACAACACATATACAAAAGAACATCCCACATTCCCTGGGGCCATCAGGCATGTTTTTGAGTGATTTCCTCAATTAGGTTAATAGATGTAGAAAGACTATCTTAACTGTGGGCAGGACTTTTTTTGTCAACTTGACACAATCTAGGGTCATTTGAGAAGAATTCTCAATTAAGAAAATGTCTCCATCAGATTAACCTGTAGACAAGTCTTTGGTACTTTTTTTTTGACTAGTAATTCCACTGTGGTTTGTACTTAAACTGGGCAGGTGGTTCTGAGTATTTAAGAAAGCAGGCTGGCATGAAAGAGATATCTTGATTGAGGGAGCCATTGTGGGGCCAGCAAGAAACCTGGCACAAGGGAAATTCTCAGGAATCTACAAGTATGATCCCAGCTAAGACCCTAAGCAATAGAGAGGGTGCCTAAACTGGTCTTCTCCTGCAATCAGATTGATACTACCTTAGTTGTCATCATAGAACCTTCCTCCAGCAACTAATGGAAACAGATGCAGAGATCCACAACTAAGCACTGGGCTGAGCTCCCAGAGTCCAGATGAAGAGAGGGAAGAACAATAATATGAGCAAAGTGGTCAAGACCATAATGGATAGGGAAACCCACAGAAATAGCTTACCTGAGCAAATGGGAGCTCACTGACTCTAGACTGACAGTGAGGGGAACCAGCCTAGGACCAAACTAGGCCCTCTGAATGTGGGTGACAGTTATATGCCTGGGACAGTCTGTTGGGCCACTGGCAGTGGGGCCAGGGTTTATCCCTATTGCTTGAACTGACTTTTTGGAGCCCATTCTCTTTGGAGGGATAACTTGCTCAACCTAGATATAGTAGAGAGGGCCTTGGTCCTGCATCAAAGAATGTGTTAGACTTTGTTGACTTCCTATGGAAAGCCTTACCCTCTCTGAGGAGTGGGTGGGGTGGGGGGAAGGTGGAAGGAGCAAGAGAAGGGGAAGGAATGGGAACTGGAATTGGTATTCAAAATTTCAATTAAATAATGATTTAAAAAGGAAAAAAATAAAGAAGACAGGCTAAGCAAGTCATTGGGAACAAGCCAGTAAGAAACACTACTTCACAGCCTCAGCTTCAATTTCTGCCTCCAGGTTCCTGCCCAGCTTGGGTTGCTGCCCTGGCTTCTCTCAGTGATGGACTATACTTGGAATGTGTAAGTCAATAAACCCTTTCCTCCCCAAGTTACTCTCAGTCATGGTCTATGTCTTTGTAGGGTTTCTATTGCTATGAAGAGACATCATGACCACAGCAACTCTTATAAATGAAAACATTTTTTTTGATGTTTTCCTCCTTTATTCCAATTCTTGTTATTCTCTCTCTCTATTCTCTCTATCTCATGTTGTTTTTTTATTTTAATTTATTTATTTATTAAGGATTTCTGCCTCTTCCCCGCTACCGCCTCCCATTTCCCTCCCCCTCCCCTGATCAAGTCACCCTCCCTCATCTGCTCGAAGAGCAATCAGGGTTCCCTGACCTGTGGGAAGCCCAAGGACCGCCCACCTCTATCCAGGTCTCCTAAGGTGAGCATCCAAACTGCCTAGGCTCCCCCAAAGCCAGTACGTGCAGTAGGATCAAAAACCCACTGCGATTGTTCTTGAGTTCTCAGTATTCCTCATTGTCCTCTATGTTCCTAGAGAAGCTAAGTAAGAAGGTGAACCCAAAGACAAACACATAGGCATCCTCATGAATATTAACTTTCATCAGGCAATGAAAGGAGATAGAGACAGAGGAGCACGGGACAGAAATCTCAAGGTCCAAATCAGGAGCAGAAGGAGACGGAGCACGAGCAAGGAACTCAGGACCGCGAGGGGCGCACCCACACACTGAGACAATGGGGATGTTCTATCGGGAACTCACCAAGGCCAGCTGGCCTGGGTCTGAAAAAGCATGGGATAAATGAAAACATTTAATTCAGGTTAGCTTACAGTTCAGAGGTTCAGTCCGTTATCACCATGTGAGTGACATGCAGGCAGACCTGGTACTGAGAAGGATCTGAGAGTCTTTACATCTTGATCCACAGGCAGCAGAAGGAAAACTAACACTGGGCATGGCCTGAGCATATATGAGATCCCAAAGCTTGGCTCCACGAAGACATACTTCTTCCAACGAAGCTACACCTACTCTAACAAAGCCACACCTCCTAATAATACCACTCCCAATGGGGGCCATTTTCTTTGAAACTACTACAGAACAATCTTCATCACAGCAATAGAAAGAAAACTAGGACTCCATTTGACCCAGCCCTGGGGAAATACATCCCTACAGTACAGAGCTTCTCCTGCTCCTTTAAGGCTAGGCTGTACTTTGTGCACTGGTGTGGTTTGATGGAGACATGTAGACATATCCCATATCATCAGATTTATTGACTATAAACAATTTAGCAACTCTGGTCACAATTAGCTACTTAAAAAATATGTATTAACTCTTGCCTTGTAGGGCTAGCCTGAGATTTAATGAGATAATCTATGTAAAGAACCTTGGGTAGTGTTTGGAACATAGGGATTACTCGATAAATTCAATTTTAAAGTAGGAAAACTACACGCAAAGTAGACTCCTGTAGCTTCCATTCTGCAAAGACTGTCATTATTGGGGTTCATTTTGCAAAGCATTTGGAGTCGTCAGCACCATTCATATGCACTTGTTAAATCTTTGCTTACTTGGCAACTGGGTATGTTCGTGCACACATGTGCACATGGGTCCAAGCGGTGTGCATTTGTGTTTGTGGCAGGAAGCATACAGAACAAAGCAGAATCTACACAAATAGGAGGACGGGGCTTAGATTTCTGATGAAGAGATAAAATCTAAATCTGAAAAACAATCAACCTAGTCCAATGGTTTTTTTTTTTTATTAAAAAATGATTTACAGAAAGAGCACAGCCTCCAGGGCTGAGGGGAGGAAAGTCAGTCCCGACTGAGGTGGCCTAGGACAGCTGAGTTGGGGGGGGGGTTGTTTTACCTGGGAAGGAGGAGGAATCCACGGGTGGAGAAGGCACCAAGAGTCATTTGGAAGTGGAAGACTAAAGGACAAAGTGTGCCCCTTGTCTTCTCAATAGAGACAAAAGAAACTCCCCCTAAATTTTCTCATAGACATAGAAGTCAGGAAGTAATGAGTGTCCTGATCAGAGAGCTCTGGGGCCTTTGTCAGCTCTTCAGGAGGCCTGAAGCTCAGAGGAAAAGGAGGCAGTGAGGCTCTGCATGTGCGGGACAAGGTTGGACCTCCACAGGAACACAAAGAGCCTCTCTGTGCCTCTGAGCCTGGCCCCTTTCTTCTGACGCCTAGCAGGCACCTGGCAAAACCTGACTTCCCGAGAAGCCCTGAGGCTCCTCTTCATCTGGAAAACCCTGTCCTGTCTTTCGTCTGCCCAGGAATTCCCAGAGCTTCTTCCCCACACTGTGTAAATGGGTCTGAGAGAGCAAAGGGTGGCAGATCTTCACAGCTACATCCTCTACCTGCAGCAGAATGTTAGAGCCTTAGACATTCATCCCTAAATAATCTTTACTGGATCCTTTGGCTATTCTAGAAACTGGAAGTTTTGTTAAAAATTGACCATAGGCAAATGCATTTACCTCATCTACAGAACAAGGTATAAAAAACTTTATCCTACCAGGTACAGTCTTGGACTCTTTGGGGAGAGACTATTGATCTCCCATTTAATTTAAAAGTCTTCTCCATATGGGCCTCCATGCCATGGATAGTGTTGAGCACTGGGTAGTGGAAGCCCTTCCTGCTTCTCGCAATGTGTCTTAGGTACCTTTCTGTTGCCATGGTAAAGCAGCACAGCCTAGATGGGTTATACAAGAGTTTATTGGCTTACAGTTCCAGAGGCTTAGCCATAGTTGGAGGTGAGAGCCATTTGTTGGTTCCCAGCCATACAACTAGCTTAGACCCGAAATAATCACACAGAAACTGTATTATTTAAATCACTGCTTGGCCCATTACCTGTAGCTTCTTAATGGCTAACTCTTGCATATTAATTTAACCCATTTCTATTAATCTGTGTATGGCCACGTGGCTGGTGTCTGTTTCGGATGGCTCCATCACTTCTCTCTGACTCCGCCCTTCTTTCTCCCTGCATTCGGTTTAGTTTTCCCTGCCTAGCTCTGTTTCCCTATAGCTTTCTATAGGCCCAAAGCAGTTCTTTGATTCATTAACCAATAAAAGCACCATATAGACAGAAGGACCTCCCACACCAGTTAGCATCCAAGATGGCAGAGCAAAGGTACGGCGGCAGGAGCAGAAGCTGAGGGCTCGTGTCTTGAACTGCAAATACAAAGCAGAGAGCACACTGGGAATGGTGTGTGACTTTGAAACCACAGAGCCCTCCCCAGTGACATAATTCCTCCAGCAATCCCACACCTCCTAAACCTACCCAAAAGCCAAGGGGGGAACCAAGTGTTAAAACATCCGAGCCACCGGGGCATATTTTCATTGAAACCACCACATAGTATTCATGCTCCCTCCCTCAGTAGCAAAAGGGCGTGGCTGCGGGCTCCCTCTCTCTGCTGATCCGAACCTCTCAAGTGACTTCAACATTCCAAATCTACCACGGAGCCAACCCTTTCCCTCTGTCTCTTCCTCCTTGCCAGAATGATTAATGAAAATTTTTATCTTCATAGTTCTAACTAATGACTCCTCACTTCTTCCTGTAATGTTCTCCAAAGGATACCACTATTCATTAGGGCCCATCAGGTAGGCATAATCAGCCATTTCTCTTCTATTTGAATCGTCTTCATTCCTGCAATATTTGTGGGTGCGGCGGCTGTTGGACGCCTCTGAGATTTGCAGAGCTTTGCAGCTGTGGAAAAAATCTCCACTAAAGCTTCTCTGGCTTCGTTTAACTCAGATGTCTGGACCTGGTGTGGTTAGCAGAAAATTTCAATAGGGCAGTAATTACTTTTTTTATTATTGTAATATACGGGAAGAAAAATCCTGGCTTCCAAGTTGGGAAGTCCTGCTGGGAGTCAGTAAAGCTCCCACCTCTGACCTCTCAGAGGCAGGGACAGGAGGCTTGTGGCTCCCAGGCCAGAGCTGGGGAGCACTGAGGTCCCCCAGACCAAGTTGGGAGAGATGGGTGCAGGGCTGAGGTCACTGCTGGCCTCTGTATCCTGGCTCCTGCCTGGCGGCTGGGTCTGGCAGGCCAGTGGCTGGGAAGGAGGCCCAGCTTTGTCCTTTGTTTCTCTGGCCCCAACAAACACATCTTCTGTGATGTCTGAGTGCTCCCTCACTCTGGAGATCTGTGTCATCCTGGGGACATTTGGAGCTTGTTCTGTGCCCTCGAGGCACGGACCCCCTGGTCTTGGTGAGAGACTGTAACCTATGTCTCAACTGACAGGGTCACCTGCATCCAGGCTGCTCTTCAGAGGCTCCTGCCTTGGCTCAACCCCGCTGTCATAGTCTGCTTTTTCCAGGACCTTTGAGCCCCGTGGAGAGGACTGGTCCTTGTCAGACTGTTGCCAATCAAGCATCGATGCTCCAGGCGTTGTCCCCGTCACAGCAAAGCTTAGCCCGAACCCCAGGTGACGGGGGCAGAGTAGGAAAGGGAATTTTGAAATTTCCTTTTTTTCTAGTTTCTGAAATCTTCTACAAAGAATATAATATCGTATGCTGGGCACTCCGAAGCCTTTTAGGATGGATGTGGAATAGTGATGTGGTCAGGATGATTGGGACGTAGTCGATGTCCAGGCTCATCAGTGAGCACTTGGTGACTGCCGAGGGAAAGGCAGCACAAAGGCCCACAGGACATCATGACAAGGCGTGTTCTCTGACTGGAGGGAGCAAGGGGACAAGAGGGACAGCCCCCACCTGAAGAATAAACAAGGCAGCTGGATGGGAAAGTGACAGAGAACACTTGGCTTTCATCCAGCTGCCACGGCCACTTTACCAAGACAAACTAGAGTTGTTGGGGTTTTTCCCACAGAAATGTCTAACTTGGGGTTCTAAATTTCCAGAAAACTCTGGGAAACTGGGACCTGATTCTTCAAGCCAGGATAGCCAGTGTGTAGTCACACCCAGTCCCTCCCCCCAGCTTTTCTTAGCCCTGTCTTGGAGAGGCCTGAGAGGTTCCCTGTGTGCTCAGAGCTATATGCTAGGAACCTGCTGGGACTTCTGGAAGGGGGCTGTGTTTATTTAAATGAGAATGTCCCTCATAGGCTCAGGCCTTTGAACACTAAGTTCAGTGGAGTTCTATCAGTCTGGGTGTATGAATGGATATGTGGGGTGATTTGAGGAACCCCCAAAAGTCGCCAACTCTACCCACTTATCCTCTGGAAGTTTTTCACTAGTTGATGTGGGTAGTCATGATTTGGAGTATGGCCCTCTGGGGGGGGGTCCCAACTTTACAACACAAGCATGTCTTGGGAGGCATAGGTAGCTCAACACTCCACTTACACATCATTGAGCTGCTGGATATGGATGAAATGCCTGCAGTGGGCCAAGGAGCAGGTAGTTTTGCTAAGAGAAGAAAGGAGACATTGTTCACGGTCTGGGAGAAAGAAGCTTGACAGCCCTGTGCTATGTCAAGGAGACCCAAAACCACAGGGCTCTGCTGTAGGGAAATTATGGAGTGCCTGTAGTGTGAAGGTTGGAGGAGGAGCAGGGGGAGTCCTGGGAGGATGAAGGAGGAGCAGGGGATAGTCCTGGGAGGATGGAGGAGGAGCAGGGGAGAATCCTGGGAGGATGGAGGAGGAGCAGGGGATAGTCCTGGGAAGATGGAGGAGGAGCAGGGGAGAGTCCTGGGAGGATGGAGGAGGAGCAGGAGAGAGTTCTGGGAGGATGGAGGAGGAGCAGGGGAGAGTCCTGGGAGGTTGCATGAGGAGCAGGGGAGAGTCCTGGGAGGATGGAGGAGGAGCAGGGGAGAGTCCTGGGAGGATGGAGGAGGAGCAGGAGAGAGTCCTGGGAGGATGGAGGAGGAACAGGGGAGTATCCTGGGAGGGTGGAGGAGAAGCAGAGAAAGGATCCAGGACATAATGTTCACACAAGACCTGTCTCACACAGACCCACAAGAGAAACTGGCAACAGATAAAAAATAACACTGAGAAGTGCTGCCTCCCTCAGATAACTTCTAAAGACCGTGGAGGGACCACTAACATCCCTCTCTGTTCTTCACGGTCCTGCAAAGCCAGCCAATGCCTAAAACTAATTATATGATTTTTATATAAATTATGTTAATTGATTTAATAAACAGACATCTGAGCAACGGAGACTAATATCTAGTGCACATGAATTTTAGGTTTACTCATGCAAACAAATACCAAACCATAACGCCAGCTTTGCCCTGTGTCACACTTCCTGTAAGTCACTCTCTGAATATAGTTCACCGAAACAAACAGCCTGGGATTTTCTTCCTTGTGTTGGTTTGGAGGAGATGTCCCCTATAGGCTCATATGTTTGAATACTTGGTCTTCAGTTGGTGGCACTGTATTTGTAGATTTAGGAGGTGTGACTTTGCTAGAGGAAATACTTGGTTTAGGAAGAATGTCACTGGGGCAGACTTTGAGGCTTCAGAGCCTCACGCCATTCCCAGTTCTTCCCCACACACTCACACACTGCTTCGTGCTTGTAGTTCAAGATGTGAGCGCTCAGCTTCCTAATCCTTACTGCTTGTTTGCTCCACACCGTTCCACCATGCCTGCTGCTTGTTGTCCTGGGTCCCCATCAAGACATATTCTTGTCCCTCTGAACCATAAGCCCAAATAAACTCTTACATATGTTGCCAAGGTAATAGTGTTTTATCACAGCAATAGAAAGTAGCAAATATAGTTCTCAGAGAAGCATCTGTCTTCCTAGGCCTCCTCCTAGAAACTGCCACAGTTCTCTATCCTGACAAAGGCTTGACCATCCCTAATTCCATGGCAACTCAAGTACCTCTGAAATGACCTTGACAGATTTGTCGCTGGATCATTGTAAGCTGTCCAAGTGCTGCAGGAAGGAAATCTCTTCTGAGAGCTTGTGTAGGATGGGGTAGGCCACACGATCCCTTCTTCATTCCTCACCTGGGATCGCCTGCGATCTAAACACCACAGAAATCACAACACATGAGACTGTGTTGTTCCCAAGCACCCTGGCTTCAAGGGAGACTCCAGACCACACCTTGTCATGACTGTGAGAGACTCACAAGGATTCTGAGATGCCAATGACCATACGGTCAGTATTTGTGAAGAGATGTCTGCTCTCCAGGAAACCAGGTTACTTTGTCCAGAGCCAGAGTGACTGAACCCCAATCTGATCCTGAAGTCTGAGCTCCAGTCACAACTCCACATCATCTTCGTTGACCTTTGACAGTTTAGGGTTCTCCTACCTCAACTTTAGCCTCAGGCTAACTTATAACTCTCTATAGATTCAGATAGAGCTCTGCTTTTCCCTATTACCAAATGCCTCTCTGGATCTGATGCTCTGTATCCTGCCTGGACCAGAAGTCTTAGCATTTTAATAGGAAAAAAACAATTCAAATTGGATGCTGAATGAATTCCCCGTAAATGACTTAACCATGGAGTGCTGACATTTCCTTTTACTTATGCTAATGATGTCAAGTTTTTTAAATGTGCTTGGCAGCATAAATACATCTTTCATATGGGATTCTTTTTTATGAGCCCTTTAAACATGAGCTCTTTTAAAACTCCGTTGCGGTTATTAGGTTTCGCCTTGAAATGTGCTTGGACCATTGGTTTGTCCTTGGAGGGCCCAGGTTTGACCAACAAGGTTAAAAGAATATTGAAGTAGGAACTTTTCTAAAGGCTTGTGGGTGAGTTACAGGGCTAGGATGGTAGTGTTTGGTATTCTGAGATGCAAAGCACACTCTAGTCTCAGACAGCTCAAGAACCTGAAATAATAGTTCTTTCCTCTTCATGGCTCAACTTTCTTTAGCATCTGAAATGTTAGTGGCAACTTGAGGCTATGTCTGTGCCATCAGCTCTCATGCCATTGAGATCACCTCTCTTAAAGTCAATTTTCTAGTCCAAGCATCTCCGGTTTGGCCAGCCTATGACCTAGGATCAGGACTAAAGGGAACTCCTCATCCTTGGAAACATCTGAGGGGAAAACAAGACCCTTCTGCTAATGCTAAAATCCCCATGAGCTTTAGCCACACAAGCCTTTTCCTGTCCCTTCTACCCAAGGGAAAAACCCATAATAGTCTCATCTTGAAGGTCGATTTTCAAGTCATGAAATTCGCATGTTATCTACAAAAGTACATAATGTTTTCCAGTTAGATTTGGTTAAAATTGGTGGGATAATCTTAAGATTACTACTTCTTGATTTTTCCCTTTATAACTACATTTCAAACATAGACTTCCACTTTGGGATGGATCAAAGAATATGATGCAAGAATGATCTCTCCACCATAAACAGTTATAAGACCAGAAAAATGTTGGCCGACAGAAGCTTGTTTTCAGTGCCATCTGAGTCCTCAGGCCTGAGACGGCCGTGCAGGGGCTGAGCCCTGTGGTCGCTTTGTTTGTTGCTTAGGGACAAGTTCTTGGCATCAGCTTCAGGGGGAAGAGTGGGGCAGTGCTAATGGCCTAAGAAGGCAAACATTGGTGATCAGGGCTGAGGATACCACGGAAGAGGAGGAGGGAGGCAGAAGGCTGGAGCAGAGAAAGAGCACACGTACTTTTCCATGGGTTGTTGGCCAAGGACTAGCTGGCTGTACATTGCTCCAAATGGTGATAAAGACAGAGGTCCTGCCCTTTCCAGGCATAAGGGTGACATTTCTGCTAGAACTGGACCGTTCTCAAGGCAGAGGAGTTCCAGCCGCTCAGAATGGGAAGCTTTGTTAGCACTCCTGGAACTCAGAGGCAGTGAAGTGGCTCGGTCAGTAAGGCGCTTGTCAAGCCTGAGGACCTGAATCTGATTCCTCGAGCCCACATCAAAATGCAAGGTGTGCTGGTGTGCACTTGTAATCCCAAAGCTGTGGAAGTGGAGAGCGGAGGATCACTGAGGCTCACCAGCCAGCCAGGTGTGCCTAATTGGTGAGCTCCGGGACAATGGGAGACACTGTGTCCAAAGAAGTGGACAGCATCCCTGAGGACACACTTGAGGTTGTCTTCCGGCCTCCATATGCTTGCACACACACTTGCCTTGCACGTAAAGAAGAAAAAGATATGTCCCATATATTTATCTGAGTCGTCAGAGAGAAGCCTCCCAAAGGGTAAGAACTACTCCTGTAGTTAGGGACTCCGCAAGCAACATCACCCACGACATCAGTGTATTAACAAAAGCTTTTAGGTGGATGATGAAGGATGAAGTTTTGACCCATAGTCAAAATCAATAGTAAATAGAAACAGACTATGAGATGAACCAAACATTATACCTGGCCTTCATGGACTTTAAAATAGTTGTTAAAATATGCTTGAGGAGATCAAAAACACTGATGACTTATACGAAGAGGTTGTGGGGAAAAGGGAACACTCCTGCATTGCTGGTGGGAATGCAAGCTGGTACAGCCCCTTTGGATGTCAGTATGGTGATTTCTCAGAAAATTAGGAAACAACCTTTCTCAAGACCCAGTAATACTACTTTTGGGTATATATCCAAGGGATGCTCAATCGTGCCACAAGGACATGTGCTCAACTATGTTTATAGTAGCATTGTTTATCATAGCCATAACCTGGAAACAACCTAATTGTCCTTCAACTGAAGAATGGATAAGGAAAATGTGGCATATTTACACAATGGAGTACTACACAGCAGAAAAAAATAATGACATCTTGAATTTTGCAGGCAAATGGATGGAGTTAGAAAACATTATTTTGAGTGAGGTAACCCAGACCCAGAAAGATAATTATCACATTAATCACTCATAAGTGGTTTTTAAACATAAAGCAAAGAAAACCAGTCCACAATTCACAATCCCAGAGAACCTAGACAACAATGAGGACCCTAAGAGAGACATACATGGATCTAATCTATATGGGTAGTAGAAAAAGACAAGATCTTCTGAGTAAATTGGGAGCATGGGGACCTTGGGAGAGGGTTGAAAGGGAGGGGAGAGGCAGGGAGGGGAGCAGAGAAAAGTGTGGAGCTCAATAAAAATCAATTTAAAAAGATTGAAAAATATGCTTGAGGATGTAAAAAATAACATGGCTTTAATGAGCTGTCGTTCTCATGGAAAATCTACATAAAAGAGCCAAACAGAAATTTGAGACAAGGTAAATACAAAACCTACAATGGAGAAACTAATTTGAGCCATCAGAGACAAAAGATAAAATGGTAGGTGAATTTAATGAGAGAGTCAAAAAAGTTGCTCAATGTGAAGGACAAAGGGTGATCAAATCAAATGCCCAGACTCTTAGGGACCTATGGTTTACCAGTATTCTGACCACAAGCATTTGTGACCCAGGAAAAGAAGAAGAAAGTAGAAATAGAAGAAAAGAACCTAAAGAAAAAAATCAAAATTATCCCAAATTCAGATTTTAAAGATCAACCTAAGATTTTAAAGATCAACTAAGAAGTGAGGCAAATCATTCAATATAAATAAAATTACACCATTTAGTTCAGAAAAGTAAAAGCAATAAACACAATATAGAAGTGGAAAATCAACGTTATTCATTATATTCAGAGGAATGAGTCTAATGATGGCTGACTTCTCTGATAGAACCAAAGAGACTGATAGATGTTAGATAGATAGATAGATAGATAGATAGATAGATAGATAGATAGATAGATAGATGATAGAGAGATAGATAGATGATAGATAGATAGATAGATAGATAGATAGATAGATAGATAGATAGATAATTGATAGATGATAGATAGATAGATAGATAGATAGACAGACAGACAGATAGATAGATAAGAAAGAATGAGTAAGCTGAAAGAAAGGGGTGTTAAGATATACCAAGCAAGGAATTAGGGGCTGGAGCTATAACACAGCTGGTAGAACACTTGCCTAATGTGGAAAAGGTCATGTGTTTAGTCCCCAACACTGAATAAACCATTGTGGTAGAGACAGGAGAATCAGAAGGTCTAAGTCATCCTCAACTACATAGTAAGTTCAGGGCAAGCCTGGGATACATGTTACCCTATTTCAAAAAACAATACCACCAAACTAATAATAAGCATATGAAAACAAGTGTATCTATATTAATATCAGAGAAGGTAGACTTTAAAACAAAGAATATTAATAATGATACAGATGGAATATTTCACAAAAGTGAAAGAATCAATCCAAAATTCATGCAGATATTCCTGAGATATTTGTATATATGCATAGATCTTTCTCTCTCAGCTCTTTATTTTGCATTTAGTATATACTGTTTTGGTGCAGGACAATTGTCTATATTCTGTCAATTATGTATAAAATAAATGCTGATTGGCCAGTAGCCAGGCAGGAAGGATAGGCTGGACAACAAGACAAGAAGTAGAGGTGGCTCAATGAGAACAGGAGAATTCTGGGAAGAGGGAAGCTCCCTCTCTGTAGTCCTACCCAGACACAGAAGAAGTAAGATGTGATTTGCCCCACTGAAAAAAGTACCAAGTCATGTGGCTAACACAGATAAGAATAATGGATTAATATAAGTAATAAGAGTTAATAAGAAGCCTGAGCTAATGGGCCAATCAATTTACAACTAATGTAGACCTCTGTGTGATTTCTTTGGGACTTAATTTTTGCGGGAACTTAGCAGGACAGGAAACCCCAACAACACTGTTTATTATTCTGACTTTTGTTTTTTGGTTTTGGGGGGGGATTTTCGAGACAGGATTTCTCTGTAGTTTTTGTGCCTGTCCTAGAACTAGCTCTTGTAGACCAGGCTGGCCTCGAACTCATGGAGATCCGCCTGCCTCTGCCTTTCGAGTTCTGGGATTAAAGACATGCACCACCACCACCTGACCATTATTCTGATTTAAGATAATGCTTTCCGAAGCATTATCTCAGAACACCACAGAGCATCATGATTCATATCTACTATAACATACCCCGCTGGATCATGTTTTACAGCAACTGTCCTCCTACAGAAATTATTATTATGTCTACCAATGATTTGCTGCAATTTTACTTTCACTTGGAAAAATGATTCTTATATTTATTTTTCAAAACCAATAACTAATCATAGCTTTATTCTGTCTTACTTATGTTTACTTTGTAAATTTTTAACAAAGACATGAAAATCACATATATGTGTGTTTATATGTGTAAATATCATACATATATACATATGAGAGGGGATATTTTAATACAACTCTATTGTGCAATATTCAAACTATTATAAATATGTATTCTCTTGCCTCTGTTACCTCAACACAGGACCTTCAAAGTATTTTGCTGTACTCAGAACCATGGAGAACAGCAGTTCACCTATCCTAAGCTCTCCAGCATCTAAGGTTATGGACGACCTAGTACTGGAGTCAGATACACTCCATGAGATGTGCAGGCAGACCAGAGCCACGGCTTTTGTATCTGCTGCTCCCCTGGAAGCTCAGTTGATGGTGTGTTTGAGTTCTGGTTTCATCAGTATAACAGGGTCTAGAAATTAGCTCGTGATTCAGCAGAGAAGACACAGGGACACCTTTGCCTGCGCTTGTCAAAGCAAGGCTGGACAGGTCGAGAATCAGATCTCCTGGTTGGGGCTCCTTTTTCATCATATGTCACTTATTTTTACTACATTTACTTGGTGTGGAGGATATGAGTGTGTGTGTGTGTGTGTGTGTGTGTGTGTGTGTGTGTGTGTGTGTGTACACGTGTATATATGGACATGTGTATTTGCCCACTAAAATGAGTGTAGAGGTCAAAGGTTGATGTCAGGTGTCCTTAATCTCTTCTTCCCTTTATTTTTTGAGGCATGTGATGATATTTTGTTTGTGCTTTAATAAATAAAGCTTGCCTGAAGATCAGAGTGTGAAGCTAGCTACTAGTTAGCCATAGAGACCAGGCAGTGATAGTACCCACCTCGGGAGGCAGAGGCAGATGACTCTCTGTGAGTTCAAGGCCACCCTGGGCTATACAAAACTGATCCAGTCTAAAAGAGAAACAAAGCCAGGCAGTGGTGGCTCATACCTTTAATTCCAGTACTTGGAAGTCAAACACCCTTAATTACAGCACTGAAGAAGTGGAGACAGGAAGGGACATGGCTGGGTGGAGAGAGGAATATAAGGCGAGAGAAGACAGGAGCTCAGGGCATTCAGTCTGAGGATTTGTGGAGACAGGATCTTGCCCATGTTGGTCTGAGGATTCAGGAGAGGTCAAAGATCTCTCTAGTAGCTGGCTTCTTTGCTTCTCTGATCTTTCAGAATTTACCCCAATATCTGACTACTGGTTTTTATTATTAAGACCACAACAGAAGCAGAATCTCTCATTGAACCTGGAGCTCCGTGACTCCCCTCAGTCTCTGGCCGGTGAGTCCCTAAGGTACCCCATCTCTGCTGCAGTACTGGGGTTACCAGAGTACAGTATGTTGCCACACCCAGATTTTTAGTGGGTGCTAGGGATCCCATTTCAGGTCCCCGTGCTTGCATAGCAAACCCTTAACCCTCCTAACAATCCTCTTGCCCAGAGCAAATTTTGAGAGTTCCTAGCAACTAACTAGTTAACAGCCCTTCTTGTGGATAGTCCCCACAATGCACTAAGATACATTCTTGTAAATAAAATACATTTTTCTTTGCTAAATAGCTAGAGAGGGCTCTAGTCCCAGAAATCTAATCCTGACTGACACACATATAATCCCCTATCCATGTGTGGTAGCTGTTCTTGGTTGTCAACTTAATGACATCTGGAATTAACTAAAATTCAAATGGCTGGCACACCTTTGAGGGATTTTTTTTATAATTATATCATCTGAAGTGGGAGGACCCACTTCTAATCTGAACTTTGAAGTTGGAAGATTGTTGTAAGAGGCTGCTTGTTCCTTTCCCAGCCGCCCAGCAACTCAGACCTGAAATCACACAGAAACTATATTATTTAAATCACTGTTTGGCCCATTAGCTCTAGCTTCTTATTGGCTAGCTTTTACATTTTAATTTAACCTGTTTATAGTAATCTGTGTATCACCATGAGGCTATGGCTTACTGGGTAAAGTTCCAGCATCTGTGTCCAGTAGAGCTACATGGCTTCTCTTAACTCTGCCTTCTTCTTCCCAGCATTCAGTCTAGTTTTCCCTGCCTAGCTCTGTTCTGCCCTGTTCTGCCATAGGCTCAAAGCAGTTTCTTTATTAACCAATGGTATTCACAGCATACAGAGGGGAATCCCAAGCTTCATCTTGTATCTGGACCATACCACTTGCTGGCAGCCTATATTAAGGACACGGAAAAAGAAAGCTTGCTCTTTGCCTGATTGTGTTCATCCTTACCAGCAAGTCCATTTCTTCACTGTCATTAGAGCCTGTTTCTTTGGGATTGGAGCATATACTGAAGACAAGCTGAGACATCCAGTCTTGGACTGAGCAACTACTAGATTCTTGGACCTCTGTTCACAGGCAGCCATTGTTGGATTAGCTGGACCACAGCCTGTAAGTCATTCTAATAAATCTCCTTCATATATATTCATTCTATAATCTCTGTTCCTCTAGAAAACGGTGACTAATGCAGCTGTACTCAGTTCAAGTTCTAAACAGAGTGTTTGCAGTAGTTAGGGTGCACCTGGAATATCTACCTCCATGCTTCCTTCTTTATGTGAATTTCTAAAGATTTATTTATTTATTATGTATACAGTATTCTCAGTATTCTGTCTGCATGTATGCCTGCAGGCCAGAAGAGGGCATCAGATCCTATTACAGATGGTTGTGAGCCACCATGTGGGTGCTGGGAATTGAACTCAGGACCTTTGGAAGAGCAGGCAGTGTTCTTAACTACTGAGCCATCTCTCTAGCCCTTTATGTGAATTTCTATAGTCCTTTAAGATGTACCTCTCTCCCTGATGAACACTTGTTTGACGCCTTTTCAGTACTACTCCTAACACCCTCTGTAGATTGCCACCAAGTTTCCACAGTGCCACTTTCATTTCATATCATATCACGTTACTGACTACCTGTGATGAGCTGTGTTATTTTTCCTTCACACACCCACAAAGTCTTTGAGATTAAAGCATAGGGATTTGAGATTTGTACACTTGCACCTAAGAGAAGATGAAATACTCTGAATATATTGGGAAACATTTGTATTTGATAGATGGATGAGTAAGTAACATGCTTGGAAAGATATTGTGTGAGTGTGTGTGTGTGTGTGTGTGTGTGTGTGTGTGTGTGCTGTCTAACCCTCTTAAATAATGATCTTTTACTGAAATACTATGGTAGAAGAAGATTGTTAGTGGAGAGGTAGAAAATATGGCTCTTATGTTGGATGAGATTGGGGTGTGCACAGTGGTAAGGCCATAGGTTAGTTCTTATATTTAGAGATAAGCCTTTGTAATTGCAGAAGCGAGTATTCTGAACCTTTATTCAAGTTAAGTCAGGCATTAGACTACAGATATGACCTAAGATATTTCCCTTTGATCCTTGATATGGAATGTTCTGCTGTATTCTGTGAATATGTTTTATTGTTATGGGTTAATAAAGAAGCTATGGTGGCCTATGGCAGGGCAGAATATAGGTAGGTGAGAAATCCAAACAGATACAGAGAAAAAGGGCGGAGTCAGGGAGATGCCAGCAGCTGCTGGAGAAACTAGATATGAGGTAACAAGTCGCGGGCCTTGTGGTAAAATACAGAATAATAGAAATGGGTTAATTTAAGATATAAGAGCTAGCCAATAATAATCTTAAGCCAAGCAGTTTCTTATTACTATTAAGCCTCTTAATGGTTATTTGGGAACTGGCAGGCAGAAGAGAAACTTCCAGCTATAGATCCTATAACACTCCTCCAAGGCATCTGTCTTTACAATGAAGAGAACAGGGGTTCATAGAAACTAAGTAGCTCTCTAATGTTACACAGCTGGTAAGGGACTACAGCAGGCACTTAGGTTCACCAAACATCTGTGCAGATACGGTTTCCAGTCTTTTATATGTATGTATGGGCACATGCATGTATGCATGTATTTTGACAAGCATTCACTATGTAGTTCAGTCTGGCCTCACACTCTCAGTCCTTCCTCCTCAGCCTCCTGAGTGCTGGGATTATAGACCTGTTACTACACCTGGCTCCCAACCTCCTTTACGATAAGGTTAGGGCCATCCTACCTGAAGGGCTCTATGAAGTGACGTGTGTCACCACTTGGTGGAGACAGTGAAAGGCATGCTTTTCTCCTTTCTCTTTCTTACTGTGGGAAGACACATGTTGCAGAGAGAGTGGACTATGTAATGAAGGGAGGGAGTTCTCCCAGCTTGCACTGCATGAGTGAAAGGCAAACATTGACCGTGTTAAGCCCCTAGACTGCCAGCAGTTGACTGTTACTCTGACTTATCCTGGGGAATGCAATGACTGGACTGGTCTTCTAATCAGCAGCCGTTCGACTCCTCAGGTGGCTCCTCAGTGAGTGGAGACTCACTGTTGCTTATGCTTGTCTTAGGAAGATGAGACGCATGCAACAACGGGACATGGAAGGCCATTCAAAATGAGGATGAAGGACCCGGCTGAGCAACCTCCAGAGTGGGGCTATGGAAGAGCTTGGCTGCTAGGATGGCTACGGAGGCAGCTCCTGCGCAGATTAGGACTGAGGCCCCAGGAACCAGGCAGAGTGTGCAAAAGCTGGGGTCTGATGAAGTCAGCTATCACTCTCCTTATCAAGCCCAATTTCCTAGTTCCCTCCCTGGCTCTCTGGCCACAGACCAGTGATAAACAGCAGCTGGATTCTACCAGCAACCATTGGAACAGAAATGTAGGGAACACTGGGCTCCGAAGCCAGAGCTGTTTATAGAGAGCTTGGGTGGGTTAGTCTTGTGACTGTGCACAGATGTGGTGTGAAATCACTTCAGAGTCTAGATTGGTGCTCTCTGAGTCACGAGATCCTCTACATCATCCCCAAAGCTGCTTAGTCAGACCTGATGCAGTCCAAAGTGATGGGAGAGGCGATCCCTGCTTAGCTCTCCCTGGATGAGATTAGAAGGAAGAAGAACATGCTCACACAGCTCGTCTCTGGCAGTGTGGAGAATGGCTGTCCTGCTGGATTCCATCATCAGTCATGCCATTGGAGTGTTACACATGTTTGGAAGAGCATCAGTTTATCAGAAATTACAATCAGGACACATCATAGCATGAAATCCAGATGTCTGGCCTCAGATGTATATACTACTGCTTCCTTACCCTTGATGTTGGACAAATCACTTAAACTGCCAAAGATCCTGTTTCCTTAGCAAGGTCACAGAGATTAATCTCTTACCTCCAAACCAAGCTACTCATTTATATATTCTACCCACACATTGTGAGGCCCAGAAGATATAAAAACTCAAAGTGAAACAGCAGGCCCAAAACAATTACCCGTTCATTTCTAGTAGCTAGCTGCACTCTGTTAAATATAGGAGACTATAATTCCTGCTCATAGCTTAGGCAATCAACCCAATGATGACCAACCAAAGTGGCAAGATGGAACGCTGGTCCTGCTCCCAGACAAATACATCAAAATGACTTGGGTCATGTGCCCAAGTGATGATCTATTGTTGCATATTTATAGCCCGATCCTGCTGAGCCTTGGGCTTCTCACCCACCAAACAGAGATCATTAGAGGGCCCTACTTCATAGCGTTCCTGTAAGGACATACAGTATTCATGGGGAGTACTCAGGAAGTCATGAGTGTGTAGCAAACGCTCAGAGAAGCACTGTCTTCAGGCTAAGGATATAGCTCAATGGGCAGAATTCTCGCTGCGCAAGCTCAGAAATCTGAGTTCAGATGCCCAGAACTCAAGCTAAAAGTAGAAGTGGTAATACAGTTAAGCATTTAGGAAGTGGACACAGGCAGATCCTGGGGGCTCAGTGATCGCTTAGTCTAGACAAAATGGGGAGGGAGCTACAGGTTCAGTGAGAGATCTTATTTTAAAAAAAAGATAGGGAGTGTTAGAAGACACATGACCTCTGACCTGCATGTACTCGTGGACTTGTGCACCCACACATCCATGTTCTCTCTCTCTCTCTCTCTCTCTCTCTCTCTCTCTCTCTCTCTCTCTCTCTCATCATAAACCTTCATACAGTTATCCACATTTCAAAGCACACATCCATCTTCAAAACGGCCCACAGTCTATCAATACTTCCCCAAGGCAAATGATGTTAGCCTATCCTGTGATCCTTAAATAAATAAACTCACTCTAGAGAGTCATATGTCATGGAAGGGCCATGTGAACATTCTGAACGCTGCTCTGGCTTCCCTCCCCAGCTGTGCTTTCTTAGCAGCTGTGCTCCTCACTCCTCGGCTGCCTCATCTGAGTCACAACTGTACTGCATTTCCTGTGACCATCCGCTGGCATTCTCACCAGACACCCATGGGACTTTTCAGTGCTCATGACCCACAAGCACCTGGAGATTGTCACAGGCGCTGAGCAGCTTCAGCGCCTTGGATCCAAGACTACAAAATGGGAAAGCCATCTAGACTGCCCAGAGCTGTGGTTGGGAGCTCATATGACTTCCTAAGAGGCCGTCTCCCTCCCCAGGTCAAATCTGCAGGAATGATCACATTGGGCAGAAATGAAAGTGCAGAACAAGAGGCCTGAGGACATAGACACACCAGACTTGTTTCTATTGTATGTCAATACCTTCCTGTGCCTGCCTCCTCCCTTCTTCTCCCCCTCCCCTATGCAATAATTAGGATGTTTAGTCTGCAGGCCACCCCTTACAAAAACACACACATGTACCCATCTCCCATGGGCACCTCAATTCTCCACGTACTTCAGCTTCCTCCACCCAGTTCTGCAGCCTGTTCTTAACATGTGCGGGCATGGAAGAGCGTGAGCCTTTGCAGGTGGCTTGTAAGCACACACAGAAAGACATTCTGGCTGCAGAACTGGGGACATGAACATGAACTTGAGCATAAGGGCAACCCCAGAGGGGGAAAAAGGCCTAGCTTTGCTGGATAGAGAAAAGTTGTATAATCGAACCATTTTCCTATCAAAAGGAACAAGGAATGTGGGGCAGACAGACCCATAGAAGAGGTCTGGGAGAAGCTCAGGATCCTGAGTGGGTTTGTCTGGTGACAGCGTCTCTCTTCCACAGCCAGGAAAGACAGAAGCAGGACTCAAGGAAATGTGATGCTAGAACACCACCTACAGAACAGTTTTCTGCCATCCTTGCGGAGCATCACGTTAATTGTCTTAAAGGGGCAGTGAACTCCAAGGAAATACAAACAGATAAGTTGGAAGCATTAGGAGAATAATATGTGAGGGGCAATGGAGAGTAAACAGAAAGGTGGGAAGCAAGACCCCCAACAGAAACCAGGTGCTGATGCAGCCCATGAACGAAAGATGCAGCCGAGAGCTCAACACAGTGAGCTTGAGCAAGCAGAAGCAGAGAGTTCAATACAGCCATCATAGGCAAGCAGAAGGAGCATACAGCTCAACACAGTGAGCTTGAGCAAGCAGAAGAGGCAGAGAGTTCAATACAGCCATCATAGGCAAGCAGAAGGAGCGGATAGCTCAACACAGCGAGCTTGAGCAAGCAGAAGAGGCAGAGAGTTCAATACAGCCATCATAGGCAAGCAGAAGGAGCATACAGCTCAACACAGTGAGCTTGAGCAAGCAGAAGAGGCAGAGAGTTCAATACAGCCATCATAAGCAAGCAGAAGGAGCGGATAGCTCAACACAGCGAGCTTGAGCAAGCAGAAGAGGCAGAGAGTTCAATACAGCCATCATAGGCAAGCAGAAGGAGCATACAGCTCAACACAGCGAGCTTGAGCAAGCAGAAGAAGCAGAGAGTTCAATATAGCCATCACAGGCAAGCAGAAGGAGCGGATAGCTCAACACAGCGAGCTTGAGCAAGCAGAAGAGGCAGAGAGTTCAATACAGCCATCATAGGCAAGCAGAAGGAGCGGATAGCTCAACACAGCGAGCTTGAGCAAGCAGAAGAGGCAGAGAGTTTAATACAGCCATCTTAGGCAAGCAGAAGGAGCAGACAGCTCAACACAGCGAGCTTGAGCAAGAAGAAGAGGCAGAGAGTTCAATACAGTCGGCTTGAGCAAGCAGAAGAAGCAGTGTGTGAATTCAGACAGGTCAATTGAAATTATCCAATCAAAAGAAAACAAAAGAAAGATACAGAATTCTTAGGACACCCTTGACCATGACATTGCAAGAAAGACAAGACGTAGATAATGAAGAAGAAAGCTTCTCTCGGAATATGAACGTGTCCCCAAGAAGTTCTCGTGCCAAAGACTGGTCCTTGGTTTGACAACATCAAGAGGCAATGGACTCTTTGAAAGGTGATCCCTGTAGTGAGGAAACCACATGACTGGGATACTGCTTTGGAAGGAATTAATGTGATGTCTATCTGTTCGTAGCCAAGTGTCCATTTCCTTGGTTTGAAAAGCCCAAGAACAGATCGATACGGAGTTGAACATTGCTGTGAGGAGCTTAAATGGCAAGACAAAACTGGATCCCTGAAGGGACTCTCCTACCACTGTGCCCCTGGCTGCCTTGCTGTCTTCTCCTCTTGTCTACCTTTGAGCAAGGATCCTGGGATAGGCCCCCATGCTCCAGCCACATCATCAACACTAAAATGTCATTAACTTAACATTCCCAGTTTGAAGTTTTCAATGGTTCCTTAGACAGAGAGAGCATTATTCAACACATCGTGTTTACAATTAATTGGTCCTGTGAGCTCAGTCATGAGTTCCAGCACTCGCCAATTGCTGAGTTACTCACACTTGAAAGTTGGCCTGAGAATGTGGCCAGCAACTCTGAAAGGCGTTCTGGACCCATTCACCTCATCTAAAAAGTGCATACACCAGTATTAATTTCCACCCCGGCCAACAGCTTTGTAAGCGGCTGAGATGAATCACAGTAGCCCCGGCTCTGTAGACAGCAGGTGCCAAACTGACCTAAACCTGGAATGCACAAGGGGTAAGCAAGAACTCACCATGAAATCTTCCACGGTCTATTCTCATGAGCCTCTACAGGCTTCACTGGTTCATATTCCCAGCAATGTTTATTGAGTGTGAATCCCAATGGCTCCATGGAGTCTGTTAAGAGGACCATGACTCTCTTAAGGACAGAAACATGGAAGCAGAGAGGAAGCTGGTAAGTCTACAAAACGCACGAGGACATAGCCTTGGGGACAGACATGCATTCCACTTCATGCATAGTGCAGACAAGGCCTGAGAAGCCTATATTGTATCAAAGGTTTAGAGGGCACATTCCAAGCCTTAAACCTGTGACAGTCATCAGTCTCCCAGGAAGGGAAGGGTCATGTTGGGAGTGGGGGTGCCATGACCCTTTCTTAGCAAGACCTTTGCTCTGAGATTAGGCTGCCCAGTCATCCATGGTCTCTGATTGGCTATTGGAACTGGGAAGGGAAATAGGGATGGAATGGGCATTTTTTCATACAAAAGATTTTTCCCGAAGCTTCAACGATCCGACTTGTGACTATCCAGATGTGAAATCCCACAGGAAATAAGAACTGAGAGAGGATAAAGCCCAAAGTTTTCTAATATGGTGAGAAAGTTGTTGTGTAGTTTGGCTCCTGTTTGGTATTGGATGCAATGTGTCATGAACAGGAAATGACCTATCCAGTGTCTATGTAGGCTGTATCGGTCACTCAACCTAGAACTGCTAAACACTGACCATCGCCAAATCTTCTAATGACAAAAGGGTTTCCTCTTGGTTAATTGAACTAGAATAAGAAAATCTCTAAAATTTGTGCTTACATGTCTGTTTTTAAAACAGTTTATGTGTATATCTCTATATGTACACGTGTGCACATGGAGGCCAGAGGACAATCTCAGGAGTCGTTCCTCAGGTCCTGGTTACCTTATCTTTCTTCCGAGACATATCTCTTATGGACCTGGAACTCACCTAGAGGTGAGTGATCCACCTGTCTCTGCCTCCTCAGTGCCGGGAGTGTAAGTACAGACCACCATGCCTAGGTTTCCTCCCCAGTCGGGAGTGTAAGTACAGACCATCATGCCTAGGTTTCCTCCCTAGCTGGGATTGTGAGTACAGACCACCATGCCTAGGTTTCCTCCCTAGCTGGGAGTGTGAGTACAGACCACCATGCCTAGGTTTCCTCCCTAGCTGGGAGTGTGAGTACAGACCACCATGCCTAGGTTTTTAAACATGAGTTTTGAGAAATCAACATCAAGTCCCTACAAATGCAAACACTTTCCCAACTGAGCCATCTGTGTCCTGATGGCTGTAACAGAGCACCAAAGACTGGGTAACCGTCCGTACCACAAAAAAAAAAAAAAAAGCTCATTTATCTTTATTGTGGTGGCCAAAAAATGTAACATCCTGAAGAAGTTTTGGCTGTGTCATAACATGGGGGATTCGGGGTAACGGATTATACAAAAGAGAAGCCATTAATCCCAATGAGAGAAATAATTAATTCTCATACCACAATGGCAGAACTGTTTATTTCTCTCTGTGTAGTAATAACATAAAATGTGCCCATTTCATCACAATCCCTGACTTCAAACTCTACTACAGAGCTACAGTCCTGAAAACAGCTTGGTATTGGCATAAAAACAGACAGGAGGACCAATGGAACCGAATCAAAGACCCAGATATCAATCCACTTGCCTATGAACACCTGATTTTCAACAAAAAGCAAAAAATATAAAATAAAAAAAGAAAACATACTCAACAAACGGTGCTAACTTAACTGAATATCAACATGTAGAAGAATGAAAATAGATCCATATCTATAGCCATGCACAACACTCAAGTCCAAATGGATCAAAGACATCAACATAAAGCCAGCCACACTGAACCTCATAGAAGAGAAAGTGGGAAGTACACTTGAATGCATTGTCCCAGTAGCACAGACACTGAGAGAAACAGTTAATAAATGGGACCTCCTGAAAAGCAAAGGACATGGTCAACTAGACAAAATGGCAGCCTATGTAATGGAGAAAGATTTTCAGAAACCCCACATCAGAAAGAGGTCTGATCTCCAAAATATACAAAGAACTCAAGAAATTGGACACCAAAAGAACACATAATCCAATAAAAAACTTTGGCTACAGACCTAAACAAAGGACTCTCAACAGAGGAATCTAAAATGGCTGAAAGGCACTTAAGGAAATGTTTAAATTCTTAGTTATCCGTGAAAGGCAAATCAAAACAACTCTGAGATTTCATCAAATACGTGTAAGAATGGCCAAGATCAAAAACACTGATGACAACTTATGCTGGAGAAGTTGTGGGGTAAAGGGAACACTCCTGCATTGCTGGTGGAAATGCAAGCTGGTATGGCCCTTTTGGATATCAGTATGACATTTTTTCAGGAAATTAGGAAACAACCTACCTCAAGACCCAGCAATACCACTTTTGGGTATATACCCAAAGGATGCTCAATTGTACCACAAGGACATATGCCTAACTATGTTCATAACAGCATTGTTTGTCATGGTCAGAACCTATAAACAGCCTAAATTCCCCTCGACCAAAGAATGAATAAGGAAAATGTGGTACAATTACACAATGGAGTACTATACAGCAAAAAAAAAAATAAGGATATCTTGAAGTTTGTGGGCAAATGGGTGGATCTAGAAAACATCATATTGAGTGAGTTAACCCAGACCCAGAAAGACAAATATCATATGTACTCACTCATCAGGGGCTTTTAGACATAAAGCAAAGAAAAACCAGCCTACAATTCATAATCCCAGAGAACCTAGACAACAATGAGGACCCTATGAGATACATACATGGATCTAATCTACATGGGAAAAAGAAAAAGACAAAATCTCCTGAGTAAATTGTGAGTATGGGGACCACTGGAGAGGGAATAAGAGGAGGGGAAGAAAGGGGAGGGGAGTGAAGAAAAATATATAGCTCAATAAAAACAAAAAATAAAAATAAATAAAAATTAAAATTAAAGTTTAAAACAAAAAATGTGGCCATTTGTCAAATGAAAGCAATTTAGAATGTGTGTCTGATAAGTTTAGCTTTTATTTAATAACCTTCCCTGTCACTAGTTTCTATCTCAGTGTCTGCTGAGTAATAATATAGTTGCTGGTTTTGTTTCATTTCATATTCTTTAGTACAGTATTTTCATCTTCCATCTCTTCAGGTCTTTAACTTTTAGTTGTATTTTTGTAAATAACAAACACTGGTGTCTTTATGGTTGTTGTTCAGTTTGGTTTTGTTGTGTGAACATATGTGTGGTGTATGTATTTGTGTAGGGGCTTATTGAGGTGTGGATACATATGCTTGAGAAGGTCAGAGGTCAGCATAAAGCATGTTCCATCAATCACCATGGCGACACCATCTTTTATTGAAACTAGAGCATCCTGACATGACTGGGGAGGCAGCCAGAGAGCTGAGGTGATCGTCCTCTCTTCACCCTTGCAGCTCTGGGGCGAGAGGTGCAAGACACTGCACCCACCTTTTTGTCTAAGCATCAAACCAAAATCCTCATGCTTACATGGTGAGCGCTTTACCCGCTAAGCTGTCTTCTCAGTCCCTGAGACAGTTCCTCTGTCTGTTGATTCCTGGTTCTTTCCTGGAATGGCCAGTCTACCTACTTTTATTATAATTATATTTATCATGATATATACTTAGAATCATTCTCTAGGTCACTGCTTTTCATTTCTTGCTTGCCTGCTTTTTAAACAGTTTTAACACTTTCAAATTGACATTTTAGTCCCATGTTTGCCAATATCTAAAGTCTGTCTCCATCTTAAAGGCTGAAAGTCTAATACTTTTCTATTTAATGGCTACAAGGTGACAATAACATCAATATTAATAACAGTAATAAAACAGGTATGTAAATATATATAACCATAATATATTAAGCAAATATCATATAACATAGCATGTTTAAGTATCTTGTATAAATTTGCTATCCGCAGTAGCCCTTTAACACAGAAAGCACTGACAAAGTCTACAGCTAATATCTTAACAATAGTAGGACCTGGGGCTGAAGAAATGGCTCAGGAGTTAAAAACACTTACTGTTCTTCCAGAGGACCAGAGTACAGCTCTCAGCACCCATGCCAGGAATCTAACATCCGCCTGTAACTCCAGGTCCATGGGCTCCAGTGTTCTCTTCTGGCACCTAGAGGTATCTGTACACACATCACACACACACACACACACACACACACACACACACACACACACTCAAATAAAATGAATCTTAAAAAATTATCAGTGATTGAGGATTCATTTACTACAATCATTTCCAACTGCAGGCTGTTTTCCCTGTATCTCAGATACCATGTGTGTGTGTAGCAAGCATGCCATGGGGCTTCCATGGGATCCATAACTCTATTTCTGTAGCTCAAAGGGAACAAACCCCTGAAGTACAATTATTCTTCCTAGGACACTTGTTCAGCAAACAGAGGCATTCAGTTCTAAAACTGAAGATTTGGGGAATTGAAGACGATGGTATTTGCTAACAGGCAAGCTGTTTTCTGGATGCTGGAATGAGTTGTACATGGAAAAGAGGAGGCAAGAAGCCAAGAGAGATTGGGGGAAAGATTTGTAATGCTTTATTTAAAGCAAAGCAGACGTATCCTGATATGCCAGCCCTAAGGTTTTGGAAGCCAGGGTGGAAGGAATGAGGGAAGCCACAGTGTGGTTGTCAGAAACCCTTTGAGGGGCAGAGAAGGCCTTGGATGGCTAAGAGAATGTTCAGAGGAGAAGACAGTGTTGGGAATTCCACTGGAGCATCAGATGCATTCATTGCTTGCTGTATTGAGAGGATAGAAGACTTCCCAAGTTTGGTTGTCCCTTCCTGTTGTAATAGGTGCGGCGGGCTGCATTCCTGGTGCCCTGCCGCCGGCACAGCTAGCTTTACCCGAAATAATTACATGGAAACTGTATTCTTTTAAACACTACCTGGCCCATTTAGTTCCAGCCTCTTATTGGCTAGCTCTCACATATTGATCTAACCCATTTCTAATAATCTGTGTAGCCCACGAGGTGGCTTACCAGGGAAGATCTTAACCTGCGGCTGTGTCGGGTGGGAGAATCATGGCAACTCACTGACTCTTTCTCCCAGCATCCCGTTCTGTTTACTCCGCCTATCTAAATTCTACCCTATCAGAGGGCCAAGCAGTTTCTTTATTAATTAACCAATGAAATTAACACAAAACAGAAGACTCCCATATCACCTTCCCTTCAACTCACCTTTATTTCATGCTCCCAAGGGTGGGAACTGGCCGAGACAGTCACTCTTCCCTCTCCTCCTACAAGGTGCCTCACACACAGATGTTTGATAAACACATTATGACCCCAAAGGACAAGTCCTACGCAGTGGGAATGAGGTTTAATGAAGGATAGTGGGCTAAGTTCTGGAAAGTTGGAGTTAGAAGTTGTTCAGTTGCATAGCCTCGTGTCTTAACCATCACGTCCACAAGCTTGCATGAATTTTGCTGCTACGGATCCTGCAATGATGGAGACTATTTCTGCTTCATTTTATTTCCCATCAATTATGAAAGAAGAGCTGTAGAAGGAGGCCACTTGTTTGTTCCCAGCCACACAGAAACTGTATTAATTAAATCACTGTTTGGCCCATTAGCTCTAGCTTCTTATTGTCTAACTTTTACGTCTTAATTTGACCCATTTCTATTAATCTGTGTATCATCAGGTGGCTGTGACTTACCAGGAAAGTTCCAGTACATCTGTTCCAGCAGTGGCTACATGGCATCTCCCTGATTCTGCCTTCTTTCTCTCAGCATTCAGTTTAGTTTTCCCTGCCTACCTCTATTCTGCCCTGCTCAGGCCCAAGACAGTTTCTTTATTAACCAATGGTATACAGAGGGGAATCCCACATCAAAGAGTCACGAAGAAAGAGGACAACACAGAGCATTTTGTTTTGAGTGCTCTTACTTGGCCTGTTCCCCCTCGACTATAAAAAAGGTAAGAACAATGTATTAGATTGAGAATGCTGTATGTCTGTGATGATCGTCATAGCTGCATCTGCAAAGATATCTGAAAACACACGCAGATATTAGCTAATATCACCAGATCTCCGAGGAAAACATGCTACACGTCGTGAAAGTAGCAATGCCATTCTTCTATACAAGCCTGTACACAATAAATGTATTTCCTAGAATGCTTTCTCATATCATAGTTTCTTAACAAACAGACATCTAGTTTACAGTTGTACCAGGAAATTAAGATCTTCAGCCTAGAAATGCTTTTATTTTTCACTTCAACTAAAAAAGAAAAGCTTTTAGTCATGAAGTGATTTGTCTTAAAATGTAAATGTCCTTTCGACCCCAAGAGAAAGAAGAATGAATGAACGTCAAGTGCAGTTGTTCACTGGGTGGGTGTGGATGGATGGCCGCGTGATGCTGAGCTCATGTAAATGTCTTTGTCATAGTCTGGTGTGTCAGAGTCTGCCGTGTGCAGCTGGAGAAACAGAGGGGCTAGGAAGAGGGTGACACCTTGCAAGCCACATTAGGAGAGGGGCTCTCACATGGCCCCAGTGGGTCCCACCTCCACATTTTGGTGTAGTTCCTTTTCTTTGAGTGTGGACTGGATTTAGTGACTTGTTTTTAATGAAATAGAAGATGGCCAAAGGGACATGATGTCATATCTGAAACTAGGTAAACATGATATCATATCTGAAACTAGGTAACAAAAAGACCGTGACTTCTGTCCGGGGCTGACCCTATCTCCACTATTCTAGAAAAAGCATGGCATGTGCCAGTCTGTGGAAAGATGTACATAGAAGCTAAGATGACTCCGGTCTGCCCATGGCTGGAGTCTGACCTTCCCTGACAGAGCCTTGAGATGACCATCACTGCAGACCTCTTTAGACTTCAGCCTGAGCAGACACACTGAGAAAGAGCGATTCAGCTATGTCACTGCAGGGTCCTGGACTCTCAGCAGATGGGAGAGAAATAAGGTTAGTTTTAGCTATTAGATTTAGGATAACAGGTTATGATTCAATATATAATAAATACACTTGGCTTAGTATTTGTGATTTTTGAGAGAAAATAAGCTCTGGTGCATTGGGACGATGGGAGTTGTAGGGTGGCGGCCTGGTTTAGTAGAGTAGGAGGGCATGGTAGGGGTAGTTAGGAGGATGGGTGGAGTCCGACACTAGCTGCTGGCGTATGCAGATGCAGGAGGGAAGGAGAGATGCTCCTGGTTTGGGTGCTCAGCTGGTCACATGTCCCGGGAGAGACGAGGAACTCGGGTTGGGGACACATTTGGACTTCCAGATGTGGCTAAGGTAGACAGCTGAAGACGGGAGTAAGGCTCCAGGTTTGGTCATTAGAGGCAAGAAAGCACTAAAGGAAGCGCAGACTTTGGCTAGAAGAGTGACCTTGTGTGCCTCCGTGTGCTGGTCTGAAAACAACAGATTGTTGAGCACATACATATAGCACCTGGACCAGATTAGTTTTTAACCAGCAAAGTCACGTGTTATTTCATTTTTAATTCTTAAAAATTTATTCTTCTTTCATATGATATTTCCTGACTACATCCCTCCATCTACTCCTCTCAGTTGCTTCCCCACTTCCCCTGTCTCCCAGACCCTCTGCTCTTCCATTTCCCTTCAGAAAAGAGCAGGGCTCCCAGTGACATCAACCAAACACAGCATAACAAGATACAATAAGATACGCAAAAATCCTCATATCAGGGCTGGACAAGGTAACCCAGTAGGAGGAAAAGAGTTCCAAGAGCAAGCAAAAGAGTCAAAGACACACCTTCTCCCCCTGTTAGGAGTCCCACAAACACCCCAAGCTAAAAAGCCGTAGCATGTATGCGGAGAACCTAGAGCAGACCCAGTGACTGTCACTTCAACCTCTGTGAGCTCCCATGAGCCCTGCTTGGTTGATTCTGTGTGCTTTGTTCTCCTAGTGTCTGGATCCCACAAACCTTCTCCATCTTCCACAGAGTTCCCCAAGTTCTGTCTAGTGTTTGGGTGTGGGCATCTGCTCCCACCAGCTGCCAGAGGAAGCCTCTCTGACGACCATTTGGCTGAGCGCCAACCTAAGAGTATGGCAGAATATCTTCAGGAATCCTTTCATTGACTTTTGTTTTGTTTTGGTTTTTTGGTTTTGTTTTGTTTTGCTTTGTTTTTCTTCCGTCATGTTCTACTACTATAGTCTCTGAGTCCAGCTTCTGGTTCCTGGCCATCTAGGCAGTGTTAGGCGTGGGTTCCCTCTCTTGGTTTGATCCTCAAGTTAGACCAATCATTGACTGACCACCCTACCAGCTCTGAGGCACCATTGTTCCAGAACATCTTGCAGGCAGGACAGGTATGGGCTGAAGATTTTGTGTCCCAATCCACCAGTGAGAACCTCACCAGGTCACCAAAGAGGCTGGGTTAGGCTCCATGTCCTCCGTTACAAGGCGTCCTCACTAGGCTCACCCTTATAGACTGGAAGCAGATTTGTAAAGAGTAAATATTCTGTGATTAGCATTATTTGTCAGATTTGGAGAAGAGGCAACTTTCCGACAGCAAGGGATCCCAGGAGCTGAAGCCCAGTTTCCATCACTTCCCTCCTCTACAGCTATTTCCAAGTGTCTTCAGAGTCAAAGAAGTCTACATTCTGTTTCAGAAAAAGGAAATAAAAGAAAACAGTAAACAGTACACGCCAGAGCCGCAGCTCCAGGATTCAGGACAGTTTGGAAAACTTGTGCCTTCGCTACCAGAAGGAAAAGTCTATTTTCTTAAGGAGTTGGGGTTGAGGAGCAGGAGAGACACCTCCCTGGGGGCTTCCAAAGCCTCAGATAAGAAATCTGGGACTCAGCCAAGTCAGGGCTAGAAAACTAGCAGATGCAAATCAGGCTTCAGGATGAAGCTGTGAGAAACCTGTGAAATGAGAACAGTGGGGGCACACTGCCTGTCTCCAACCCTGCACATATTTTAAGAAGACACAAAGAAAATCCGGATTGTTCTGCCCAGCTCCTTATCAATCAGAGTGTAGCTCCAGGCTATGCTGGTGACAATACTGCTGCTTTGACGCTTGCATCCCTGACCCACGGGAGGAGCTGCTGGGACTTGCAGGGGTTGTGTGAAGGGGTGGCGGTGCTGTAAAGCAGGAACAACACTGCCTGGAGGCATTCGGTCACCAGCTGAGCCAAGGCAACAGCCACTTTGAAGTCACCCTGCATCCTTGTGCACCCTTCGAATCCTTTTTTGCTACAGCTAGAAGTTGTGTAATCTCCCATTCATCTGTGAGGGGTGTCCGTGGTGTACTATTTCAGTTAGGTCCTGTGGCAGAAACAAAAGAACGAAGATGAGGACCACGACAGCTGTCCTTTGGAGGCTCTGCTTCTAGGGTAAATTCTCCAGGCACTGGGTTATCTGAATCACAGAAAAAGAGCAAACCCAACGCTAAAATATAATAACATGCAGTAGCATGTTAAGTCAATCAGAAGTAGAGCCAAGGTACGTGAGGGCGCTGCGGTAGCCTAGAGAGGGTGAGCCCCTGGCTGGAGTCAGTGTCCCCCAGAGAAGAAGAACAACATGGAGGCCGAGAGGCCAGGGAGCAGGAGAAGGAAAGGGGGATGGGGACAAAGACAAGGATGGCAACAGGAAAGAGAGGACCACTTTAAGGAATGGCCCCTGTAACTGTGTGGATGCAGGACTGAGCTCTGTAGGGAATGCCTGCAGACTGGAGACTTCGATGGGTCCTGGGAAAGTGGGCTAGACACTCAAGCAGGGTTTCCAAGCTGCCCTTTAGAAGCAAACTTGATTCCTTCACCAAAGCCTTAGTCTGTGCTCTTAAAGCCTCCCACTTGGAAAAGGCTCATCCACGTTGTAGATGGGCACCGACTTTCTCTGAGTTCACTGACTCAAGCATCAAGCACACCAAAGAAGTGTTTACAAAGCAAAATGCATCCTGGTGCTTGACCGCTACTCTGGCACCAGGACCCAGCCAGGTATGTATCCAGCAGCAAGCTCCACAACTCACTCAAGGAATGCTTCTTGCAAGACGTATTCCCCTGCCTGGTTACGCTTGGTTTCTGGAAGACGGCATCTCAGAAAGCACAAGGGGAGAGCAAAGTTGGAGAGTTAACAAGGCGCACATTCGAAAACACCACCATACAAAACAGAAACACAATATTGCTGGGAACCCTCTGTGGTTCCTGGGGTGTTGAACTGGTAAGAGGCGGTCTGGTCCCAAGGCTGAGCACTGAAGATGGTGTCTGCCTTGCCATCGCACTTGAAAAGCAAAAGTGACCCAACTCTTCTGTTTCTTCAGTCTGATGCCCTCCCCACATGGTCATTCTGATGTAGCTACAGTGGCCTACATGATGGGGCTATTGGTAAGGGACTAGATAATTGTCCCAGGATAGACGGTTCCAGAAATAGCATGCCTGGGCAGACAGCACCCACTCAGAGTGGACCAAGAAGCTGGCACCATCTGTCAGCCACTTCCAAGGTAGACCTCACAGTGGGACTTTGGGGAAACGATACACCTGTGGCGTCTAGTGTTTGGGGGGGGGGGGTGAAAGCTGATCTGCTCATGCTCAGAATGAGCACAGAGAGACGCTGACTTTGCAATCTGCCTTTCTCCTCTCATTGCCCTGGGCCACGTTCATGGTGTCTACGACAGCCCACTCTGCTTCTCTTGACTGTCACAGGCTTTGAAGTGCCCTGGCTCAGGAATGCCACCCATCTCCGGGATACAGTGACATTGCTATCTTATCGCTAAAGCTCCTCAACTCTGTTCATAATTTATTTTGTCAACAAAGACACCCAAGAGGACACCCGAGGAGGAACCAAGGCTCTTTCATTTCATCAGTAAATGGTCCAAGACCCTCTCTGCCCCCAACTGCCGTCTTATCTGTGAATGACTCATGTGTGGGTCAGATAGTAAGCAGACATCTCCACAGGATGTCTCCTCATGGTCTCCATATGAATTCTCACCCCGTCAGCTGATACAGCCCTGTTGTCACCAAGAATCATTCCCGTCCCTCTGCTGATTAGCAAGTCTTCTCTTGGCAATGCCTGCTCCAATTCCCACACCTCATAGATTCAGCATGCTCAGCTCCAGCTGCTGTGTGTGGTTCACGCTGGTTCCCAGGCCCCAGGCAGCTGAGGTGACGGTCCTTGGCTGTCTACCCAGCTCTGAGGCCATTGCAGGCTTTTCTGTGATCCAGACCCTGATAGGGGTCTCCCAGGAGTTTTACGACAATCTAGTCAGTATTTATAGCGTGCTTTGATGTGCAGGGCACAGGATTGGAACATGGAACACTGACATAGTTGCTACAAGGTGGGTGGTTTTCTTTCCCCATTGGGAAGATGAAGAAATGGTGGCCAAGAGACGGAGTGGCTTTACTGACAGCCTGCAGCACAGATGTGACAAAATTGAGATCGGACCTCAGATCTGTACTGTGATCTGCCTTGATGTCCCTCCTTTTTCATAGTTTCTCATCCTGACCTCTTCTTAATGAGGTTCATTAAGCCAACAGGAGGCAGGAAGGGGGCCAGCTGGAAGAGAGACCTCAGCCTGCACACTGAGAAGGCAACTGGGTATGTACAAGAGCTGCCGCGTGACAGAGTGGAGATGTAGGGACCGTCTGGTTGTCAGGATTCTGCAACATTCATGGACCACAAATGGATGCATTCATCATTATAAGAGTGTGTATGTGTGCATAAAATTTTGAGAGGGGGTTACCCTACTGCCAAGCTATAGGTCAGAGGACTTGAATGACTTCCTGCCATGGGGCCCCCCTACCATCCATTTGTATAGTTCCTTCTGGTAATGAGAGCTGGTCCTCAGGGAGGAGGCTTCCAGGTCAGATCCAGCTCAAGTCCTGTGTCTGAAATATGTAGTGCCTTTAACCATAAGATTTTACCTTTAATTTCTGGAAAGTAAACACATAGGTACCTAGTGCACAGGGGTCAGGAGAGAATTATCAGATCCCTGGAACTTGACACCTAGCACTCTTCCATTTAGATGCCACTTTCTCTGAGTGACAGAAGCCAGGAGGAATGTGGAAATATTTGAGAGTTCTTTGTCAACCCCGAGTCACGCGTTCCACTTTCTATACTTAATTTTTGTTAGGAACAGCCAGTCTCATGTCCACAGTCTTCTGATGTTTCCACAGTCACCGAAGATTGGCCTAGGTCCCTGGAAGAAGAGACCCCTCACCTGCGCTGGGCAGGTGTTCTACATAAACAGGTGTGCCTCTGACCTTAGGGACATCCTCAGGTGTCTCTATTTCAATCTACACAGGAAAGGATGCACCCACACACAAGAAGGGTGGGTGCAGATCATTTGTGTGGGCACAGGAGCCTGATGCCTTCTATTGAAGCCGATCACTTCATCTCTTCTCTGCATGGGTGAAGCCTTACACCTGAGGCTTGTGGGAACTGGGTCACAAGTTCCTGGAACTGCTACTCCTGGTGAAGTGGGACGCGGCTCAGGAGGTGGCCCTGGGATTTACGTGTCCCACAATTCGTTCTCCACCACCCCAAATCTTTGCACTGAGAGATGCAAAGAAGATGCATCACAGAAGATGCGCAAGGGTGTATGTACGTTGCAAAATACTTGTTAAACATGTGACACACGAAATAATTAAATTTGACACTGTAAGTAAATTGATCAAACTCTTTGGACCTTTTAGAACCAGTGGTTTTGGCCTTAGTTTTTAAGAAGACTCACTTGGGGTGCTGATTAATATTAAGATTATTAATATTAAGAGTCTATTCCAGAAATTCTGAAGAAGAGGTGAGGGTGGCATGCTGGAAACTGCTTGTCAACTCCATTTCCCCGGGTACCAACTATGAGGTCTTCCAAACACAGCAGCAGTGGGAAGCTCAGCCTAATCAAGAATGGGGAGATGGGGAGACAAGGTGAAACACACACATGTAAACACACACACACACACACCTGTCCAAGTTAATCAGCCAAATCTGCTCTTAAAGCATTGCAGCACCTGCCGTGGTAATTGGTTATTTTTGTTCTAGGTCCACACGTGTGGCAGGCGTTTCATTTCCAGCATCCCGTTTTGACATGTGCATCACCATCATCATTTTAAACCTGGTGTCATCCACACAGCACTGGCTTTGCAGACAGGCAGAATACAGTAGTTATAGGATCACAGAGGCTTCCAAACCCAGATTTGAAGGAAGCTATGGAGACCAGAGGATGTGTAACAAGATTAGATCCCCCACGGAGACATCCTGAGAGAGCAATGTGTGAAGTTGTGAGACTAAGTGGTCTAAGCCGTAACAGAAATCCAAGATGTTGGAGATGCCAGGAATGCAGACTGTCTGCTAAGGAAAGCACCAGAAATGAGCGGAACCAACCCAAGAGAGGGCTCATGTGAACGACTGTAGCAAGATCACAGGGAGGAGGATGCCTGAGCCTTCTCCAGCTCACTTCACCGCACTGCACACACCGAAGGTGGCCGTGAAGCTACAGGGCTGAAATGTCTTACTGAGTGATCTTGTTACAATCTTACTGTCCTCCCAGTCCTTTCTTTTGTTACTCTGTACCTTTGTACACTGGGAATACAGAACTTTCTTTTTACTGTCACAGGGTCTCACAGCTGAAAGTTGCTCTGGCTCTCAAGAGACTTTGATCTTGCACTTCTGATTTGAAACTGTTGGGACTATGGGGACTCGGACGGCTGAATGTATTTTCGGCATGAGAAGGACATAAGCTCATCAGTGGTCAAAGGTAGAATGTTACCGTTTAAAGATGGGTCTGGGTGCCAAGTTGACAAGCGGTGGACTTGTCCACTGTCATTGTCAACTTGACTGGATGTAGAATTACCTGGGACATCTGTGAGCAGGTCAATAAAAAAGGTTTTTCCAGAAAGAATTAGAGGAGAGGGAAGGCCTAGTTTGAATATGGATGGGGCTACCCCATGGACTGAGAGCCTGGATGGAATAAAAGGGAGGGGGAGAGAAAACAAAAGGTCACTAGTGTTTGCTTTTCCTCTGTTCCTAGGCCTACCAAGTGTGAACTGAGCTGCTCGCGCATGTTCTCCCACCATGATGGACCGAACCCTCTGAGAGCACAAGCAAAATAAATCTTTCCTCCCAGGCTTTCTTCGCTTGATTGACAACTTGATCCATACAAAAGTTACCTGAAAGAAACCTTGGTTGAGGAATTGCCTAAATCAGATTGGCTCGTGTACACATTGGGGGTTGTCTTAATTATTAATCAGGAGGGTCCTGTCCACTGTGGTGGCCCATTGCCTGGGCAGGTGTCCCTGGGCTGCATAAAAATGTTAGCAAAGCAAGAGACAAAGAGTGAACTTGCAAAATGTGTTCCTCCATGGCTCCTGGTTCAAGGTCCTACTTGAGTTCCTGCCCTGACTTCCCTCAGTGATGAGCTGTGACATGGACTGTGACGTGGCAGCATGATGTGGACTGTGACATGGTCATGTAAGCCAAATGAACCCTTCCATCCCCTAAGTTGCTTTTGGTCATAGTGGTTTCTCACAGCAATGGAAGCAACACTCCCTGAAGTTACTTCCGTCGGACATTTCCACCACAGTCACGCACACGGAGAGACGCTGGGTGAAAAGACCATCGCCCCTTCTTGCTTCTGTCATCTCCTCAATAGCAAATGTGAGAGAGCCCACGGGGTCCAAGTTACAAATGCAGAGGATTAAGCTCAGCCGTTTGCCAGCAGGATAAATATTGTCTTCCCCTTCCTGCTCAGCCCGCCAACCACCTCTCCGTGCACCTCGGTAAAGTTCCCAACAGCTGTAATCCTTTTTGTCCCCATGATCTAGGGGTGAGCATTACAGTTTGAATTGCTTCTTATTATGTCTCTTGTCTCTTCTGGGCAGATGTCCCACGTAAAGGATCTCTACCAAACTTCATTTCCAGGCGCTTGCTTTTCTTTTTCTTAAAAGAAAAAAAAAAGGAAAATAAGTCTACAGATTTTTCTCTGCAGACTTAATGTCTGAAACACGCCCAGTTCCTGCTCCCAAATAGTTTCCTCTGTACATTTCTCCATGTGGGTTTTATTCTAAACTGAACCAGGCTTGCCACAAGCCAGACTGCGCCGTTTTTGGGGCCATCCTAGAGACCATGTCTCTATAGGCCACAAGCATGAGAAGATTAGGCCCCTCCTCCCAGCCCTTGCCAGGACTCACTCTTTCTCTACATGACTGGTGTTTTTCAGGTTCCCCTTCTCCCTACAGACAGTCATGGAATCTCTGCTACAGCCCTGGAAACCTTGGCAGTAACTCACACACCACAGACAATTGTGAAAGAAAGCCCTCAACCCCGCAAGGGCTGGTCACTCCATGTCAGCCACTGCCACAGCTTCTCTTATCTTAGGTTCTTGCCCAGCAGGAAAACTAGGCATACTCATGTCAGCAAGAAAACAGACCAGGAAAACAGAATGGATTAAGCTTAGAATAGGAGGCTGGAGGGAGTGAACCGTGTATTTGGTTAAGGCAGCTTACTCCACCTGACATTAATAAGCAAAATGAAGGCTGATCAGCATTTAAAACAACCATACAAATTGGGACACGCTTGTTTAGTCAAGAGAATGTGGGGCAAAGCCAGAAGTTGGCAATAAATGAACTGCCTAAGGCCAGTTGTTTCTCTTCCCTTTTTGTGAGATATTCATGGGAATCAGACTTTTGGAGAGGCTCCACGGGCTTCCGCTTCTCCCAGTGAACTTATCACCCTTTTGTCTCATAGCATAGTTCCTAGGAGTGTCAGTCAGACGAGGGTGGGCATCTACGAACTCAGGCGGGTCCTCTGCACGCTTTACCAACTTTTCCCAAAAGGTGGGTGTTTAAAATACCACCATTCTTCATGTGGCCTGGGCTGTGTGCTTTACAGAAGCTGCCTCGATTAATCCTCATTAAGCCCTGAACTATCTTAGCGTTTTCATTTTGTACAGCACTAACCTGAGCTACTGAGAAGATTAGATGCCACCCAAAGATACATACCTAGCTGGTGAGACAAGGATTCCACTCGTGTTCGGCAGCGGACTCTGCAGCCCATGTTCTTGGTTCCAAGGATTACAAATAAAGCTGTGATCTGGGATAACCACGCAGCATTATCACCAAACGTGTGAACAGCATGAGCTATTTGCACAGTGGCAACAACATTGTTGCGTTTCCTCTGGAAGACACAAAGGGAACACCATGTGAGAAATCAATAACCTGTTGGTAAAAACAAGGGCAACAACTAAATCCAGTTACAATGTGGGTTAATGCATACCTAATAAAATTATAGCTTGTCTAAAAAGCATAGTGAGTAGCGCTATTAGGAGGTGTGGCTATGTTGAAGTTGGTATGGCCGTGTTGGAGGAAGTGTGTCCCTGTGGGGGTGGGCTTTGAGGCTTCCTATGCTCAGGACACCCCCCAGTGTCTCAGTTGACTTCCTGTTGTTGGACTCTCAGCTTCTTATCTAGTACCAGGTCTGTCTGTTTACCTCCATGCTCCCCATTATGATGATAATGGACTGGACCTCTGAAACTGTGAGTGAGCCACTCCCATTAAATATTTCTTGATAAGAGTTGTTGTGGTCATGGTGTCTCTCTGCAGCAATAGAAACCTTAACCAAGACAAGTACCTATACGATCACAGATTCCCCAATACTCAAATGTTCCGTGCAATGAAGTCAGTGTGGAGACTTCCATCTTAATTTCTCAGGATGTTTAGAATTCTGGTGTGCAGATGGATCCTGGGGGCACGAAGACCATGGAGGGGAGAAGGAGAAGTGGGAAGGGCCCCTGGCTATTCCCAGCCTCCCTCTGGCCATGCTCTCTCATCCCTGTAAATCCCTGTCACTGCATTCTTTACTTTTCCTTGAGGAAATACAGCCAGAAAAGAAGGAAAGGGAAGAACGGAAGAGGAGAGGAGGTAACGAAAGGAAAACATAGGTCAGTTTTTTTAAGGGTAAGAGGACGGAAAGCGGTTAAGAGCACTTGCTGCTCTTCTAGAGGACTTGAGTTCAAGTCCCAGACCCTGGTGTCTGGAAGTTCACAACCACCAGTAATTTCAGCTCCCAAGTGTAGAAGGAACAGCGGGCTGGGGGGCCATTTGTAGTGATGAGGCAAGCAGGCCTGCTTTTCGTCCTGCCTGGCTCTCGCAAGGCTAGCTTAGCCCCGGAAAAAATAACAGGAAAACTATATTCTTTTAAACACTGCCTGGCCCATTAGCTCTAGCCTCTTAGTGGCTAACTCTCACATCCTGATTAACCCATTTCTATTAATGTGTGTAGCACCACGAAGTGGTAGCTTACCAGGAAGATTCTAACCTGCGTCCATCTTGGGCCAGAGCTTCATGGCATCTGCCTCACTGCCTTCTTCCTCCCAGAATTCAGTTCTGTCTACTCTACCCACCTAAGGGCTGGCCTATCAAAGGCCAAGGCAGTTTCTTTATTAACCAATGAAAGTAACACATAGACAGATGACCCTCCTACATCACCCAAGGATCTGCTGTCCTCTGCAGGTATCCACAAACACGGCACACACAGACTGGACACATAAATATTAATAAGTTTGAATATATATGGGTCTGGAATGATGGCTCTGTGGTAAAGAGTACTTGCTGCTCTTCCAGAGGACCCAAGCTCAATTCCTAGACCCTATGGTTCACCACTGTCTGTGACTCCTCTTCCAGGTCATGTGAGGCTCTCCTCTGGCCTCTGTGGGTATCATGTATGTAAATGTTACCCTCTTCCAGATCATGTGATGTCCTCCTCTGGCCTCTGTGGGTATCATGTATGTAAATGTTACCATCTTCCAGGTCATGTGATACCTTCCTCTGGCCTCTGTGGGTATCATGTATGTAAATGTTATGCTCTTCCAGGTCATGTGATGTCCTCCTCTGGCCTCTGTGGGTATCATGTATGTCCTCTTCCAGGTCATTTGATACCCTCCTCTGGCCTCTGTGGGTATCATGTATGTAAATGTTGCATAGTCTTAACACTCAAGCATACTTTAAAAAAAAAAACAGAAAAGAACTAAAGAAACAAGCTTCCAAGACTCTTTACCTCACTCTGAAGGTGAAGAGACAGATGAAATAACCAACTGAGGCCTCCCTTCATCCTTAGCAATGTCAATAAATGTCTGTGGTGACATTTGCTCATCCAAAGAGAGAAACCAGGCAGACGGAAATGGACGGTGACTCCAAGGAGAACGATATAACGTCCTAAGATAGCGAGGGTCTGTGTTTGCTGGTGCCACGGCAGTCTGTGACATTGTCCCATTCTGTCCCTTATTTCCCAGACAGGGGTTCTCAGCACATTGTCTGTGCACATAAACATCTTGGGAAACTGTAAAACGGCTGTGACTTTTCTGGGGAATGACTCGGGAGTTCCCAGCAGCATCCCCAGGACCACAGAAATCAAGGACCACAGCTGGGCAGATGTGTCTGAGAAGCGCAGGACTACAAGTTCTCCCATGGCGGCCTCTTGCGAAGCTTCTCTGAGTACTTTCCTCCCCCAAAAGACAGCGAAGTGACTTTATCAGCTCTACAGAGTCTGTTCCAGGTTCACATCCATATCCTTTAATCATTGATTTTATGGTAAGGTTTGTAGTTTCTCACCATATACCAGCTGCGTGTGACCACTGTACCCCATACAGGGTAAGCTTGACCTAAGACCACAGGGGAGGGAGACACCGCAATCTTCTTTTGCAAACTATGCTTTGATCACTATAGTCTAACATCGCAAAGGTGCAAAACCCTTTTGTACCCAGTGGTTTTTGACAAGTAAGATTTTTAAATCTTTGTTTGTGTTATTATCTCACATATGTACAATTGATTTTTTTTTTTTTTGGTTTTTTTGAGACAAGGTTTCTCTATGTAGCTTTGGTGCCTGTCCTGTAACTCACTCTGTAGCCCAGGCCGGCCTCAAACTCACAGAGATTTCCTCTGTCTCTGCTTCCCGAGTGCTGGGATTAAAGGCATGAGCCTCCACAACTTGGCTAACAATTGATTTTTAACAACACTAAAGGGCAAACTTTGGTATTCCTCTCATTTCACTCTTACCACACTGGGTTAGTAACTGGACAGTTTATCAAAACATAGGGGAGTCCTGCAAGATAAGGGTGTTCTCCCAGCTTCATGCCACTTGTGGGAGCATTTATCTCTATTAAAGGCCTATCTAAATTGCTGGCCTCAATACTAGCCAGCAATTGGCAGCTACTCCTGTAGACTGCAATATAGGCACACAAGTTGAGTCTCCTCACATACAAAGTCATCAGCCTGCTGTTGGTCCAGCTGCCTAGAGGGGACTCTGAGCCACATTTTACATCTTGGCCATTTAACAATAAGATCAAAATGCTGTCGTCTGGACATGACTATTGCACTCATGAGCAACAGCTGTGGTTACCTGCACAAGTTCAAGCCAGCCAAAACTCCAGCCATAGCGGGGGAGGTGCTGTCCAGGCCCCACTCCTTCCTGAGGAGTTATTAGCAGTTGGTAGCTTCTGTGGGGTAGGGAAGAATCATTCTTTGTCTGAGGATGTAGCCACTGGTAGAGTTCCCATGCTCTGGTGGATGGTTCCACACTCATGCATGCACTTGTGGGCAGCACTAATTAGATTTAGAGGCTGTCTTAGTTGCTCTTGATATGGTATCATGACCAAGGTAACTAATAAAAGAACATATTTAATTTGGGGGTCATCTGTAACACAAGGGCTGGCTTGTTGGGGTTTATGTCCTGCCCAGTCCCCACAGCCAGTAAGCCCCCAAAGAAAATCACAGAAGTCTACATAAGTTATAAAACTGATTGTCCCATTAGCTCAGGCTTCTTATTAGCTCTTGTAGCTTATATTAATCCATTATTCTTATCTGTGTTGGCCACATGGCTTGGTACCTTTTTCAGCGGGGGAGATCACATCTTCCTTTTTCTGTAATCTGAGGAGGACTGGGGAGGAGCTTCCTTCTTCCCAGAATACTCCTGTTCGCATTGCCCTACCCCTACTTCCTGTCTGGTTTTCCCACCTATACTCCTTGCCTGGCTATTGGCCAATCAGCGTTTATTTAAAATATAACTGACAGAATATAGAATTGTCCCGTACCAGTCATCCTTCCAGAAGGTTAAAAACCATGACTGTCATGGCAGAGATCAAGGCAGCAAGCAGGCAGGCCTGGCACTAGAGCAGTAGCTGAGAGCTGACATTTTGATCCAAAAACTAAGAGACAGAGAGAGCTGCTGGGATTGGCATGGGCTTTTTGAAACCTCAAAACCCATCCCCAGTGATACACTGCCTCCAATAGGGCCACACCTCCTAATTCTCCCCCCAAAAAGTTCTACCAACTGAGGTTTAAACATCCAAACAACCACAGTGGGTGTCCTGCTTAGCTTTAATTTTCAACTTGACAGAGCCAAGAGTCATATGAGAGAAGGCTCAACTGAGAAAATACCTAGATCAGATATGTTGTGGATATGTTGAGATATGGTTGGCTTGATTGCTAGTTGATATAAGAGAGCCCACTATGGGAGGCAACATTCCTTGGGCAATAAGTCCTGAACTATATAAGAAAGCTAGCTAAGTATGTTGGTGGGGAATCCAGCACACATTGTTCCTCTGCGGTTTCTGCTTCAAGTTCTTCCTTGACTCTCTGCCACCATCAGTGATGGACGATGTATGGACTGGAAGCACAAGCCAAACAAACTCCTCCTCTAAGTGGGTTGTAGTTCTTGTCACGGCAACGGGAAAGGAACAAATAACAAAATCAGAAATTGGTATCAGAAGCGGGGTTGTCACTGTGGTAGACCTGATCAAATGGCTTTTATGCCTTGATCTTCTTGGAAGATTGTGGAAGTGTTTGGAACTTTGGGCTAGAAAAGCTATTTGGTTCTCAGAGCTTAATGAACAGATGTTTGTTGTGGGGACTGAAAGATACAAAGGCTGAGAGGAGGACCAGGGCCTAGACTATGGGCAAACTCACTTAGGTATCACCTACTGACTTCCTCGTTTCATGTCTTGTTTAATTTGAAGAAGGACTTGTGAACTCATATTGACCATAGAGGAAGGTTCTTTGCCAGGACATTTTCCTTTGTTTGGTTGATTTCTTTTCCCTAACTCTGGCCAGAAGCAAAATTAAAAAACAAAACCTTGGCAAGAAATGAGTGACTTTGCATTGTCAATCAGCCCTTAGAAAGACAAGTGAAAGGACACTCCCTACCGAGAGGTGTCTGGGTCTCAACTTCAAAGACAAGAGGAGCTGAAGAGCCTCGGATCCTTGCCTGGGGTCAAAGGACCCAGGACCTGTGGCAGGACTTGAAAGGACAGCTGACTTTGAGACTAGGTAAAAAGTTTGTTGGGAGGGAGACTTGATCGGGGGAGGGGGAGGGAAATGGAAGGTGGTGGCGGGGAGGAGGCAGAAATCTTTAATAAATAAATAAATTTTTTAAAAAAGTTTGTTGGGTCCAGAAAATGGAGCAAGCAGTGAAAACCAAGGCTAAAGACCGCACTGGCCAAAAGAGCAATCAAAGCAGTGGTCTGTACAATCCCTCAGAGCATGGGGCTGTCCTCAGTGTTGCAGGTACACGACTTAGCTCAGCATTTCAACGCTCCTGTGGGGTTGACTATTGCCATCTTGACTCTATGGGCCAAGAGGAAAGGCTTTGCCTAAGGCCACTCTGCCAGTTTAGTGAACAGTTCGAGGGGGGAGGGGTGGCTCTGGACCAGGAGGGGAAGGGCTTATGTAAATGAGAACCCACAATTTATTGCTCTCTGCTAACTTCCTCTCAGTACTTAGTGGATGTTAGGAAAATATTATCAAAGAATTATGGTCACTGCTTTTCCAGGGTTGAAAAGTCTGGCTTTAGAGCCAAACTATAAAGCATTCCAGTTGAGCCTGCAGAGCTGGGAAAATCTCATTCTGGTAACCCATTCAGAAAACACCCAGGAGCCAGGGCTCCCTGTACATGGGTGTTGGTTTCTCTGCCTTCTTGGGGGGCAGCTGGGGATGGATGTTTGGTGGCAGAGCTGGGCACAGCTCCTAAGACAACCCCTGGGGCTATGGCCCACATTGCTCCTAGAAGACGTGAATCTGGTTAGTTTCTCAGTCAGGCCAGTTCATGAAAAATAAAATTTCAAAAAGGGGAGGGATTTTTTTTTCAGGGACTCTGGATTTTGGATCAATGTAAATCAAATCCAACAACAGGGAAAATGAAAATACAGATTTTTTTAAAATTGTTTCTATATTTATTTATTGTGTGTGTTTGTGTAAGCACACTGTGGCTGGCGCCCGTGTGGAGGCCAGAGAACAGCCTATGGGAGTCGGTTCTCTCCTTCCACCAGGTAGTCCTGAGTATCAAATTCAGGTTGTTGAGCTTGGCAGCAAACCCCTTTTACCTGCTAAACATTTTGCCAAACTAGAATATAGATTTTGATACATGATCTCTTTTTCCACAGCAAAACAAAACAATAAAAAACCTTAAAGATACAGGCAACATTAACAGTTACCACCTATTGAACATGTGTAATTTTCATTTAAGTTTTTAGATTTAATTAGGGGTGGCTTGGTGGGAAGCCATGGACTCCTCTACATATAAACTTTAGAACAAGGAAACTAGAGGCTCTAGGACATTGGGACTGGTCAGGACCTTGATGTCTATCTTTAGGAGCAACCTTCCTTGGAATCTAAAGGTCCTCCATTTCCTCTGGGGATGCCGTGTCCTTCAGTAGCGTCTGAGCCTCTTTCAAAGAATCCAGAGCTCCAGCCATTGGCTCAGGGCTGCACTAGAGCTGTTCATCAAGCCCGGTGTGTTCTGTGGGCCGAGCCCTCGTTCAGATAGGAGAATTCCCAGAGAGGCAGACAGAGCTGTGCCCTCCCAGCGCTTCCTGCTCCCTGACACAGGACTTGTGAGCACATCAGTTAAACCCTGTTCAGTCTCCCTTTGGAAAATGGAGCTTTCTAAAGCGGAAACCAGCTCACCTAAATCTGTTTATTTCTCTAGGCCATCTATCAAGTGGGATGACTCTGAGATATTAGAAAATAATTGTTCAATTGGGTGTCTATTATATGCATAAGTCTGTAAAAATGTAATTTTCAAAAGAAAAACACCCTCTCCATTTCCCAAACTAGAAACTCAGCCAGACACATGAGCAGTGGAGAGTCAGCAGCATCTCTCAGTTCCCTTTATACCTGCATGTGCCAAAAACCCCAACAAAGAGAAACCGAAGACCAACCTACTCTGTTTTGACCTTGCTGGGACCTGAGGACCTTAACCCCAGTCACTGGTGACAGACGCAGGGCCTGGACATTCAGCCAGCGTCACGTAAGGCAGGCCTCACTGTGTTCCTCTGTCTCTGAACATCTTATACAACAAAGGGGCAGAGCTACCCCAGCCTTCATAGTCAGGAGTGACCCTGCTGGGCAGGAGAGACAGCTCAGTGGGTAAGAGCACTTGCTGCACCTACAGAGGACCTGGGTTTGAGTCCCAGCACCACATGGCAGTTCACAAAGATCTCTAACTCGAGCAACAGGGGATGCTAGGCCCTCTTCCAGCCTCTGAAGGAAAAAGGCACACATGTGATGCGCACACATCCATGCAAGCAAAGCACCCCTACACACAAAATTAAGATAAAGAAAAGGCTCAGACAAAATGAGTGACCCTAATGTCCCCACTGTAGCCCTTCCATGAAAGCCTTGTGCCGTTCCTCTGCCTGCTCACTACTGTGTCGAGTGAACGGTGAGATGCACCTATATCCTGCCACTCACTGGCATGCATCGCTGCTGCCTGCCCACATGCCAGGTACGGGAGTGTGCAGAAACATCATGTCCAGCTCTTTCACCCAGGAAGCTCGCAGCCCAGCCAAGAGGGTGGAAAATGGTTCTTTCATTAGAAACCAAAGAATACCTAGATGTTCACCATTTATCAGTTTCTTTTAAAATTTGAGGACTTGATGTTTTTCTACTTAGGTTTGTGAATGTTGAGGGTGTTTTTTTTTTCTCATCAGTGTGTGTGTGTTAAGCTTATTATTCTTCCTCCACCACCCTTCTTACCTAATTTCTCTAATTAATCCCTTTAGTTCCCCTGGACAGTCTCACTTCAATTTCATCTAGTCTATACATATGTGTCCATATAAACTTAAAGGACCACAGCTTCGAGGAAACCTCTAATAGTTGTCTTTCTGAGCCTAGCTTGATTTGATTGATGAATGTGATTGCCTACAGTTGCAACCATTTTCGGAGGGTTTTGCAGACAGTAATTCCGACCAGAAGTGTCTGGAGCTGCTACTGATAACAGTGCCTGAAAAGCTGATCTTCTATATCAACACCCGCCCCCCAAAAGTAAATAAATAGTGCACACATTTCCAGATGTACGGGAACCAGCCAGGTGGAAACAGGAGCTCTGGCTGCAGGCCTTGAAGACTGTATCTGGCAGTTGACGCTTTCACCAAGAGGCTTGCTGATTTGGAGCTGGGATGCTTCCTATTAGCGGATTGGCTTTGTCAGAGGCTCCCAGGTCTGTTGTCAATGTCTGAGAAGGAAAGCCTGGGAATTCAAGTAGGCAGGGTGAATGTTAGAGCTTGGGGTGGGTTGCCACAAGGTCTGCCTAGAATTGTTCCCTTCCCCTGCGCAGACCTGAGCAGATCAGACTGCGCACGATGAACGAGGTACGAGCCAGCTTTTCTCTGAGCTATGCATCTGAGAAACTACATTTCCTCGATGTGCCTTTCATTTTCTCTTCTCCTCCACCACTACCTCCTTTTCCTTCTTCTTCTCCTCCTCTTCCTCTTCCTTCTTCTCCCCTCTATTTCTCCCTCTTCCCCTCTCTATCTTTCTTCTTCTGCATCCCTTCATTCACCCTCCAGTTCTCAGTCTCTTCTTATTTCAGATTAGTCTCTGAAGTCTTAGAATCTCTAAAGTCTTAGAGTAAGTGTGATAGTCTGTGCCTATAATCCCAGCATTTAGGGAAGGAGGGCAGGAGGATGGCAAGAAATGTAATGTCAGACTGGTCTATATGATGAGTTCCCAGACACGATGGGCTACAGTGAGAATCTGTTTCAAAAACAAACAAACTTGCCAGGCGGCGGTGGCGCATGCTTTTAATCCCAGCACTTGGAAGGCAGATGCAGGAGGATCTCTGTGAGTTCGAGGCCAGCCTGGTCTACAGAGTGAGTTCCAGGACAATCAGTACTACGCAGATAAAAATCCCGTTGAAAGAAAAAAAGAAAGAAAGAAAGAAAGAAAGAAAGAAAGAAAGAAAGAAAGAAAGAAAGATACTTAAGGGATCTCTTTCAGGAGATTTCTTCCCAGAACTCCTGACCTGTGATGACTGGTCTCTTGCTCCAGGTTCTGGGTGCAGGGAAAGCCTTCCTCAGTGCGGAGAGCAGCTGAGCCCTGGACTGCTCTCCTTAGGATGCTTTCCAGCACCAAAATCAACAGCCTCTCCCAGGAGACTCAAGTTGCAGGACTGAGTCACAGGCAAAGATTCCATCCTAGTTACGATGCTCCCACTGAGGACATTCCTGGACCCCGCCTACCTGCTAATGGGAAAAATGCTTCTCCAGCGGCGAGCAGATCTGACCAGATGGCCAGGCAAAGCGACTGAATCTTAAGGAACTAAAAATTATTTGAGTGTAAGACAACTGATAAAAAAAAATAAGAGTCAAGCAGCCTTGGCAGTTTCTTCTCTAGTGAGCCATGATGGCTGTCACTGAGGCGTGGATGACAAAGTTGGCCTCTGGGGCCATCAAGTAATGCGCAAAGGTAGAAATTGGTTTACCCAGCACTAGAAACGGAAAATCCCCACAGACATTCAAACATAACCTGAAAGTCCTACTAGACCCGGACCCCCCTTCCAGTCCTCTGTCTTAGAGAAGAGGGCCATTCATCTGCACTACCTGCCCCAGAAAGTCTGCTGGGGTGTGAAATCCCTTTCAGCCTTGCTGGAGGGGAGCACCCCTAGCAAGGAGGATCTTCCTCTTGACTTGAGAGGTAATCATGGGAACCGGAGAGCATTTGTTGAAGGAAGTTTCTAACCAAAGCTCTCTTATTGATCCTGGGACAGAGGGCATCATCCATGTCCCCAGATCCAGAGCAACCTGTACCACTGACTGACTCCCAAGTCCTATGGGATTGGAAAACTGTGAAGCTCTCAGAACTCAGGGATGTTACCTTGAACTCAGTTTTAATAATCTCCACCTTCTATGGCTGTAGGCCATCTTTTCTCATTTAATATCTCTCTCTCTCTGTGTGTGTGTGTGTGTGTGTGTGTGTGTGTAGATACATAGCTATAGATACATAGCTATAGATACAGATATGGATAAAGAAATAGATATAAAGATATATATGTACATATACATATGTGTGTGTGTACTCTCTCTCTCTGCCCCCCTCCTCCCTCTTCCTCTTCTTCTCTCTCTCTTTCACCTCCTCATCTCCCTCCTCTTCTGAGTCCCCTTCTCTTTTATCCCCAGGAAAATTAAGCATTCTGGTTGGCCCTATGATGAGCTTGAAGCAGAGCCTCAGCTGTTACCTCTGCACTTAAGGAGAAAGGCCCTGGCTCCCAAGGGGACTGCAGCTGCTCTGACCTTTTACGACCTTGGCTGTGACTAAGGAGTATGCCACTGAACTGTGGAGGGAGGCAGTGGGAGGTGTGAACTGTGGGGAGGAGGCAGTGGGGGTATGAACAGTGGGGGGGAGCAGTGGGAGATGTGATCTGTGGGGAGGAGGCCATGGGAGATGTGATCTGTGGGGAGGAGGCCATGGGAGATGTGATCTGTGGGGAGGAGGCCATGGGAGATGTGATCTGTGGGGGGAGCAGTGGGAGGTGTGATCTGTGGGGAGGAGGCCATGGGAGGTGTGAACTGTGGGGAGAAGGCAGTGGGAGGTGTGAACTGTGGAGAGGAGGCAGTGGGGGTATGAACAGTGGGGGGAGCAGTGGGAGGTGTGAACTTTGGGGAGGAGGCAGTGAGGGTGTGAACTATGGGGGGAAGCGGTGGGAGGTTTAACTTTGGGGAGTAGGCAGTGGGAGGTATGGCCTGTGGGGAGGAGGCCATGGGAGGTGTGAACTGTGGGCAGGGAGGCAGTGGGAGGTATGACCTGTGGGGAGGAGGCCATGGGAGGTGTGAACTGTGGGCAGGGAGGCAGTGGGAGGTATGGCCTGTGGGGAGGAGGCCATGGGAGGTGTGAACTGTGGGCAGGGAGGCAGTGGGAGGTATGACCTGTGGGGAGGAGGCAGTGGGAGGTGTGAACTATGGGGAGGAGGCAGTGGGGGTATGACCTGTGGGGAGGAGGCAGTGGGAGATGTGGCCTGTGAGGAGGAGGCAGTGGGAGATGTGGCCTGTGGGGAGGAGGCAGTGAGAGATGTGGCCTGTGGGGAGGAGGCAGTGAGAGATGTGGCCTGTGGGGAGGAGGCAGTGGGGGTATGACCTGTGGGGAGGAGGCAGTGGGAGATGTGGCCTGTGGGGAGGAGGCAGTGAGAGATGTGGCCTGTGGGGAGGAGGCAGTGGGGGTATGACCTGTGGGGAGGAGGCAGTGGGAGATGTGGCCTGTGGGGAGGAGGCAGTGGGAGGTGTGACCTGTGGGGAGGAGGCAGTGGGAGGTGTGAACTGTGAGGAGGAAGCAATGGGAGATGTGACCTATAGGGAGGAGGCAGTGGGCGGTGTGAACTGTGGGAGGAGGCAGTGGGAGGTATGAACTGTGAGGAGGAGGAAATAGGAGGTGTGAATTGTGAGGATGAGGCAGTGGGAGATGTGACCTGTAGGGAGGAGGCAGCAGGAGGTGTGAATTATGAGGAGGAAGCAGTGAGAGATGTGACCTGTGAGGTGGAGGCAGTGAGAGATGTGGCCTGTGGGGAGGAGGCAGTGGGAGGTATGAACTGTGGGAGAAGGCAGTGGAGGTGTGACCTGTGGGGAGGAAGCAGTGGAAGGTGTGAACTGTGAGGAGGAGGCACTAGGAAGTGTGAACTGTGAGGAGGAGGCAGTGGGAGATGTGACCTGTAGAGAGGAGGCAGTGGGAGTTGTGATCTGTGAGGAGGAAGCAGTAGGAGGTGTGAACTGTGAGGAGGAAGCAGTAGAAAATGTGAACTGTGGGAGGAGGCAGTGGGAGGTGTGGCCTGTGGGAGGAAGCAGTTGGAGATATCTCACTATATATAGATCAGCAGGGCTACCAATCACAACCCACCAGGAAGGTGTATTCAAACCCACCTATAGTATGCCTGTGTGTAGCCCTAAAATTTGGGCCTTGCTCCCAGCAAGTGCCACAGAGATCAGAGTCTCCAAAGGCTCTTCAAGAGATTATCTTAGTCACACACACAGCCCCTTCCAGGGTGGTTAAGATTGTAGGGAGGAAGGAAAATAAGTTAAAAGGGACAGAAGGCATTCTAGAAAATGCACGCAACAGACAAATAGCATGTTTATAAATTATGACACCCCCACAGGAAAGTCTGGAAGAGGCTTCCTCACATCCCCAGATTTACCCAGAGTTCCATTCTCCTACACCTGCCGGCTCAGAAATGAACCCTGAGCCCCAAGGACTCAAGGAATCTAGACAGCTAATGCTCACACAGGATCTAAGAGAGCAAATGCCAAAGGTTCCCCAGCCAACAATGACTTCACATTCTTGAGAATAAACTATTGACCAGATGCATAAAAAGATCCACGTGTAAGCATGATGAAGCACGGAGATGGGGGGAGGGGTTCTAAACTCAAAGGTTTTCCACAGCAAATTCACCTCATGGCATGCTCTAGCTCAAAGCACCCACATAACGGATGAGGCTCTGGGTTCAGCCCCCAAAGACAGCGTGTCCTCGGCAGAGACTGCCAGCAAGGTAAGGCCCTCAGACCATGCAGACGTGGCTTCTCACTCCAACATGATCCCTGTCTGGAAAAACAGCTCTCTGTACTGGCGAAAACACCCTTTCTCTCTGTTTTAAATTTAAAAGAAGGAAATGTCATAGGGTCATCAGAAAATACAATTCTACACTAAGTGTGTGCTTCCCTGAACCTGATTCTGTATCTGGCATGCAGCTGGCATCTACAGAGAATGAAATTGAGGTGGTGATGGGGAAGGGGACATGGTGAAAGGCAAGGGAAGCTGGGAACTTGCAGTTGAAGATTCCTGGTGACAGAGCTGAGCCACAGATTAACAATGTGTCCATTATTTTCCTTGTTGCTATGACAAAAAAAGCAGCGTAAAAGGAAGAGTTTATTTTGGCTTGCAGTTTAAAGGGATACAGTCCATCATGGTAGGGAAGGCATGGCAGTAGAAACATGTGGCTGCTGCTCACGGCTCATCCACAGTCAGGAAGCAGAGAGAGTGAATGCTGGTACTCTGCTTGCTTCTTCCTTCTCTTCCTGGTTATTTCTCCAGGACTCTGGGCCATGGAATGATGCTCCCTGAATTCAGGGTTGGCCTTCCCTCCTCCAAACATCTCCTGCTTCTGTCCTTCTTTTCTTGTGTCCCAATTTCTGGCCATTTGTACCCAGAGGTGAGGTGCTAATTCTTGTCACAGAGCTCTGTGATCGCAACCCCTCCCTCCAGCCTTCTGCCCATGCCTGTTCCTTACCCCAGGGATAGAAGCAAGGCACCATAGACAGCTGTCTAGTTCCTTTCAGAGCCCGTTGCCATCTCACATTTTAGACCCACACACCTGTCTGCATCCTCTCCTACGTCCTTGCCCACTCCACCCTTTCACACATAAGGGGCAGGATTTTTCTTCCCTGGATCCCTTCATGACTAGAGCACCAGAAGAGATCCTGTATGGAATTTAACACTGATATCTTCCCCTCGAGGTGGGTCACAATGCTCTCACTTAGCAGTGCTGGCCTCTGCTTCATCTCTGAGCCTCTGGTCCTTTGTGTTCATTGTGGTGTATTGACTGATCAGTTCACACTTAGGTTTTATCCCTCCTGAGACCTGGCACTAGCCATGCTCCTTGGGATGTTGTTATTGATTGATTGTTATCCAGTGACTGACTGCCAATACCCAAATCTCGCATTGCTCATTAGTTACTTCCCTTGCCAAAGTAATCTGCCTTCTCTAATGGACAAGAAGCTTGGTCATCATTTTGTCATCAGCATTTAGTACATTGTCTAACACCTCACATGTTCTAATAACTGTCTACTGAGCAAATAGTACTTGTGAAAGAATAACCATAATAGTAATTACATTTATTGTGCCCACTCTAAACATGCTGTAAGCAATGGACCCACTCACTGGCCCAGCCGTCTTTGAATTTGAGGGCCATTGCCTTCATGTTACAAGAATCAAAGGAAGTGGTAAAAGAAATGTTTTGTATATTCATGCACATTTACTTATTTATTTGCTTACTTATTTATTTTGCGTGTGTATATGTATGGTGTGAATGTGTGTAGTAGAGTTGCTTGTTTGTTCCTGGCTGCTCAGCCCCGAATAATCACACAGAAACCATATGATTTGCAATACTGTTTGGCCAATAGATTAAGCATATTTCTGGCTAATCATCTTAAATTAACCCATCTCCATTAATCTGTGAATCACTACGAGGCTGTGACTTACCGAGTAAAGTTCCAATGTCTATCTCTGGCAGGGCTACATGGCATCTCCTGACTCCACCTTCTTTCTCCCAGCATTCAATATAGTTTTCCCCACCTCATTCTACTCTGCCCTATCAACAGGCCAAGGGCAGTGTCTTTATTCATTAACCAATAAAAGCAACACATTTACAGAAGGATTTCCTACATCACATGTGTATCAATGCCTGTTTGCATATATGGGGATGCACTTGTATGTATGTGGGCATGCATGTGTAGGCCAGAGATGGATGTCAGGAGTCTTTCTAAATTGCTCTCCACTGTATTCATTGAGACAGGGTCTCTCTGTTGAACTCAGAGCTCACCGATTTGATCAATGCATCTAACCAGCTTGTTCCTCTGCTCTATCCTGAGTGCTAGAATTTATGATGGCTGCCAGCTGAACCTGACATTTATGTGAGTGTTGGGAATCCAAACTCCATTTCTCACATGGAAGCAGCAATCCCCTTACCCTCTCACCCATGTCTCCTGCCCAATGGCACACTTTGAGCTGACAAAAGTTTTTGGTGTGGTATCACTGATTAACTAATACAGCGATGGAGATTTATGTGGGTGTCTCTGTAACATTCAGGGGCCATCTGGTGATAAGCAGAAGACAGACAATGCAAGATAAATGTCAACCATTTGAAGTTGACCTAAAGGTTGAACCTATAACCAGATGGCTATATGAGCAAATCAATTTCTTAATACAGACATCTGTGATATATATATCAGTTTCTTTGTTCACACATGAAACTGTAGGGTAGACACTCAGCTGGGTGTGATTATATCTGTCCTTAAAATTCTACTACCAGAAACTGCCTGAGGGAAAAAAAGGTCAAGCTGTAAATACAAAGAGAATTTGATATAAAAATAAACCTGAAGAAAGGCTGTAATTTAAGCAGCCATGTCAATACACTTTTACAGACAAATGGCTGTTTTAGATTAGCAGGTGGGTGTCTTCAGCCAGCATCGAGAAAGGACAGAAAAAGATTATCTAGTGCTTGTATGTATTTTTGCCCTCTTGAGATTCTAAAATTCACTCAAGAACAATGTGGTTTTGTGGAATTGGTTTATCAGATAAGAAATTTTACCATGTTTAGAAAACATTGCTTAAAAGTCTCTGTTTCCTCCAAGTTTTGGACACATGCCTTGCTATTACTAAAAAATTTGTAAAAATTTCAAATGCACCCAGCAGAGATGAAGCCATTGCTTTCTATGGTTCCGAAGAACAGAGCTCAAAGGCCATGGCTGTGAAGAAATAATGAAGATAATGCTGTGAGACAGAACTGGATGACTGGCAGACAGTCCTTGAGGATGGAATGCCAAGATGCAAAAATAATCTCACATGACAGAGAAAATCATTGACTTCAAGTCATCCTCTGCCTTCCACACATGCAGCATGGCACACGTGTAACACACACACACACACACACACACACACACATACACACACACACAATTCTAATGTTCTACGAATTGTAGACACATTTTTCTTTTAGTTCCATGAGAAAATACAAGTCAGGAAAGCCATAGGCAGAGAGAGGCAGACTTCTACCTGAGGCCTCAGGTTGCATCTATGGGCTTACCACAGGCTGTACCCTCACAGGCTTACCACAGGCTGTACCCTCACAGGCTTACCACAGGCTGTGTACCCTCACAGGCTTACCACAGGCTTACCACAGGCTGTACCCTCACAGGCTTACCACAGGCTGTACCCTCACAGGCTTACCTCAGGTTGTACCCTCACAGGCTTACCTCAGGTTGTACCCTCACAGGCTTACCACAGGCTGTACCCTCCTGCTAAGGCCTTTGGAACGGACAGTGACAGTCCTTTCCTGGGTCAGTCTATCTAGCCACTGCTGTCCCTGCCTCCTCCCAGCTGAGCCCAGGTCAGTCTGTGAACCCACACAATGCACCAGAAGTCAGGAAGTCACTGGTCTACCAAGCAGGAGCCATCTTACTCTGACCCATATGCAAACACCTGCCATAGCTTCGTCATCCTGATTTTCATACCAGCTGATGTTGGTTGTAAGGATCAAGCTGAAGTTTTGCTGTTCTAGGCCTCTCTGGGTGGTACCAATACACACTGAGTATTAGAAGTCGGTAGAACCACGGCTGCACTCTGTGGCCTCCTAGTGTCTTCAGGACAGCTGCACATCTTATTGGTCCTTTCCTGGGATGAGCCACATGGTGCAGAATGGGCAGCTGGACAGAAATGCAGGCTCCTGGGTCTCAACCACTCTGACTGAAGAAGACCAGTGCTTTCACTGTCGGGAGACCCTCCGGTGATTGAGACAAGGCTGGTGGTTTGAATGAGAAGGGCCACGGTCTCATAAATTTGAGCATTTACTCACCAGTGAAGGGGTGGCCTTGTGGAGGAAGTGTGCCATTGCTGGTGGGCTTTGAGTTTTCAAAAACTCACTTTCTCTCTCCTCCCTCCCTCCCTCCCTCCCTCCCTCCCTCCCTCCCTCCCTCCCTCCCTCTCTCTCTCTCTCTCTCTCTCTCTCTCTCTCTCTCTCTCTCTCTCTCCCTATGGATCAGGATATAACTCTCAGCTACTGCTCCACACCTGCCTGCATGCCGCCATGCTCCCTGCCATTATGATAACAGACTAACCCTCTAAACAGAAAGCAAGCCCCCAGTTAAATGCTCTCTCTCTCTTTCTCTTATAATCTTAGTCACTTAGAACAGTGACTAACACAGAGGTGTCACATGATGCCTCTTTTATGTCATTTTATCTTGGAAAACCTTTTGTTTGTCACTTCTTCAACATAAAGGGCAATATCTGGGAGCAGCTTGCAGTTTTGTCCCATCTGACTGGTCTGCAAATCCCAGGTGGGGCCTTCTGCATTCATGTCTTAGCCCCTCCACACACAGGCACACGCGCACACTCACTCACACACACACACACACAGAGAGAGAGAGAGAGAGAGAGAGAGAGAGAGAGAGAGAGAGAGAGAGAGAGAGAGAATGAGAATAAGGGTAAGAAAAGCTGTTTCCCACGAGTTAAACAGTCAACAGCCCCGGAGCTAAGTCTCAGAAAGGAAACAAAGACACCCCACCCTGCTTCAGCCTAAGCCAAGAGCAGGAGGCCCTTGATCCCGGAATGATGAAAGCCGTACCCCACTTCTTTGCGTTTTTATTTTCCCTCCCATCTAGATAGAGCCTGGGAGGTCATTTACTTTGAAGATGTTTTTTCAGTCTCCAATTAAAAAGTCTTTGGAAAGCTGTTGACCTATATTTACTGTAACCAGATTTTCCAAATAAAATTCCAAACCCGTGATCGGATAAGTGTGTGTGGACACAGCACTTAAAAATAAAGCAGGCTTGTTTTGTGGCTCTTTGAAAAGGGAATCCATATTTTTTTAGAGACTTAGGAAAAGTCTCTAAAGAAGAAACAAACAAAAAATCTGCAGTAACATGACCCAGAAATATACTTTAATACATATTTCTTCTCAGTTTTTATCTACAACAGGTAACTTTTGATAGTTGAGTATCACACTGTATAATTTTTTTATCATGAACTTTACAATTAAATACATATCTAAAGACTTTCCTCTGCCACTGTGGATTCTTTGTAAGCCTTATCTTAATGGATGTACAATATTCTATTTCTACATATGCCGTAAATATTTTACCCATTATACATATTAGACGGCCATCAATTTCTCTTGCTTTTATTAAAAATACTGTGAAAAACTAATCTTGTACATATACTTTTGCACACACTCCTGAAAACCCATAGTATGGTGAGGGAGCAAAAGTACCTCACAATAGAATAGAAAGTTTTATATTTTTTGGTTGCGAGCCTAGACTTTAACAGCTGAACCATCTCTCCTGACAGGCGGTGGTGGCACACGTTTTTAATCCCAGCACTTGGAAGGCAGAGGCAGGTGGATCTCTGTGAGTTTGAGGCCAGCCTGGTCTACAGAGCGAGGTCCAGAAAAGCCAGGACTGTTACATAGAGAAACCTTATCTCAAATCTCTGATTTCAAGGCCAGCTTCAGTCCACAGAGCGAGTTCTAGGACAGCTAGGGCTACACAGAGAAACCCTGTCTCCAAAAAAACAAAATAAAACAACAACCAAAACAAAAGAATAGAAAGTTTTTAAGTCTCAGGCTACAAAACTCCAAAAACATTTCCTGGAAGCGGTATGCAATTTACATTTCACCCTCATCTCTCAAAATACCCAGGAGAAAATACATGCGCCCGTTCCCAGACAGAAGCCCTTCCCATTCACAGAATCTGTTGTTGCCCTGACATGGTAACAGTCAAGAGAGCTCTTCTTTCCTCTGGAGCTCTTTGCCCCAGCCCCGGGAGATCCTCCAGGTCTCAGAGCCATTTCTCAGGAAGAAACCCCACCGTGACGCCAACCACTCACTGCACAGCTAGGGGGTCACCACAGTGCTCAGTGTCATCTTTTCCGTCTCTGAACCCCAGGCTTGTGCTGTGTCCTCTCCTCTCTGCACAGTTCTGTGGGGACAGGCCCAGCTGACCACAGGAGAAGCCCGTGCTGACAGGCACTGAGTGTCCTTGGCCGGATCCTGCAGCCAAGATCCCCCTGCACATCAGCTGCTTGCTCTCAGCAATGCTGGCAAGGGGTGTCTCAGGGGGAAAGGAAGTCAAGGCAGCCAGAGGACAGTCTGAGGTATTTGCAAAACAAGGGTCCTGATTCAGAAGCATGGGGTTCACAGAAGGAGGGAGGGAGGTGGGGTTCAGACCCTGCTGTGAGGACACTAGGATTGTTGTGATCCTGTTAAACCATGGTCCAAAGAAAGGTCTCTTCCATGTTTCTGAGTTAGGTTAATTGATGTACACCTGCTCAGGAACTACCCTCTACCCTATCCCAACACACACACACACACACACACACACACACACACACACACACTTTCTAGGCTCAATGTTCAAAGACGTTCAAGGCCCAGATGGGTACATTGCAGCCAAGGAGGCCATCCACAGAGAGAACCACTGTTCCGTAGCCCCTAACCCCCATTTCTCTCCCTCCCCATTTGCCCCTGGAATCCCTGCCATACTGTTACCCCTACTTCTCTAGAACAGGCCCTGTGGTACACTGCCCAGACCGGGTCTCAGGCCCAGAACGCAAGTTCTGCCAGGAAACCCCTTTCAGCTCCTCATCAAATCCCTCCCTCATGTCTCCAGGACAATCCCTGTCCCCCAGCCAGTACCCCCAGGGAACAATGTTTGTTTAGCAATCTTTTCCAATTGCCTAGAATACCCCGGCCAGTAACAGCGCTCAAGCTCAATAAACACTTACTGAACTGAGAGAAGCCATTAAATGGGTGAGCTATGGATGAAGTAACATCACACACAGTCACTCACAAGGTTTCTTCCCCTAAAGGCTCCATCAGTCAACCTGCTCTGGAGGTCCTTCAGTTCCACCCCAGAAAAAATGGTCCCCTTTGAAGCCAATCTCAGACAGCTACAGATAGGACTAGAGCAACTGGTTGACGCTCTGACCACATGTGATAGACACAGCCCTTTCGGGGAGCTAAGCCTCAGTCCCTTTTCTTGCACAATACAGAGCTCCACAATGGAAGAGATCTTTCCAAAGCATAAAAGTGAAAAAAAAAAAGGGACCTTCTACAAAGAGTGTACAAAAACAACATCTCATTGCGGACACCAGCATCATCGCCGCCTCTCCAAAGCAGCCCCTCCTGCGCCAAGCCCTGGCCAGAACTGAATAGGCAATGCATACTTCTGGAGTAGATTCAGTCTTTCCATGATTTCTGTTGTTCTTTAATGAGCAATTTGTTGTATATATTAGCTAAAATAAAATCAGATCCTGGCAAGGATTACCAAAACTGCAAAGTTAAATGTAAAAACAACATGGTGTGTGTGTGTGTGTGTGTGTGTGTGTGTGTGTGTGTGTGTGTGTGCTTGTGCACATGCACGAATGCGTGTGTGCATAATATGTTTATCTGTGGCAGCCTATTTTTGTATTAAAACTATGATTTAACCTTTAAATTTTTAAATTGTGTTTATTTATTTGTGTGTGGGTGGGTGTGTGTATGGTTATTTTGCCTTCATTTATGTCTTTATACTTTGTGTAGGCCTATTGCTTGTGGCAACCAGAGGGAAGCATCAGATCACTTGAAAGTAGAGTTATTGATAGCGTTGAGTCACCATGTGAGTGCTGGGAGTCAAATCCAGGCCCTCTGGAGGAGCTGAGCCATCTTCCCAGCTCCAAAAAGCAGCCTCTTTATTAGCAGGGCTTTGGATTTCTCTCGAGCATCAAAGACTGTCAAGAAATCCTTGCCTGATACTCAGTGGTCCAGGATAGCTTTTGTCTTGCTCTTGTGGGTATACAAATTCATGCATTGTTTGTCGGGTGCTCACAGACTCTCAAAGGGGTGCTTCCTAAATGGTGGTCCCGACTCACAATGGGATAACGGTCTGATAAATTCACTCAAAAATAAAAATGTCCTAAGTCAAAGTGTATCAAAGGATACACCTAACCTGCCCACTGTACCAGGACAAGGAGCCCAGGGCATGGCACCAGACCACGACCGAATCAAACATTATAGTAAGAAATAGACACTGTGGAGAGAAACACAGCAGGTAAATCCTCTGAAAGAGACTCACTCCCCTGAGAAGTTAGCTGGCCTTGCCTCCTAGACCCGCTGCGAGGGGTCAGGAATATTTGAACAGATACGAGGTCGGAAGCTCCCAGTGGTAAACTTCAGAATACCATTTGCCCTTTCTAAGATTGGCCACGTGTGGCGAGGTGCCAGGGTCATTCACAGTTGGACTGAATAATGCTGAGACAACCGATTGGCTCTCCTTCGAGGAACCCACACCCAAGCTCTTGGGTGTGTCCTTCTTGCTGAGAGTTTCTCTTTCTCTTAACTCCTGTGCACCCCTAAACCCATGCCATCAGGGTCATCGGTTCTCCCTCACCTGAGCTGAGGGGTGGTGCCACCTCTCCCGAGTGCAAAGGCCAGTTCTCTTGCTTCAGCATCCAGTGAGAGGCAGGGCCAGCTTTCCCTGGGCGGAGCTGACTCAGCATGGACCTCTGATTTCATCATGCATAGTTCCTGTGGCTCCCTGAGGTGACATGGGCCACAGACACCACAGACAGATGCAGGTGGACCACAGACCAACACATGACCCTCATTAGTAACTTGGACCTGGATGGCATCTCGGCTCTGGGTAGAAGCACTGGCCACTCAGGTTGGGATGACTCTGGCAGCCTCATAGGCCCCAGACACCACTAAGGCCTCAGGTTTCAGCCCCAACTCTGGGCTTCTGTATGATCTTTGGTGGCAATACAGGACTCGGGCCATGGACCCAGACATGGTCCTCCATAGCAGTCAGGTCTGGATGTCACCATTGCTCCAGGTGACAGTGCAGGTCCCTCAGATGGACACAACCCCAGCAGCACTGTAGCCCTGGGATACTAGCATGGCCCCAGACCTCAAGTGTCAACATAAAATGCCGTCTTTCTAAAGGGAGCAGGGCTGGGTTTGAACTGAATTTAAACCTGCAATGTAAACATGGAGACTCCCCCAGAACAAGGGCTACCCAGTAGAATGGGCTACAGGGCTTTTGAACAGAATGCATTTTTTCATGTCAATGCTGCCTGATAAACCAGTCTGCTAATGCAAGCCGCCGGCTGGCACCCTGAAGCAGAGGAGAGTGGTCTGGGGAGCTTTTGCAAATAAAAGGCCAGCGCCCCCTTCCAGCCAATGACATCACAGCTATCGTATCCATTTGCACGTACTTGAACCTTGAGGTAGTCCCACGGTCTACCCCCATCATCTTGGAAATAACCTAACAACAGCAAACCCCAGGAACAAAGTCTGGGGGAGATGTCAGGGGCTGAAAAGCTGGCTCAGTGGTTAAGAGCACTGGCCGCTCTTCCAGAGAACCCGGATTTGATCCCCAGCGCCCATGTGGTGACTCAAAAGCACCTGCCACTCCAGCTCCAGGGAACCATACCCTCTTCTCACCTCCACAGGTACCTAGCACACATGTGGTGCTCATACCTACGAACAGGCAAAACACAAATGCGCATATAAAATAAGATAATAAAACAAATCTCTTTTTAAAAAACCACTTCTAAACCAGGTGTGGCGAGGGATATCTGAGTTCAAAGCTAGACTGAACCACACAGCAAGACCCTATCCCCTCCACCTCCAAATCCATGTGTAAGGTGGTAAGATCCTCTGATTTAAAACAGCCAGATCTCTTCCAAGAGGCAAAGATTTACATCTTTACATCTTTGAGGGAGATTCTTAATTTAGTTAGAGCAAGTTAGGAGCAGACCAAGCTCTCTGTTACTAAAATGCTGTCCAGACGCCAAGGCCAAAGGCTAGAGGCAGCCCAAGAAACAACTTGGAGACACCAAAATCATCCCACAGTCTCTTGAAAGTCTGTCTCGGCACTCTCAAATTATTTTCCAAGTTTCCAGTGTTTCTGAGAACATGCTTCAAGTGGGCAGGAAGTATCTGAGCGAGCTCTTTTATCTTTTATTAACAGAGGATGCTCAAAAAGATAAGATACTGCAGGAATCTGAAGGCACAGGAGCTCCGCGTAGCCCAAGGAGAGAAGACTCAGCAACGCTCCCACGCTGGAGGACACAGAGGACATCTGTAGGAGCCTCGGTCCAGCCAGTTTTCTGCATACACAGACACTGGAGCATGATTTTCCTGGCACTGGGAGACTCATTCCCCAGGCCTGAGAACATCCTCTCCAGCCTGGTTGAGGCTGCGGCTGCACTCAGCTGGAAGAGGGGCAAGCTGAGGTCCCCAGTGCGTTTGAATCTCATAATTGGAATGATGGTTCTCATTGTCTTTATTCTCTTCTAAGTTAAACTCATGAAGATGTGTTCTTCCATAGTGAGCACGAGACATTTGGTACCCTGAGAGCCTTGCATTTTCTAGGTCACGTGGTCAGCTTACTGCCAGAGAAGGATGCCGGAGTCTTCATTAATGAAAAGGTAGGGACCAGCAAGATAGCTATATGGGTGAAGACACCTGCTGGCAAGCCTGAGGACGGGAGTTCGATCCCCGGGACCCTCAGAGTGGAATGAGAAAGCTAACTCCTACAGTTTATCCTCTGACTTCCACATACATAATATAGCACATGCACACCCTGACCCTATAAGTATACAAAATAAATGAACACATGTAATTTTAACAATTTAGTAATAAAGAGAAGACCTATTCCCTCAGCCTTCCTGCACTAACCTCAGGAAAGGCTGGCTGCCGTGGTCCACAATTGCCTTTCCCAACAATGTGACTCAGTCATTTTCTGACTTGGGGCTGGCTAACTTGTCCTGTAAAAAGAGAAACCGCCAAGGTTTCAGGCTCTGTGAACTTCCTCTGTCTTACAGCCTTCTTCGTTGCTATTGTTTACAGTCTGTGACATGTTTTAAATCATACCTGGCTCCAGGAATATTAAAAAAACAAAAGGCTGCAAGCTCAGTGAAACTGTGAGCCATGGTTCACTAAGCACAGCCGGGGCCCAGGTTGGCACCCATGCTAAGGCATGCATTTCCTGCCAGAGGGAGTCGAGGGACCAGGGAGAAGTTAGAAGTCGTAGGCGTGTGAAGAAGGATGGCTGGGTGGGCAGCATCTCAGTCCTGGACCTTGGGTTTACTCTCACTGTAGACTGAGCGGCTGCTTTGGTTTGTTTGGACCAACAGGAAGAATGAGAGGCCAGAGTACCACAATTTTCCCCTTTAGAGGAAGGACTGACATCTTATTGTCATTGGGTTCTCAAGCTCCAGGATGCCCTTCTAGAACACGAGCCGTTGTGTGCAAAGTGTCACCTAGCCTTCCTCGTGCTACCCTGTGAGCACCAGGGCGAGGGACAGATGTAAGAGCCAAAGGAGACTCTCTGACCACTGCCATCCCTTAAAGGACTGTGCCTCAGCAAACCAGGTGTCTTGTGCCTTTCTAGACCTGTGCCTTGAACAGAGGAGAGTAGAGAAGGGGCTACAGTTTAAGACAGTATGGCCGGGCTAGAAGGTTGGATCAGCAGTTAAGAGTGCTTGCTGCTCTTGCATAGGACCCGAGTTTGGGTCCCAGCACCCACCTTAGGGGACTCACAACCCTCTGTAACTCCAGTACCAGGTGACTCATTGCTCTCCTGACCCTTCATGGGTACCTACACTTATATATATACAGACGGACGAACACTCATGGGCACCTGCGCTCGCTCTCTCTGTCTCTCTCTGTCTCTCTCTCTCTCTCTGTGTCTCTCTCTGTCTCTCTCTCTCTCTCTCTCTCTCTCTCTCACACACACACACACACACATACACACACACTTAAAAAATAAATCATAAAAAATAGCTCCAAACATCCTGTGCCACCTTAAGACTGCTTTGTGTTGATGAGAGTTTTAGATCATTCTTAGGTCTCTTTCTAAAGGCATCTGAGAACACTGTGGACAGTTGAAAGCATCCAGTAAACTGGGCTTTGTCTTTATGACCGGCTCAGAATCTACAGCAATACCTGTCACCTTGTAGACACTTAGTACAGAGGGAAGAAGAGAGAAAAAAGAATGGAGGGGTGGGAAGGAAAGGACAAAAAGGAAAAAGTGCAGGGAGGGAAGGAAGGAGAGAAGGAAAGAAGGGAGAAGGAAGGAGGGAGAAGAGGGAAAGGAGAAAAAGAAGAAAGGATAGACAAGGAGGGAGAAAAGGGAAGGAAGGAAGGAAGGAAGGAAGGAAGGAAGGAAGGAAGGAAGGAAGGAAGGGAGGAAAAGGGAGGGGGAAGAAAGAGGAAGACAAGGTGGGAGAAGGAAGTGGAAGAAGAGGAATGAAGGGAGGGCAATGGAGGGGAAGAAAGAAGAAGGAGGAAGAAGGGGAGGAGGGGGAGGAAGTGAGAAGGGGGGAAGAGAAGGGAAGGAAGCAAAGGTTAGTCTTGTTGGTGCAGGAAACCCTGCCATAAGGATGTCCGTGACTGCTCATGTTTCCCAAACACAAGCGGTCAGCCTTCCCCAGCCTGTCCCTTTAAAGGAGTGTATGGCCTTGCTGGGGTTCTTTCCTACCTGGGCTATGGCTTGAGCTACAGCAGGAGGTGCGGAGAACTCAAAGGAGGACGTGCCCTTTAGAACACTGACGTGTGTTCTGATTTTGCAAAGACCCTCCCGGAGACCCACTGGAGCTGCTGGGGCAGGCTGCCATTGTGCAGTGATCCAAAGCGCTGACAAGCTCTGCGGGCAGTCACACTAATGAGTTACTTTGCGTGAGGAGCTACGGTCTGCATGGATGGCGAAGCGTACAACAAAGTCAAGGGGCCCCAGATGAAGTGTCAGTTAGGAGGATGCTGGCAATAAAAGCCTGCCTCGGAGCAAGGACAGATGCTCTGAAAGCACTCAGCAGGAACGCTCACTTGGAGAACATGGGATTTGAAGCAGGACCATTCTGTTCTTTTTCTTTTTTTGAGGTTTATCTTATTATTTATTTGCGTGTGTGTGTGTGTGTGTGTGTGTGTGTGTGTGTGTGTGTGTGTCTGTGAAAGCCAGAAGAGGACATCAGATCCTCTAGAACTAGAGTTACAGGCAATTATGAGCTTCCCAATGTGGGTGCTGAGACCCGAACTTGGATCCTGTGCAAGAGCATCAAGCACTCCTAACCACTGAGCCCCCACCCCCATAGGTATTTTCTGAATTGTCTGTGGAGCCTTGGAGCAGGGTCGCTCACAGGCAGAGCAGATAGAAGTCTCGGAGCAGGATTGAAGCCACAAGTCCTGTGTTAAGGACTAGCGCCACCAAACAGGACAGCAGAGCTCCCTGCTGACTCCTGACTGAGAATACGCGGTGCTTGAGCCTCCACCCCAGATGGGTCTGTTACCTGCCAGTCCGTAGGGCAAACAAACAGGGAAACAGCAAGATGTTGTTACAGCCCAAGTGGGCAGGGCGGTCTCTCAGATACAAGGTTTTCTAAACACCAGAGATCAGTTCTCTAGGGAGCTTAAAAATGGTTTAAAGTTTAAAGTTGAAGGCTCGGATTCTATCATGGGAATTGGGAATATGCATTTTTTAACACCTCCCTGCAATTTTTATATGCAACCATGATGTTGGTATGTATGTACCACATACTATTTGAGGAGTTAATAAGACTGCCTTTGTTTGTTTGTTTGTTTTATTTATTGCTACTCGGCTACTCATGTAAACTTGAGATCTGTATCCCCAACCTCTTGCCAATAGCTCCAAACACTGTCCTCATCACCTCCATAATAATGAGGACGCATTAGGAGCTAGAGAAAACAGAAAGGGTGCCTTTCTCATGATTGCCACTTTATCAGAAAGGGTTGCTAGAGTTGTGGCAAACACTGTCACCCTAAATGCCCACAAGTGAGAGGCTTGGCCTCTGGCTCTGGTGAATACAGTGGGGTTGGGGAATAAGGGCTAGTGGAAGGAAATAAACAGCTCGAGGTGTTGACGGGGAGAGGGGGATTCCGGCTGCTTCCTGGCCACCTTCTCTACCACTACTGTCACCATGATGCCTGGTGCTACCAGTACGTGAAAGCCCCAAACAGTGTGGCCAGGAGACAATGGGCAGACATGTGAAACCACAGAGAGAACCGCAGAAACGCACCCTTGTGGAAGGACGCTTAAAAGAAATCCCACACTAGCTCAGAATTGAGAAATAGATGGTTGTTTATTTAGGGGTAGACTCACAAATCAGAATCCTCTGCTGGAACGGAGATCAGAATCCGAATCCCACAACCGGAAAAGAAAGGCCGGAAAAAGGCATGACGCATGCTCTCCATGGGTATATATAAGAGGCCACGCCCCAGTGGGCGGGTAACCACTGGCTGTAAGACTTCCTACAGCACACCCTCCCTCCTCTAACTTGGTCATAGGAGAGGTTTTGCATGGCAGCAAAGCTAACTAACACAGAATTAAGAGTCTTAAGAATTCATGGCGGGGGGGGGGGGGGTGGAGTTAAAGGAGAGAAATAGTAAAGAGGAAGAGGGGAGGAAGCAAATGAAAGAGGAAGGAAGTGGAGGAGAAAGGGAAGGAGGAAGGAAAGGAAGGAGGGACAGTGGGAAGGAGAAAGTGGAAAAGTGATGGCAAGAAGGAAGGAATTAGATAAAAGTTGGCATAAACTGGCTTTTGTCTGTAACCTGTGCCTTGGATCTCTGAAGATCACATGTCATGAACCACGGGTGTGAGAGCTTTGCGTGGCCCACTCACTCTTGAACAAACTGAGCATCCAACCACAACAGTGTCCTTGTCCAGATTCCCCAGGCAGGACTCCATCACTCTCCTCCCCTCAGACAGGCACTCGCCCTCTCTGTGAACCCAACCTTCCCTCCCCCACTAGCATTATGCCCTGGTGAACCCGGGGCTCGGACAACTGGATTCCAGTGCTTTCCACGTGTCCTTTCCATCCTTCCCAGGAGCCGTGCTGTCCTGGTGTTAGTGACAACTGGATTCCAGTGCTTTCCACGTGTTCTTTCCATCCTTCCCAGGAGCCGTGCTGTCCCAGTGTTAGTGGCTGACATCGGAGGAGCAGTGACCAAGGACCGGGAACAGAAAACATCTCAGTCAGAAAGGAAACACGAGATTAAGAAAATCATAGAAGAGTCAGCTTCAGGCTTCCCAGTACTTTAACCTTGCTAAAGACCTGAACGTTCCTGAAAAGAAAGCCATGATTGGCACTTGTCCCAAGTCCATTTGGCAGCAGGCCCTTTTCTGGGGTGCATCTGGGTTCGTGGCATGTGCAGCACACTTGTGGGTTCACCCAAAGGGTATGCATCAGGCATGTCCTCTGCAGGGGGCACTGCCCTGAGCACTGGCTGAACACCACCCTTGCTACATGACCCTTACTCAGCAGACATGTCCCCTTTGGGCCGGAGCCCAGGTCCTGTTCTTTATCCTCTCCTCTGCCTCCCTCCTTTAGAGTCTTCTCTTAGTCAAGACAGCTAAAGATCCTATGGGGGCAAGGATGCTTCCTGACGGGGCTCTGGCCTGGTTCCCATGCTTAGGACTTCGGGGAACCTTTGCCATCATTCAGCTGGCCTATTAGGCAGTGCTGCCCAGGCTGAACCATCGGGCATCTAGCAAAGCCTGCCTCTGTCTGTCATTCGGCCCCATAAGCCTCCCTAAGCCAAGCTGCCTCCTCGTGGGATGCTCCCTGCACCTCCTCAATTCTCACCCTCTTCCTTTCTCTCTACAGCCTTCTGAGCTTGCCCTGGAATCCTTCTGGGGAGCTGGCACCAGAGTTCTTTCATTCAACCTGGAGTCAGTCCCATTGAAGCAGTGTTACAGATGCCTACGTCTGGTTCAGTGGGGCTTTCTCACCTGTCAGTCACCACAGCCCCTCCTCAGAGATTTATAGGTAGCTCAGATTCAACCCATCATGACACAAACCTGGGTAAGGAAGATGCACTGTGATCTGCTACACGGGGAAAAAAGAAACAAAAATCAAGGCCTGTGTGAGTGTTCTCTTTCCTTGCATGCTCCAGCTGTTTGTTGTCAGCCTCTAGGCCTGTCCTTCCGGAGCAGCCCTGGATCTTACCATGATCTTACCCTTTCCTGTGCAAGCATCATGGTCCCTGCACTTTACAGAGAAGACTAGCTTTGCTACCAAGACACAGCCCATTTGACCAAAGACTGGCACTTCAACCAAAGTACCTATCACAGGCTGGGCACATGAGCAGCCACCACTTCCAAGGTGGCTTGGTCCACCTTCATAACCAAATGCTGGCTTTACAGTGAAGGGTGCAAATTGACCCACAGGAGGGACAAGCTCTAAGTTGGCTTCAGAGAGTATGGAAGAGCAGAGTGATTGGTACAGGGGAGGAGGAGGAGTCACAAAGTGTCAACAAGAGGAGAAAGGCCAGGCAGTGTGGATCAATGGGGAAAATGCAGGGCCTTCTGGGTGCCTAACTTCTTTCTCCTTCATAGCAGTGGGTGTTAGAAGGTAGCATCCGCTCTGTTTCCATGATGAGGGTGCAGGGAAAGTCTAGTCCACCACAGCTGCAGGTACTGTGTGGGATTCCAAAGTCAGGAGGGTGTTGGGGAGGGCAGCTCTGGCTGGATTTATCAAGAGGTCTGGGAAGGGTGCAGCTGTGTGTGACGTGTGTACTGCACATGCTTGGCTGTGGGTGACGTGTGTACTTGCGCATGCTTGGCTGTGGGTGACGTGTGTACTTGCGTGCTTGGCTGTGGGTGACGTGTGTACTGCACATGCTTGGCTGTGGGTGACGTGTGTACTTGCGCATGCTTGGCCGTGGGTGACGTGTGTACTTGCGTGCTTGGCTGTGGGTGACGTGTGTACTTGCGTGCTTGGCCGTGGGTGGCGTGTGTACTTGCGTGCTTGGCCGTGGGTGACGTGTGTACTTGCGTGCTTGGCTGTGGGTGGCGTGTGTACTGCACATGCTTGGCTGTGGGTGACGTGTGTACTTGCGCATGCTTGGCTGTGGGTGGCGTGTGTACTTGCGCATGCTTGGCCGTGGGTGGCGTGTGTACTTGCGTGCTTGGCTGTGGGTGACGTGTGTACTTGCGCATGCTTGGCTGTGGGTGGCGTGTGTACTTGCGTGCTTGGCTGTGGGTGACGTGTGTACTTGAGTGCTTGGCTGTGGGTGGCGTGTGTACTTGCGCATGCTTGGCTGTGGGTGGCGTGTGTACTTGCGCATGCTTGGCTGTGGGTGACGTGTGTACTTGCGTGCTTGGCTGTGGGTGGCGTGTGTACTTGCGCATGCTTGGCTGTGGGTGACGTGTGTACTTGCGTGCTTGACTGTGGGTGGCGTGTGTACTTGTGTGCTTGGCTGTGGGTGGCGTGTGTACTTGCACATGCTTGGCCGTGGGTGACGTGTGTACTTGTGCATGCTTGGCCGTGGGTGGCGTGTGTACTGCACATGCTTGGCTGTGGGTGACATGTGTACTTGCACATGCTTGGCTGTGGGTGGCGTGTGTACTTGCGTGCTTGGCCGTGGGTGGCGTGTGTACTTGCGTGCTTGGCCGTGGGTGACGTGTGTACTTGCGTGCTTGGCTGTGGGTGACGTGTGTACTTGCGCATGCTTGGCTGTGGGTGACGTGTGTACTTGCGTGCTTGGCTGTGGGTGACGTGTGTACTTGTGCATGCTTGGCTGTGGGTGGCGTGTGTACTTGCGTGCTTGGCTGTGGGTGACGTGTGTACTTGTGCATGCTTGGCTGTGGGTGGCGTGTGTACTTGTGCATGCTTGGCTGTGGGTGACGTGTGTACTTGTGCATGCTTGGCTGTGGGTGGCGTGTGTACTTGTGCACACCTGTTAACTTTGTTACCTGAATGGTCAGCAGGCAAGAGGTGGCCACATTTCTGGATAAGGTATGATTGGTTAACAGTATTCACACAGAAGTTGGGTTTCATGGGAAAAAAGAGAAATCACACCACAGAACTAGATATGTTTCCATGTCTGCAGAGACCGAAACAGGCAGTGGTGTGGAAATACCGCTATGACTTGAATATGTCCTCCATAAACCAAATATTGAAAACACAATCTCCGTGCAACAGAGCTGGAAGATGGGACCCTCATGAACAAGTTAATATTGTTGTTACTGGCGTGGTTTTGCCCTAACAATAAGAATTTGGGGACTCTAGCTTTCACACCCGCTCCCTTATCTCCTCTCTCTCCTTCCCACTCTCTCTCCTCTGCCTTTCCCCATCTCCCCTCGTTATTCCCCATTCCCTTCTTGCCCTTCCATCTTCCACCACGGATGACAGACTCATAACACCCTCATGGTTTTACTGCCTTAAGCTTGGGCTTCTTGGCCTCCAGAATTATGAAGAAATGATGTCTATTCTTTCTAAATTCTTAGGCAATCTGTGACACTCTACCCTAGCGTCACAAACAGACCACAGCCGATGGTGACGAGCCTGAGGAAGACAGACGCAGTGTATAAAGATTCTTCCTACTGCTTTGGGCAGTGAGCAGACAAGTATTTACATTCTTCTGAGAAATATTTCCTACCCTCCAACTTGCTCCATCTGCATGATTCCCACAAACGAGGATATTTTCCACGGCCCATCCCTCTTTAGAAATTGCAGATATTAGATGCGGCGTCCAGTGGCCAAATGGTTAGTGTTGTGGTTTGAAGCTCAAAGTTCTCCACAGACAGATGTTCGGAGTGCTCGGTTCCAAGCTTCAGCATGGTTTTGAAAGGCTGTGGAACTTTTAGGAGATCACCTCACAGAAGCAAGTCAGTGGATGCAATCTGTTGAAAGTCATAGTCCAAACTGGCTCCTGTCCTGCTCTCTCTTTCGTCCGCATGCTCCCCCAGCCATGCCTTCTCCACCCTGATGGAATGGCTCTCTGGTACTGTGAGCCAAGGCAAACCCTTCTCCCTTAAGCCGTTTTGGTCAGGTGTCCTGGACAGTGACGTGGTCCTGTAGAAGGCTCTGCGGCCTGAGTACAGGAGAGGGTTGCAGGATGACGTGAAAGAGAAAGGCTATTTGGTGGCCTCAGCCCACAGCTCGGGTTACCCCGAAGTCCTGTCTATATCCTTGCCCTTGGGATTTAGGTAGCCCAACTTCCTAGAAGAGCAGATCATAACTTCCCATCGCAGTTCTGTCCAGCACATTTTACATGAACCCCCAGAGAAAGGGTCCAAGCACCTGGTGGAAGCAGTAAATACATCTAAAGCTGGAGGAGCCCTGGACTTTTGACCTAGTGTGATCATGGGAAGCAGCACATCTAAATGGTCTTGGGAGAAATCGTGCTGTAGGAAGTTCCCCAACTCTGAAAATCCTCCTCGGGGTGATATTTTCTCTTAACAGGTTGTTGGTGACAGAAGTGACGGGGAGAGCTGCCACAGCTCTTTGGACTGGAATTGACCTTGAAACACATCAGAAAGCCAAGGGCATTCATTGTGATCAGGGTGGTCTTTAATTTTGCCCAAATGGAGAGAGTTTACCCAGCATTTAAAGAAAATAATAAATTAGACAATTCAACTGGCAAGCAGTTCACCAGCAAGTCCCATCCTCGCGGCTGTAACCCACCCAGCGCAGGAAGCACTGAGGGCTCCTCCCTGTGGCCCTGGTCGTGAGCTGGAGCATCTGGCATCCAGGGAAATCTGATCACTGGGAAGTAAGCCCTGGAGAGGCGCCATTGACAACAGAAGCCAAGAATGTGTCCAAGTCCGGAGGCGCAGCACGGCTCATTAGCCAACAGCCTGTGTTTCCTAACTACCTATGCAAATATTTGGGCCTCCTTCTCCCCCTGCGATCCAGCATGATGATAAACGTGTGGTATAGTTATCTAGGCAAAACTTTTCCTTGTACCGATCTTTCCTTGAACTAATATCCTTGACAGCTAATTGCTAGAATAAACGAGGAATCAATAAAAAAGAAAGACAGAAAAACAAAGAGTCCCTGAGAACAATGATTTCCCACCCCCCTTCAGAGTCTTTTAGATTAAGAAAAAAGTTTATGTTTGGTCTCATCATTCCGTAGCATATAGAATCATCGCCAATTAGTGAACCCAGGGCTTCCAAAGAAAACACCTGTGCCGAACTAAAGAAGTCAAGGGAAGCAAATACATTAGTTCATTGGCCTCGCAACTGGCAGTTTAACTTGCTGCACCACAAGATCAGGGAAACAACCCGAGTCAGGCAGGGAAGGCTGTTTCTTACACAGAAGTAACAAAAGAGCCCTAAGACTTGGTGGTTGTTGTAGTTGAATAGGATTGACTCCCAAAGGCTCAAAACTTGAATGTTTGGTCATTAGGGAGTGGCACTACTTGAGAGAGATTAGGAGGTGTGGCCTTGTTGGAGTGGGTGTGGCCTTGTTGGAAGAAGTGGGAGTGGGCTTTAGGGTTTCAGAAGCCCAAGCCAGATCCAGTGGTTCTCTCTTCTTGCTGCCTGTGGAAACAGATGTACAACTCTCAGCTCCTCCAACACCACATCTGTCTGTTTGCCTCCGTGGTTTTCATGATGCTGATAATGGACTAAACTTCTGAACTGTGAGCCAACCCCAGTTAAATTCTTTCCTTTATAAGAATTGCCTTGGTCATGGTGTCTCTTCATGGCTATAGAACATTGACTAAGACAGTGGCTTAAACAAATTTGAATCCTTTGTTCCACATCTAACATAAACTGGCAGGTGCTCCACTTATCACTGTCACTTAGTATAGGCTGAGTCTCTACGCAGATAATCGCCAATAACCTACTCTAAGTGCCAGAGAAATAATGTAGGGATTATCACATAGGTTCTTACTCTTTCCATCCAGAAAAAGTACATACCATTTATGTTTCATCAGCCAAAGTCAATCACAAGGACACAGCCCATTCCAAGAGAAGAGTGATGTCAAATCCTACCACCTACTTGGAACTGATATAAACTAGAAATACTTGGCAAAGGGGGTTGGAGAGATGATTCAAGGGCTAAATGCTTATAGTGCTCTCGCAGAGGACCTGAGTTCAGATCCAACCTCCACTTCAGGCAACATAGTATTACCTGTAAGTCCAATTCTAAGAGATGCAACACCTTCTTCTGGACTCTGCAAGCACCTGCACTCACGTGTATGCACCCTAGCCAGGCACACACAGAGTTTAAAAATAAAAATAAAACTGTTAGCCAGGGGGAGGCACACCTTTAATCCCAGCATGCAGGAGGCAGAGGCAAGTGGATCTCTAAGTTCAAGGCCAGTGGTCTACAGAGCAAGTTCCAGGACACCCATGACTACGCAAAGAAACTCTGTCTTGAAAAAAATAAAATAAAACTTTTTAATTACTTAAAAAGCTAAGATACTTGGCACATTAGCTATTAACCATCTTTGGAGATAATCATGAGATATTGTCAATGAAAAGAAGTTTAGAAAAGGCCCAAGACAGCTGGGAAGAGTTTACACAAAGGCCAGGCCATATCTGGCCTTCAAGAAGGAACGGGCTGGATGGAATATGAGGAGGCATAAGTGACAATGTGGAGCTGTCATGGTGAGCATGGCCTCTGCAGAAGACAATGGGGAACTTGCCCAGTGTGCTCAAGCTCCCAGGACCCTCGGCCTTTAAGAACTTTGGAGAGATTTTGGCAGCCTGCCATTTCATAGGAAACTGAAAATCTGATTCATAGGAAAGTAATACATACTTAGCAGTGTAAAGAGTGTGGCTCTTGCCACATGAGAAAATCTGAACACAGTTTAACCTGCCAATTCTGGTCCAGCACAAGGACACAAGTTGTTGGGTCCCATGACAGTCAGGACATTTATCATGAGAGGGCAGATTTTGTCTTCAAGCACTCAGCTTTTCTAACAGGTCTTGGGAAGGAACGCTGCTTCCAGCTTCTAGTCTGGCATTCTTAGGTGAGCACCTGAACACACTATCAAGACTGAGTAGGACACCATATCTGTTTCCAAGTCACAGCCCAGCAGACTCCCGGCAAACACATACACACACACAAGGAATTGCAAGTTGCTGAAGACACTCTTGAAAAATATTAAGGCTTTAACTTGGAGAAGATCATAGAGCAGACAGGCAAAGACAAGAACAGAGAAAGCACTTTGCCTCTTAAGCTAAGCACTTAGGATTGCTAACATTGGACCCTTCCACTCTAAGGCAAAAAGAGCAAGCTTGATTCTCAACACTCCTATCTCGTGGTTAACACCCATAATTCCTAGGGCAATGGACACCCTCTTCCCATCTCTGGAGGCACCCACACTCACAGATACACACAGAGATATATAACTAAAGAGAAAATGCAATCAGCCTAGATGTCCACCAACAAATGAATGGGTAAAGAAAATGTGGTACATACACAACAAGGAATATTTATAGCCATAAAAAGGAAAACGTGTCATCTGCAGGAACATGGATGGAACTGGAGATCATAGTTAAATGAAATAAGCCAAATTCAGGGAGTGGAAAGACATACAGTGCATGTTACTTTTATACTACTTAGACAAAACACCATGATCAAGACAACCTATAAAATAAAACATTTAGTTGTGCTTACAGTTTTAGAGGGTTAGAGTCCATGATGGTGGAGCCAAGACATAGAAGCAAGAACAGTTGAGAGCTCAACCTTTTACTTGTGGATTGCATCTCAGTCCACAAACAAAAGACAAAGAGCATATTGAGAATCACACAAGTCTTTTGAAACCTCAAAGCCTATCCCCAATAACATACCTCCTCCAATGAAACCACACCTCCTAATTCTTCCCAAACAGTTCCACCAAGTAGGGACCAAGCATCCAAACATATGAGCCTATGGGGAACCATTCTCATTCAAACCATCACACATAGCAAGGAAGTTGTGATGGCCAGAGCTTGGGGCGTCTGCACTTGGGAATCAGGAATGAATGCTTATGCATGCCTAACTTCTCCTTTTTATGGAGTTCCCCGGCCCAAGGAGTGGTGCCACCCATATTTAATGTGGGTGTTCCCTTGCTGGGCAGTGGTGGCTCATGCCTTTAATCCCAGCACTTGAGAGACAGAGGCAGGTGGATCTCTGTGAGTTCGAGAACAACCTGGTCTACAAGAGCTAGTTCCAGGACAGGCTCCAAAAGCTATAGAGAAACCCTGTCTTGGAAAAAAAAAAATGGGTGTTCCCACCTCGGTTAACCTAACCCAGAGAATCCCTCACAGACATGCACAAAGATTTCTCTCATGTGTGATTCTAGCCCCCACAGATCGAAACTAAGACTAAACCACAAGTGTATGAAAATCCTTCCCTCCAATAACATAGTTTTCAGGGGTGGGATCTTGGAGAGGTCATGAGTAGGTTATGAGGGTAGAGTCCCCCTGAGGAGGACTAGTGCTGGCATGAAAGGGTCCTCACTCATGTTCCACCATGTAAGGATTAGTGAGAACTGGCAGTCTGGGGCTTACCAGAATCAACTCTGCCTCATCTGACTTCCAGCCTTATGGTGTGTGGTCATAGCAGCCTGAACTAAGATGAATGTCTAGAAAAAGAATCACATCATTTTAAAGGAAGTGCAAAAAAAGATTTCCATTCTGAATTAATCAAATGAATTATCACTCCATCATCGGCTTTCCCAAAGCGATAAATCGTATGAGAAGTTAATATAAAAGCTAATATTTTTCTCTTTTCTTCTTTTTGCATTGCTTTTATTGAGCTATACATTTTTATCTACTCTCCTCCCTTCCACTTCTGCCCTCTCCAATGTGATCCCCATGCTCCCAATTTACTCAGGAGATTTTGTCTTTTTCACCTTCCTATGTAGATCCATGTATGTCACTCTTAAGGTCCTCTTTGAAGTCTATTTTCTCTGGGATTGTAGCCTGTAGACTGGTTTTTCCTTGCTTTGTGACCAAAAGCCACTTATGAGTGCATACATATTATATTTGTCTTTATGAGTCTGGGTTACTTTACTCAATATGTTTTTTCTAGATCCATCCATTTGATTGCAAATCTCAAGATGTCAATTTTTTACCACTGTGCAGTACTCCCCTGTGTAAATATAACACATTTTCTTTATCCATTCTTTGGTTGAGGGGCATCTAGGCTGTTTCATTTTTCTTATCTGGGACATTTATGTTCTGAATTTTTAAAACCTGTAAGTAGGCCAGGAGGAAGGCTCAGTGGGTGAAAGTGTTTGCTCTCTGGTGATGCAAGTCTGAGGACCAGAGTTCAATTCTGGAACCCATGTACAGGTGAAAGAAAGGAACTGAACCCACAAAGTTGTCTTCTGACCTCCACACTAGCACCAGGGCAAATGTATGCACATGTGTACATACACACATGCGCACACACATACACACATATATACAATAGCAATAATAAATGATTTTAACTGGCAGTGGGTCTCCACTATGATGTCATTATATCTCTTCACTCCTGTTCCTTCCAGATGAAGATGTGGTGGCCTACATCTGTAGTCCCAGCACTTGAGGCAGAAGCAAGTGAATATTTACAAGGTGGAGCCCAGTCTGGTCTACATAGGGAGTTGCAGGTCATCCAGGGCTATGTACAGAAACCCTGTCTCAAAAGCAAATGTGTGGGGAATGTTTAAGGTCACAGACAGGAGGAACAGAATAGATCTAAGAAACAGTGTTTCTGGCACCAAAGGACTCTGAAGTGGACTCATGTTTCAGAAACTCCTGAAATGCATATTTTTCAAAGTAACAAGAGTCACTGTGTAAATGAACTTGGAAAAGCTTCTGCTAACAGAAAAGATGGTGTGGTTTATGTGATGCACATCTGTCATTATTGGTTTTTGTTTTCATCAGATTACATTAACACCACTTATCAGAATTTAGCCATCCAAGCTACCTTGCCTGGTCACAAAACTTTATAAAGTGTTGAAGACATTTGGATAGAGATCAAGTTTTTTGTATTCCCTCTCTGTGTCTCCATCTCTGTCTCCCTCTCCTGCTCTCCCTCTACCACTAAGGCATTATCCCCAGCCCACATTGAAACAGCTTTAAATAGCAGACCTTTTACTCAGTACATACAATGCTTAAAATAAATGAGACATCTCTTCCTAGACTCTCAGTGTTAACGCTCTATACTTAGCTCGAACATAGAAGACTTCAGAATCACAAAGGATTTGACCTCAGAACAGTCTAAAATCTGCCCTAGACAGAAGCAGACGCCAATTAACTCAGCATTTCCACACTATTCCTAGGCTCAACATCTCGGAAACTTTTCACGTCCTTCTCTATGACCTTTCGAGAGAAATTCCAAGAATGTTCAATAAAGCAGGCTTTGAAAGCTGCTCTCTTTATCTCTGCTGTCCACTTGGGCATCACCAGGGAGTAATTATAGTTCAGCACTGGCCCTCACCGCACACCACAGGGACAGCATCTATGGGCTTAACTGATCTGAGGGGCCCAGGGCAGAGGAGGGAAGTGTTTATGGGACCTCATTAACAGTACTAAGACTTCTCCCTCCACACTGCTCCTCCCTTCAAGAATGGCCTTAATGTTGGCTTTTTTATATTGCTAGGCTCAGGGAAGTCAGAGACATCTCCAAAGACACAAATTGTTCTAAATAAGTCTTTAGAAACAGAATTTTTTTTTGGGTGGGGGGTGAACTTTAAACAGAGGCATCAGCTGGCAAATCCCCTCTGGAGCAGTCACCAGTTTGGGCTCCCAGAAGTCTCACAGATAAAAGTCAAACAAATACGTACTCACAGCTGAGGGTCAAATTCACAGGAGAGAAGCTTCTATAAGCATGCCTTTAAAGAAACAAGAATAACATGCTCAAGCCTTGTTAGCTACTTCTCTCCTTTGCTGTGAGAAGCAGTCCAAGAGAAGAAAGGCTTACCTACATTCACAGTCAGAGGGTGGCCCTCTGCCCTGGCAACAGGAGGCATGCATGCAGGACTAGCTGACCATAACAGCAGGTTGTGATTGGCCATCTACAATAGAGGAAACATGAGATGGAGAGATAGACATGCGGCAGTAGAAAAAGCAGGCTGTGGCAAGGGATGGGTATATATTTAAGTATCTTCAGTATATGTACTGGTCCCAATCCCAACAACTAGACCATGCTTCACAAGGACTCCAAGCCTCCCAGAGTTCAAAACACAAGCCCACTGGGGGAAGAAAAGATTAAGATTTAAAAGAGTAGACATTTCCTCATGAAGCCTGTAGTAAGGAGGCTGCTTATTGGTTCCTGGCTGCTCAGCCCCAAATTAATCTCACAGAAATTGTATTATTTAAATCATTGCTTGGCCCATTAACTCTAGCTTCTTATTGGCTAACTCTTACATATTAATTTAACCCATTTATATTAATCTGTGTATCGCCACGTGACAGAGGCTTACCAGCAAAGTTTTAGCATGTCTGACTCTGGCAGCGGCTCCGTGGTGTCTCCCTGACTCTGCCCTTCTTTCTCCCAGCATTCAGCCTAGCTTTCCCTGCCTACCTAAGTTCTGCCTTGCTATAGGTCCAAAGCAGTTTCTCTACTCATTAATGATAATCACAGCACACAGAGGGGACTCCCATATCACTTCCCCTTTTCTGTTTAAATAAAAAGGAAGGCTTTAACATAGTAAAATTACATATAAAAAAACAGTTATCAAGCAATAATTACAGCTACAATAATTATATCTATTTTATATTTTATCATAATTAAGGAAAACTATAACTATAACCATTTATTATTCAACTCCATCAAAGACTCCAGAAGGATATAATATTACCTAAGTAAACAGGAAGTACATTGTAAGCAACTTCCAAAACTCCAGAAATAACAGAGACATCTTGCTGCCTGTACAGTTACCCAAAGTTCTTCTGTACCATTTTGAGGCATCTATCTTTAGCCTACAGGCCCATAGTATCCAGCAGACTTTTCCATGAAGCAGGAAATTTCAAAGACAGGTCTACCTGTCAGTCACTGTTTGTCAGTCACTTTCTTCTGTGTCCTGCAGAATGTCTGGCAGACCCTATCATGAAGCAGGAGCCCTGAAGAATGGTCTCACCCTTAGGCAAGTTCAGCAGTCATTTCTCTGTGGTTCCTGCATGTCCCATTCAGCATTCCAGGCAGGATCAGTTTCTTGCCCAAATGGCTAGCAAACTCCATAAAAAGCCTCTTCAATGTCCATCTTCCTCTTGAAGTAACTGGTGCTGCCAGGAGCAAATGTGTCTCACTGTCATAAAAAGTCTTAAGTTCTTAAACATTTTAAATTCCATATTCTGAAGGTCTCTGAAAGATCTGAAGAATACCTATCTAACTGAAATATATCTCTATACATCTAGAAAATCTAACATGACTACAAGCTTGACTATTATAGATGATTATCTGTTAACTTATATTTCTTAATTATACATTACATTTTTAAATGAGATGCACAAACACAATACCTTAATCAAGAACAGAAATATACATATAACAAAATTGACCTAAAACTTGTACCAATAAACCAATATCCATACCAATGCAAATCTCTATAGCTTATCCCCCTTTAAATGTAAACAAACAATTATAAACAATATTTGGGAATATGGGCATAGTTCTGTCCATACTGCTTCCTGCTATTTGGGGGCACTGTTATCAGGTCTTTCATGGTGTATCCTGTGTGCTAGATTCATCTCAGTCAGCAGTTGGGTGAAGTAATTTCTTGAAGGTGCTCACGGCAACCTTTCAGGTGGTCACACCAGTCTAGAAGCAATCCATAGGTTCTCATCCTCTATGGAAACAAGAGAAGAACCTTTTTCCAAAGCAACATATCCTTAGATCCAAATTTGGAAGTCATGATACCTTTATAATACACATGCTGGTTTAGCTTAGCAGCCCATACAATAAAATATCTCTCTGTACTTAGCTCATTCACAGTCATAAAAAATTAAAGAAAACACAATAATATACATTGTAAGTACAGACTCTCTGTGTATATTCCATCTTTACATTTCTTATTTTTTTTACTCCTTTTAATCTATGACTATCTGTACTCTGTGCCTTTAAAGACTTTGCCCTTTTTAAGTATTTATTTTGTGACTATATTTTTTCTTCTCTCTTCTAAGCCTATGTACATTTATCCAATACTGTGGCTCATTTAGAGTTCTTTTCCATCTGGATTTGTCTTTATTGCATATCTGTAATTCTTTATTGTCCAGGAGAGCTTTTTAAAATACTAAGCACTTTTTTAAACTTAAGCTGCAGCATTACTAGGTCAAATATAGTACTTCCTGCTTGCCCACCCAGTCCAGCATGATGGAGCAGCTTGTGCCTCTGAGAGCCATGCCCACAGCCCCATTCTCAGGCACACAGCCAGTCTATGCCAGCATTAAGCAAGCTGCAGCAGTGTGCTCACAAACCCCACTCAAATGTTCTGTAGCTGGACCTCCTGCCTGAAAGAGTCAGAGTTTGCACTGGCAGGACAGTCCAGAAAGCTGACTTTTTAAAACAGTGCAGCTCTTTTCCTGCTACTACTGAATCAGGAAAACCTCTCTTAATAGAGCAGCAGCAAGCCATCAGCTTAAAAAAATGCAGCTAAACTTTGTTTTTTGTGTGTCTAGAGTTCCTTTCCAAGCCCTCTCAGGTTCTACATGAATTTAGTTCACCACATTGGCATGTTAATTTGTTGGATGAGGGCTGCTTGTTGGCCCTCTTCCTTTAGCTCTTACAATCTTGCAGACCCCTCTTCCACCATGTTCTCTGAGACTTAGGTGTAGGAATGTTTATTCCATGTATCCATTGGGAACGGGCTCCACAACGCCACATTTTCATTGGTTGTGACTTCCTGTTGTGGGCAGGAGTGGAGCATGTGGCTTCAACCTTACACAAAGAACTACATGTAGCTAAGAAATGCTGAGAACTAGAGAAACAGCTGTCCCCAGGCAAGAGCACACCAATTAGTTACCAATACCAAATGGTCAGCCCTGAAAACATACATATAAGTGACATTATACAGAGTGAGTGGGTTGTACTTGTATGTTTGGAAATATTTGTTTGTATGTATGTAATGGTAATTAATGAAAAAGAGACTTTTCATGAATTTGTAAGAAGGTTTCTGTAATAAATGAGTTTGTAAAGGGAATTCAAAATGAAAACTCAGATAAGCATCACCCACAAGAGCACACTATATTGTCTGAGATGGTCATCTCAATGCCTGGATGCACTGTAACCAGGGGTCCAGGAGAATGATACAGGATCTGAATATAGGGGGTATTGCCAAGGAGAGAGCAGGGTTTCATTCAGAGTTAAATTAGGAAGTGAGCATTCTATCTAGACAAGTTGTTTCCTAAAAGCTAGTGGAAGGACGGTAGACCAGTTGTCTATATTCATAATTCTTGGAATAGAGAGTGAAAATTAATTGTTTTTCTTTTTACCATTTCCTGGAATTTCATGAACATAACATTCATAGAACTCTGAGCCTATTTTATGACCTTGGCTCTGGGTGGAATTTCTTTAATGACACTAACCCAAAGCAAAATGAATGAATGTGAAGGCAAATCTCAGAAAAACCAATCTAGTTATGCAATGGAGACAGGATAGCAAAAATTAAAGTGTAAAAGTAGTACTAAAAATGTCAAAGAGGGGTTAGAGATATCACACTTACCAATTGAGAGCACTACTCCTCTTCCAGAGGACTCCCACATGGCAGAAAAAAAATAGATGTAACTCCAGTTCCAAGGAATCTGATGACCTTTTCTGGCCTCCATAAGCACCATGCATGTACTTGATCCATGAACATTCATGCAGACAAAGAATTTATAAATATAAAAATGAAATAATATTTTTTAATTTTTAAACAAGAATTTGAAAATAGATTTCTTCAGAATCCTAGAAAGTTGGAAGAAAGGGAATGTAGATAAAGCAAAACCTGAAGATATCACTGAATTTTCTAGAACCAATGAAAGACACAATAAAGGATTTGCACAATGAATATAGTGAGATAAGTAATAAAAATTTCACATGTAAGCATAATAATACTGTGAAAGAGTCAAATCAATAGTGAACAGAGACTGACAAGAAAGACAAGGCAACTTGGACAATAGATGACTACATAGTCACATGACAGCTAGGGGAAGGCTATACTCAGAGTCTAGAAAAAAACTGAGTTAACCCAATATTGAGTTAGGCACCTGACAAAAATGACCTTTCAGGCCACAAAGATAAAAGCATGTTCAGATAAACAAAGTGGAAGAATGTCCTTCCAACATAACTTCACCAAAGAAGTTTCAAAAGGACTTAGGTCAGGACAAAGAAAAATAAAACCAGAAGAAACGTCAGTGTCCCAAGGGCAACTGAGCAAGAGCATTGTTGACATGAGACAAATGGTCTAGATAAGTAACAGCAGTGTATAAATCATTCAATAAAAAGCACAACTCTTAAATAATGGACACTATAGAATGCAAATTAAAATGGAAATTGGTTTAAAATCTTTGTTCAGGGTGGAAGCTAAAACTTTAAGATATTGATAAATTTCAAACTTGATTAAGTATGTATGGTAAGAGTTTGTCAGTTCCAAATGAGAAAATATACAGATGAGGACATCAGTAAACACAATGAACACAGAGGCAAGGAAAAAAATGAATGAAATTAAATGTATGCCCTGGTGATGCTGAAACCTGCATGGATAGCCCAGATATGGCAGTTCTGTTGAACTTGTCCATATTGGGTTTCATGGTCTAAGTTGATGAGGTCTCTTTCTCAAGAGATCTCATTACAGATGGTTGTGAGTCACCATGTGGTTGCTGGGAATTGAACACAGGACCTCTGGAAGAACAGCCAGTGCTCTCAACCACTAAACCATCTCTCCAAGAAAAGAAAATAGGAGAAAATCTCAAATATAGACAATTGGAGCAACACCACTGAAAATGAACTTAAAGGACACCTGCATAGCCCTCTTAGCTGTGGGTGTGGTGACAGGGTTCCTGTAATCCAGGAAGTTTGGAGGCAGAGGCAAGAGAAGCAAGAGTTCAAGGGTAGCCTCAGCTACATAGAAACCAACCTAGCCTTTATGAACCCCTGAGCAACAGCCAATGGGATCGTATGCATTCTTCTGAAACATATTTTAAATTCCACATATGACTTCATAATACAGTTCTCAAAGAATGTCAAAAGACAGAGGGGACAATTTTCTTTACCATGTAGGAGTTAAAAGTTAAAAATCAGGCTTCAGAGTTTCGGTCCATGGTCTGCTTTCCCAGTTGCCTTGAGCCTGTGTTGAGCCAGACCCATCATGGTGAGGGGTCAGAGTGGAGAATAGGAGGTGAGGTGTGTGTGGCAGGAAGGGAGCAGAGGAGGGTGTATTCCCAGTATCCTGACTTCCTCCTACTAGGCACCATGTTCTAAGTCCTAGAATCTAAGGGTTCTGCCACATCTCAGTGTCACCACAACATCTAACCCACAGCCCCAGCGGACCCTCTTTTCTGTCATAAACGTGCTTTGAAGATGGGGCATGTTTAAAGTTTCTTGCCAGCCCCAAATGAAACATTGAGTGCAGTCGAGTAGTGGAAAGCTGCACAGGTGTGAACTACGAGGTCAAAGGTCCCCACAAAGCTCTAACTTTCAAGTTTCCCCACAGAAGGGTGATGCAGAGATGGGAACTCTCCACCGAGGGAAGCATGTTGGATCCGCGTGTGTCCCCTCCGGGAGATCAACTTGCCTCAATTTCAAAGTACCTTATAAAATTCAACATCAGTAAGCCTCGGGGAAATGGCAAAGAAGGGAAACTTCTGTTTTAGTTCTGAAGTGTGTGAACCTTTTTCCGAACACTGACAGGAAGCAGAGGACTCCAAGGAGAAACCTGGAATGGGGACAGCCACAAATGAAGAGCCTTCTCTTCTGGGCTCTGGTTCTGTCCTTGGAAAGACGGAGCCCATCCTGATGCTTAGGCTCCTGAACCCTGAGAACTGCAATATGTTAATTCATGGCAAAGTTGTGTACTCTTCTTTTGACATGAGGGCTCAAAGGGAGAAATTTGCTTTAAGGAATGGAGTGTCCAGTTGATTTTTAAGAGTAAACTTTAACACCAGTTATGGTGGCATGCACCTTTAATCCCAGCACTTGGGGGTCAGAGGCAGGTGAATCTCTGAGTTCCAGACTGATGTACATAGCAAGTTCCAGATCCTATCTCCGAGAGAGAGAGAGAGAGAGAGAGAGAGAGAGAGAGAGAGAGAGAGGCAGACAGATAGATGACAGATAACCAAGCTTTAAAGGAAAGCCTACGTCTGAGAACAAGTCGTTTTATTCTCCATTGATTCCAGTGAATTACCAGTCAACACCAGTACCTACAATCCTAACCCAACCAGGGGCATCTCACACAGAGCAAGGACAGCAAAGCTCCCGCTGAGATCTTTTATATCCAGGGTGTAGTAATAAGAAGGGCGGGCGCTTCCCTGCCGCCCCAGCTCCTGGCCGCCAGCTAGCTCTAGCTTATGCCCCGAAATAATTACATGGAAACTGTATTCTTTTAGACACTGCTTGGCCCATTTCTATCTAACCTCTTCTAGGCTAACTCTCACACCTGGACTAGCCCATTTCTAATATTCTATGTAGCACAGCTAGGTGCGCTTACCGGGAAGATTCTAGCCTACGTCCATCCTGGGTAGGAGCTTCATCGCGCATGCCTCAGAGAGCACAGCTATCCCCTTCCGCCCAGGAGCCGGGAGCATGGTGTCTCTCTGAGGCGTCTGCTCCCGAGAGGAGAGCTGTCGAGTCTCTGAGCTCACTTCCTCTTCCTCCCAGCATTCTGTTCTGTTTACTCCTCCCACCTATGTTTTAACCAATAAAATGGGCCAAGGCAGTTTCTTTATTGCTTAACCAATAAAATCAACAGATTGATATGACACTCCCATATCACCAGGGGAGAGAAAGGAGCCTGCAGCCTACGGGAACTTACTAGAGATGGGTACAGCAGTGAAGTGCCTGGGGAGAAAAAGATGTAAGAGAACATGGTAATCAGAGAGTGAGGATCAAAAGGAGGATGGTGACCCAAGAAGAAGGGTTCCCAAAGAGGAGTAAGCCCTCAACAAATTAAATTTATCTCTGTTACTAAGGCACACCAAAAGTTCTGGAGCCCGTGAGTAAAGTTCTGTAGGACACCTGACATGGGAGTTGGTACAGAGGAGCCTCTTGGGACACCTAATGTAAGAACTGATGGTACCCAAAGTGCCACTGTGGGACACCTAATGTGGGAGCTGGTAGCATAGAGGAGCCTCCATAGGACACCTAACAAGGGAGCTGGTCATACAGAAGTGCTTCTTGCTCCTGCCTTCTGGAAACTCCCTATGTGGAGGTTGAAAGAAATGTCTTTTCTTAAAAACTGTCTTTCCGTCATTTTTAGGTCTTGTCCTCTAGATCATCAATGTCTTTGAAGCTTGATCAATCCAGGGACACAGAGCTGAGACTTTACGGTCGCTGAGCCATGCATAACTCTGCTATGACTATGATAGTGTATTTGAAGTTTAGGCTATATTGCTAACCAAAATGAGGAAAGTGTTCAAATGCTATTTAATCCTGCCTGATAACATAATGGTTTGACCCAATGGCCACTGACATATGATCTATCTCCAACTTCACATGGAGCCCTATACAGACACATATTAAATAATCCCATCTTCCCTCCCTGGGGGTGGGGGAACCTTGGCCTGGTTCTCTTTCCCCTTTCTCTCTTTGTTTAAAGGGAGAGTATACTTTCATCAACTCATTCTCCTGTTTCTTTATAAACAGCAGGGCAAATTAAGTCCAAGTCTGCTTGGCAGTGGCTCTGTTGAGACAGACTTGACCCCACAGGGCTCTGAGAGCTGTAGTTAGGAATGTCTAATGCTGGTGACAGCAAAACCACTCTTATTTTAGCAGAGAAACTTTAATACTACAGCCGCAGAAGACTCTTCAAGGATCCTAAGGAGAGTAGTCCTGTCTCTGGGTGGTGTCTTCTTCAGTGCCAGGTGTTGTGCCTGTGTGGTCCCTGGGGACCTGCACACTAGACCATGCGCAGCCTGCAGCTACTGCTGTGTTCAGGACTCACCCTTCCCAGGTAGTTAGACATGCACAGAGAAGGGTGTCGTGTGAGTTTTAGCAGTGTAAAGACCATCACTTTACTTTAGTTCAATTTGCATGTTCTCTTTCCATTCATTCTCAACTTACCAGGGAAGTAGGAAAAACAGACTGGAAAATGAATCACCCAAAGTCCCCTTGCAATATGATCAATGGGCTCCCATACCCTTGACCATGGTAAAAGGGTGAGTATCAATGGCAGGAAACCATATAGATAGAGGCTAGGTCACATAGAGGGCAGAAATTTGACTCCATAAATGGGCCCCTTCCATACATCCACCCTACCCCTCAACAGTGAAACCCATTCACACAGAGGAGCCAGGATTGGTGCTCAGTTGCTTAAAACCAAGCTGTGGCTTCCCTGTCATTGGTATAAAGAAGAGCTCCTGCCTGCCCCAGCAGAGGGACTTGCACCCAGATATCCATGCTCCTCTGCCTCCACCACCAGCCCCATTGCTCCATCCACCCCTCCATCACCTGTCTCTTGTGCACCTGATCCCATCCAGTCCCCTCCTCTCCTCAAGGGATGTGACCACTCTGATCTCACATATTCTGCTCTCCCTGCTGGGACCAGCTCCTTCGTTCATCTTTGTCATTCTGGCCCACGTTACCACCTTGGAGAGGTCATCCTTGGTCTTTACTTCTATAAAATCAGGGTAGACAAGGACCCCTTGTTATTCTCATTCATGGTGTTTGGAACTCTCCTTCATGGAATTCATGGTGGTTCAACAATAGCACAGTTAGCTGTGTGGTGAGGCATCTGATGTCTGCCTCGCTGTAAGACAGATACCCCAAGAATCCAGAGATGGTTCTGATGAAGCCAGCACAAAGTCAGATAGAAATGGGTGAGTAAACAAATAACACAGCCTGGGTTTCAGCTTCCTGCTCCCCCAGGGTCTCTGACTGCCATCAAGGCCACATACCTTAGCATCTCCTTGCTGGGCTCAGATCTGGGCTAAGGAGTTACTCAACCTCTTTCTGGCACCACCTCCATGCTCAGGAATTGGATCTCTCCCCTCCAGCCAGTGAGAAAGAGCAAGACACTGGTACTTTTGCAGGCAGGCAAGACGCATGCCCTGCTGAGCCACCTGCATCAGGTTTGGAGGGTACAAGAAGCCCTCTCCTCCTCCACTTCCACTCACTAATGAGGACTTGACCGAGATGGTTCGAAGGAAGCCTTTGACAGGGGCTGTGCTCGGTGCCAGAGCTACCCGTACAAGGAAGCAAACTCTTGGATCCTTGACATGCAGTCTCTCCTCCCCATGCCTTGAGCAGAACCTCAGTCCTCAGCAGAGAGGAACTGCAATACTCCGAAGCTGCTATGCACAGCAGTCTCTGATTTCAGAACGACATTTGAGACGTAGTAATTTCAGACTTAAAGCAATATCGATAGAGCCTAAGTACACAGTGCTTTTTCCAGCTCTCGTTGGGAAAGCAACAGCACTTCCATCATTCCCTCGAAATATTCCACTTCTAGCAATGTCCAGCAAGAAAACACTGGCTCCACGGTTAGTAGATATGCCTGGACACATGCTAGGGCCCCTAAACAGTCGTGGTGGTGGTAGATATGTCTGAACGCACAGTAGGGCCTCTAAACAGCCACGGTGTTAATAGATACACCTGAACACACAGTAGGGCCCAAGAAAAGGGGTGGAAAAAATTAAGGAAGAATGGTTCTCAAAGACTGCCAAAAATGAATTATTGGCTGATGACCGCAGAAAGATTGACTAAGACCTCCCAGCCACAGGAGGTAGACTGAGGTGAGAGAGCTGTTGTTAAAATTGTGCGATTTGAAATGGAGATAGATATGTTTTAATAATGAAACTTCTCAGGGGCAAAATTAAGCTACCACAGGCAACCTGAAATGTTTTCACAAGCAAAAACAACAATGAAGATGATCAGCTCCTACCCGTCCTGGGGGATTGTCTGAGAGCAGCATATGAGGAAACTTCTGGAATTAAAGCCCTTTAACAGAAAACATGTGCTCAGGCATTTCTCAATTATAGTATGTTACAGAAATCAAAATCTGTAAATCAAAAGAAATACCAGTGTGGCATGCAAACCAGCCACTTCAGATTTAAAAACTGTGAGCAATTTAGGGGGATGTTTTAAATTCATCTCTCTTCCATTTTGCAATTCTTAAAAACATCTGTCTCCTTATCTTCTTTTGTGATGGATGAAGTAACCAGAAACATAAGCACAGACTATCAGGGAGGTCAGGCTCAAAACCGTTTCCCTAGTAGTATTTAGTAGGAGGGTAAGAAGAATGAGCCCTGGGCAGAGTTAGAAAACCTTAGTCAACAAAGTCAGCCACATCACTTGAGGAGGCCCCACCCTCTCTGAGGAGTGGATGGGGGAGGGGCAAAGGCGGGGAGAGGGGAGACCGGTAGGAAGAGGGGACTGGGATTGATATGTAAGATAAGATTGTTTTTAAAATTTTTTAAGTTATCATGAATGCATCATAAGCACTGAGTTTTATATTTTGTGGAGTTCTGGTAGCTACGAGAGCTTTAGTGGTAAGGAGTCCTTTGAGGTCAGAGTCGTGTCTGTTCAATGCCGTCTCTAATATAGTATTTTCTCATGCTGAGAGTCAAGAAGTATTTTCTGAATTGATTTAAAGTTTCAATCCCTAATGGGAAGGTGTAGCTGTACCTCTTTGCTTTAAACAAGATTCTAGGCATCCCAGACTCATGAAAAAACTAGCAGCAATTCATAAAATGACTTCGTTGTGATGTACTTTGGGTATAATTCTTGGTAGGAAAAGAGCTGATATAAATAAATACATGGCTAATAATGTGACTTCCAGGGTTATCTAGCTCATTCTCTTTGAACCTTATGCCCTTACATACTGGAATAAACAGCTGATGTTTCAATGATTAAAAAAAAGAAAGAAAGAAAAAAGAAAACCTTAGTCAAAGAACAAAAATCAGATTTTCACCTTTCAGGTGGGGAATGCAAAGAATGAAGTGCATGGGGTCACAACTTCTCTATTTTAAGGATTTGATTTTTTACTTATGTGTGTGGGTGCATCATGTGTCTGTATCTACACACTTGTGTATGGGTGCCTGTGAAGGCCAGAAGAGGGCACACCAATCCTCTTGGCCTGCAGTTAGAAGTGGTTGTGAGCCACCTGATGTGGATGCTGGGAACAGAATTTGGGTCCTCTGCAAGAGCAGCAACCCTCTTTCACGTTCATAGCAGCATTATTTGTCATAGCCAGAACCTTGAAACAATCATCAACCAAAGAATGGATTAAAAAGAAAAATGTGGTACATTTACACAATGGAGTACTACTCAGTGGTAAAAAGCAATGACTTCTTGAAATTTGCATGCAAATGAATGGAACTAGAGAAAAAAACATCCTGAGTGAGGTAACCCAGACCCAGAAAGAAGAACATGGTAGGTTCTCACTCATAAGTGGATACTAGCTGTAAAGTAAAGGATAACTAACTAGCCTATAATCCATGATCCTAGAGAAGCTAAGTAACAAGGTGAACCTTAAGAAAAACATACATAGTTCCACCTGGAAAGGGGAAATAGACAAGATCGCCTGACAAAGTTGGGAGCATGGGGATGGGGAAGAAGGGAGAACAGAAGGGAATAAGAATTTGTTTAATTTTTTCTTATGTGTGTGAGTGTGTCATGTGTCTGTCTACACACTTATGTATGGGTGCCTGTGGAGGCCAGAAGAGGGCATGCTGGAACTTCTTGGGCTGCAGTTACAAGTGGCTGTGAGCCATCTGATGTGGGCACTGGGAACAGAATTTGGGTCCTCTGCAAGAGCCTTAATCCCCACTCAACTGCTAAGCCTTCCCTCCAACCCTCTTCTAGCTTTTAAAAGTCTGTGTCCCCACTGTCCACAGTTTTCCAACCCCAATGACTCCGACCGCTCTAGGTCTTTCTTAGAATCCACGAAGGGCACAGAGCCCTTCCTCCCATCTCCTGGAAGCCACCAGCCAGACACTCATAAGACATAGCACTTTGACATCCTTCCTCTTGAAACCCTCTTCTTTGAGGGGATCCCATCTTCCTCTCCCCATTTGCAGGTCTGTCATTAGCCCCTCACCTTTAACTATCGGTTGTTTTCTAGACCTCATTTGTAGCTGCCGGAAGCTGTCCCCCATAGTGCATCTCACTGCCTGGTCCAAGCCCTCTTCCTTCCTGACATACTTGCCTCACCACTGATTTCCCTAGGTTCCAACCACCTCTCACCTCACCCCCATTTCATGACTGTCCCTAAAATGATAGCCTAAAGGATGAGTCTGCCATGTCCCCTCCTCCCTCACCTGACCAGTCTCCTGAGGTTGCTCTTGGCTCTCATGATACCATCCTAATTCCTCAGCTTTCTCTTCCCAAGCAAGACCCTGCTGGCTACTCCAGACCCTGCCCCACTGTCCCCTAAGGACACCCTCTCACCTGCTGCGTTGGCAAGAATCAGGCCCTGGCCTCAGCCTTAAGCAGCTCTCTCCACCTGGGATGGAGACGGCCCCTCCCATCATCCCCCCTCACTCACTCTTACCCTTAATGTGTGGCCCAAGACACTTCTTCCCGCAGCGTGTCCCTCACCTGCTAAGCCTCCCCTGGCATCTCTCTCCGCCACGTCCAGCACTGGCCGTTTGTGCTTCTTGTTTCATGTCTTAACTGATCGGTTTCAATCATCGTTTATCCTTTCCTTTGCTTTTCAAAAAGCAAAACAGAGCTTCAGCTTTGTTGGCGTCCTTTTGTTTCGTTAGTTGCTATTCTTATTTTTCCTCCATCCTTCTAATTTTTCTATATTTGTTTTGTGTTTAGCTTTCCAGGCAGGTGCTTCAGATGGAAACAGCCCAATAACTTTTTTTAATACTGTATCCTTTTTTAAAATGTCATTCCAGACTGAAAATAATCCCTAAAGTACAGCATTCCGTGCATTTTGATATTGTAGAATTTAGGTTGTGCTTTATTCTTTGGTTATGTTCTATTGAGATGTGCTTCCTTTTTAAAATATTTTGTTTATTTTGAGAATTGCATATAATGTATTTTTATCATGCCCACTCCCCATTCCTTCTCTAACCCCTCCAAGATCTACCCCACTTCCTTATCCTCCTCAATTTCATGGTTTCTCTGAGTTTTTTCTTTAACACTACAACACATTCAGTTGTGCTTTCTATACACTCCTGGGTGTTTAACCAGCCACCGTAGCATGACTGACACACCAGGGCCACACCCTTAATGGAAACTGGCTCTCCCTCTTCTTAGTTGTTAGACACGTGGTGACTATACACTTACCTTCTGTTGTTGAACTTGGTCAGATTAGGTCTTCTGTCATTTGATCCCTTGACATTACTGGTGCTTGCTTCAATGCCCAGTGTACCGTCAAGCTATGCAAGGTTCAAGTGGAGCATTGTGGATGTGTTCTCTGTCTCTTGGTGTGCCTAGGCGAGCATCTCTACCTAGCCAGATCTAAGCATCTTTCTCAATATTTTTCAGTCTTTTTAAATGTTGCCTGCTTGTTCTGTTGGTTACTGAAAGAGCCACTGACTCTCATGGAACAGTGGGAAATGACTTTCTTATTTTAAGTAACTTTTTGCCTTAAAGTCATGATATTTTTACCAGCTTTCTTTTGGCGGATGATTATCCAGTATAACTTCTGATCTTTATTTTTAAACATTTTTATCCTCGTATTTTAGCATGAGTCTTGAGAACAGAGCATCATTTAACTCTGCGTTTTAATCAAGAATGAAAGTCTTTGATTTTTTTTAATGGAGTCTGCAATCTATTACATTTAACTGGTCATAAATTTAGCTTTAAACTATTTTATAGCATGCTATTTTCTGCACCCTTCTTCCTCTTCTTTCTCTTTTCTTGTCTTCCTTTGGAATGAGATTTTTATTATTCCATATTTATTTAAAATTTTTTACATTTTCACAGTATTTTGATAGTCACCCTGGATATTTAACTTATCATAGCTTAATGATAAATCAAACATTCTGACAGTGCCCACATGCATGCACACACACACGCACACACACACGCACACATGCACACACACACACATCCACACATGCACACACATATACTCAAGCACACACACACACACATGCAAATGAATACATACACACTCCATAAAATGTTGGTCATTTTATAAACTTGAGGTTCTCTCGGCTTTGCTGATACCTTATCATTTCCTTTGCTCTTCGTTTCTCCTCCTTCTCTAACCAACCACTTAGAATTCTTTCTTCTCTGCCTGAAGAACTGTCTTCATGTTCTCTCTCTGGAGACTTCTGGCAATAAACCCCTGGTTTGCTGTCTACACATGCCTGTATTTCACCTACTTGAGAATCTTCCTACTGAGGGTGACGGTCAGGGTTAGCAATTATTTTCCTCGGCTCTGCTGAAGACTGTGCACTGAGGCCTCCGGCGTCAGTCTGGCTCCCACTCTTGTCCAGATAATACCTACTAATAACACCTACTATTAGTTTTGTCTTTATTTTTTCTTTTATGACTTTTCGTGATGGGATCAAACCTCACACATGCTAGGCAAGTACTGTACCATTGAGCTACACCCTCAGCCTGGGCATTTTTATTTTTTTTTAAATTTATTTATTTATTATGTATACAATACTCTGTCTGTGTATATGCCTGAAGGCCAGAAGAGGGCGCCAGACCTCTCTACAGATGGTTGTGAGCCACCATGTGGTTGCTGGGAATTGAACTCAGGACCTTTGGAAGAGCAGGCAATGCTCTTAACCACTGAGCCATCTCTCCAGCCCCCTCAGCCTGGGCATTTTTAAAGCGACTCTTTTTTCCTCTCTGACGACACCTTTGAGGGAATCAAAGTTTCACTATAACGTGTTTCACTTGTTTCTCCTAGAATCCCTGGAGCTTTAAAGTCTGTACATTCAGATGCCTTTAGGGGGAAATTCTCAGTCGTTATTTTTATTAAACATCAATTATTTCCAGGACTCTCTGGAATATTCAAATGAACAAACTTTAAAGCAATGTCTTCCTTCGGTCTAACATTTGTTGTTGCCTTTTGCCGCTGTGTGTTCTAAGTATGTTTCCTTCTGAAAAATCTTCAGGTTCTCTAGTTCTCTCTTCTGCTGTATCCTGTTAGAAGAATGCATAAACTACAAGCTGTTGAAATGACCCCCTGAGTTAATGTGTCTGTAGATTCTACAGTGTTTCTTTGTTTTTGCTTAAATATAGTACATCACGTCTCGTGGCTTCATGGCTCCCCACTCCCAGAGGGCTGAAGGAATACTTACTCTCTGTGCTCTACATCTCAGATTTCTGCTGTGGGATATTTGATACTTTGGGAAGATGTATTGCTATGATTGGTGTAATAAAAAGCTGAACAGCCAATAGCTAGGTGATGTGGGAGTGTCATATGTCAATCTGTTGATTTCATTGGTTAAGCAATAAAGAAACTGCTTGGCCCTCATAGGTTAAAACATAGGTGGGAGGAATAAACAGAACAGAAGGCTGTGAGAAAGAAGCTGAGTCAAGGAGTCGCCATGATTCTCCCACTCCAGGCAGACGCAAGTTAAGATAATTCCTGGTAAGCCAGCTCGTGGGCTATAGCAGATTATTAGAAATGGGCTAGTCCAGGTGAGAGAGTTAGCCAAGAAAAGGCTAGATATAATGGGCCAAGCAGTGTTTAAAAGAATACAGTTTCCGTGTAATTATTTCAGATAAAGCTAGCCCTGCGAGCGGCCGGGTGCCTGGAACGCAGCCCCGCCATTCTTACTACTATAGCTAGGCAAAAGGTATAGGTGGGACTCAAAAGAGAAACCTAGGCTCAGATTTCACCAGCAGACTTGGAGCAGGCCAGATATGCTGTGCTAAGAAAAGGTAACTGAGTCACATGATAGAATGTAGATTAATACAAACTGGTTAATTAAGTTCTAAGAGTCAGTGAAAAAAATAGCCTAATCTAAGGCCAAGCTTTCATAATTAATAATTAGTCTCTGTGTCACTATTTGCAGGTTGGCAGTCTGAAGATAGTCCAACAAGGAAGTTTGCTATTTTTGGCACCCAACATGGGACACATAAATCCACATAGGGCCTGAAAAAGCCAAATAAAAAATAAAAAAGGTTCTGAGTAGCCCCTATGCTCACAATGTACAGAGGCATGGCTCTTTTAAGAAGCCCTGCTAGTGAGCACTTGAATGGAGTTTATTAGCATCAGGCAGTATGCTACCCAGTGGCAGGAGAGTAGGTAGACGTGCCTACCAGAGCTGGGGCAGATAGAGCTCCTCCAGATAAGGGCCTACAGGCATGAGGCTCTGCTCTCACCAACCCAAAGGGAGTAGTCAGTTGCCAGGCTGTGTGCTAAGCAGAGACAAACAGCAAATGGTCTAAGCACTGCTAAGCAGTTTAAGGTTTGACTCACATTGTCAGAGAAGGCTAGAGATATGCAAAAGTCAGGTCTAGACTGAGAAAACCTCTAAACAGCTACAGTATACTTGAGAATGTGCTTAGATGATGAGAAAGAAAAGAAAATGGGCATAGACAGTCATAAAAATAAATCAATAGTTTAAAAGTAATAAAGTGAAGTCTTTAAAGAGGGAGTAAAGTAATATAAAAGGAAAAAGCCACATAAAGATGGGAAATACACTAGGTGTCTGCATTCTGTATGGTATTTTGTTGACTTCAAATTTTTTAAATGCTAATGAACAAAAACAATAGCTGCTTAAAGATATTGGACTATGAAAACTGTTAAATTAAACCAACCTATGTATTTTCAGAATCTCTGAACTTCAGAATGAAAATCAAAAAATACATTGTGTTGGGGGAAAGGCTGTGTCTTTGCTTCCATGGGAAACAAAAATATAAATAAAGAAACAAAAAACCTACAAGATGGGAAACATGTGCTGATCCCTCTGCATGGGAGCAGCTCTGAGACTGGAGGAGACGTTGTAAATCTTATTGGCAACAGAGTCCTCATGACTTATTATTACATGCCATCCTTTCATATGGCATGGATGGAGGTTTGGTTATGCAGTCCAAACAGACCTATAAAGATAGCAGATGCCGTCTACCTGCTCAAACATAAGACAAAAAAAAAACCTTAGTTGACTTGTGTACACCGCACATTCCATATTTGTGTTAATACAGATATATAGATATATAGATATATATATAGAGAGAGAGAGAGAGAGATATGTTACCTTTAGAAGTTTGTGTGTTTTCAGAAAAAAAAGACTAAACATCAATGAAGACAAGTAGCACAGGTGATCCAGCCTCTCAGAATGCCTCTGCTGTAGTTTCCTCAAAATTCAGCATCAAAAACAACTTCAAAGCTGCTAGTTGAGATGGTCCAGCCTCACAGACTATTCTATTCAGGACTTCAGATGAGCTCTCCACTTTCCCATCACACAGAGACTAAACAAAAAAATAATACAGCTAGCTCTCCCAGGACTTGATCATTATCCAATTTTCTCAGGGTCCTCTAGAGAGACCATCACCCTCAGACAATAAGATGCAGTCTAGAGAACACATTGCCCATGTTCCCAAGAGGTGGGGTGGATGATTTTTGGTCATTCGATAGATTATGGGCATTTGTCATCATTTAGGGGGTTGGTTACAAGCAGTTGTTGGTCATGGTCAGGGAGCAAAGAAGATTAGATTCAGGGATCTCATTCTGAAAAGAAAAGGGGGGATATAGAAATGATAGAAATGAGAGGATGGATCTACTTTTAAACTTAAAAGGCAACTACTAGTCTTAAATATTTTACATTGCTAGGGATTTTTGTATATTGATACAAATTTAAGGTTATTTTTATTATACTGTATTTATGTTTCTAATTTTGCTTAAGGTATTGTACCTATGCACCTTATTTAACAATGCAATACAAATCTCTAATTTTTAAAAGCTATTGTTATAAACTACATAGGGTAATTAAGAAATGCAGGTTAGCAGTCATCTCTAACAGTCAAACTTGTCGTGTTAGGCAAGCTTTCAAGGTCAAACAGAGATATACTTCTTACTTTTTCATGTTTTCGATCTTTAAAAAAATCAAAAACAATTCTTTCCTTGTATATTCAAAGGGCTGAATTTCTTTTCCTTGGGGAAAAAAAGCCATTTGCGCCAAACCAAGGGAGACTTGGACGAACTATGTTGAATGAGGATCGGTCCCTCTGACAGGAAGTGGGAAAGCCTCCAATGCACGCTGGAGAGCGACTGCCACTTAGGGGCCTCTCGTGTTTAAAGTCTTCATGATTGTGATTCCTGTGTAACCTCGATTGAGAGTGTGAGTCTTGAGCGTGTTGGATTAAAGTTTACACTCAACAGAGAAACGTGCTCCAACACCATTTTGCCTTGTCCTTGCCTTTCTTTTTATAGTTCTGCCTCTACCACCAGGACTGGTCCAATCATTTAAGCAGTGACACTGTACTGCAAAAATCCCCACTCCTCATCTTCCACATACTCAGCGTCCTTCTCCAATGAGTCTCTGTAAGCCTCACCCTCAGGAAAGACGCAGATTTCAGAAAAATGCTGAGGAACCAATCCAACAACTTTGAGTTTATTAGAGCAAAGCTCCAAGTCCAACTCCCCTGAGTTCAGACGGTTCTCAAATCCTCACGCTGCTTTCAGAGGCTTCAGTCTTACAAACTACCGTGTTTTTCTTTCCAAGAAACACAAAGGCACATTAGATAAATTTCTATGTCTATGAAAAAGAAGAAGCCAGACAATGTCCTACAAATAAAAAAGATGCTTGTAAGTGTTGAGACAACATAATAAATTTAAGGTCTAATAATCTCCTCTTCATATTTCTATAATAAAGTGACCAAAAGAAATCTAACGGGTATCTACAAGGTGAATTTCATTGTGATGAAAACCAAACCTGTGGAGAGGTCTAAGTCACATTCTAATGCGACCAAAAGGCTATCCTGTGGACCCGGCAGTGGGGCGGGGGCAATTTCTCTAAGAGGAGTTCAAACATAAATGCCTACAAAGAAACTTACAATCTGACATATTCAAAGCAGCACAGAGAAATATGTTCCCTCCCGAAACTCTTGGGTCCTGTGTCACAGTATACATACAGTGCATGGCCCTGTGAGGCTGGCTGGGTTTCCTCTGGCCCACGCTGAACACCCTGCTGGAGTCGCTCAGAATGAGCTGGATGGAAGCTCAAGGGCAAGCAGGAGTTGGGGGTAGGAGCTGCTTGCGCCCCTTGAAGCAGCATTGGGAGGCGTCTGGCATGTTCACTAGCATCTATGGATGCTCACGTGCTCCAAGATAGAGAGTTAGTTGTAGGTGAGGCACCAACTCCGTGGCTCCGTGGGCACCAACTCTTGGTGGCATCTCAGTCCTTAGATGAAGAGGCGCACCCACCATTTTCCTTTCCCCTGTCATTTCCCCTGAGCAAATGGCACAGCGGGTGACAGCAGAGGCAGTTTCATCACTACTATTGTTCAGCGGGGTCCTAGACTCCCCATGTGCTCCTAGGATGCTGTTCAGACCTCCAGTGCCCATGGAGCAGGCTACACGTGTGCTAAAGGAAGGTCCTAGGGGCACTCTGAGCGACAGACACTTACGCTGTGGCCAACACCGTCCACTTCTTTAGAAGGACTTCCTCTCCTTTTAGATTTTGCAGACTTTTGCTGACTCAGTGAGCTTCTGACCCCAGACTAATCAGACATGCTGACTCCCAATTAATTGAGCTGCACCTCCAAAAGGCATCTGACATGCATGTGTTCTCAGTGGGTTATTCCAAGCCTGGTTAGCCACTAAGCAATGGAACTATGATACAATGGGACTCCAGGATACTAGACTTGAGGGGGTCGGCATCCAGTGTCCCCTGTTGACCTGCTCCAGGTCAGGCACCTGGAACAGGAGACAGAGGAATGCCCCCACCCACTGCTGCCTGGAGAAAATGGGCACATTGCGGAGGCAGGGTGGGCCATTCAGAATTGTCTGTCTGGGGCCTCCCTGGCCCTAGCCCCTGCAGAAAGTAGAGAGCCAGGACTCCTACTGGAGTCTCCAGAAGTGTGCCAGCCCCTCTGAAGTGATGCTTTTTCCTTCGGGGAACCAGACTCTGGGAATCACAGCTAAGCCAGTACGAGCTCTGCTCCACCCATAGTGTCTGGCCAGGCATCGTGGTGCCCACAGCTTCTTGACCATTACCTCATCGTCAGACACTTCAGGGTACCCCTCCCAGCAGCACAGAAAGGGGAAGAGAAGCTAAGGTCCTAGTTCAGACCAGAAACTTCAACTCCGCTCCCAGGAGATCTACCTATACTATCAGGGCCTGCTCCTCTCATCATAGTGGGCCAGGCATGCCCTGGGGTGACCTAAGGACACTTTTATGATATAGTTCCCCGACAGGAAGCTTGAGTCCTGATTCCTCACTGCCAGAGTGTGGAGGGAAGGCACAGATGTCTTTAGAGGCCTCTGAGGTACTTTATAGAAATCTCTGCATCTCTCTGGCTCACTCTTCTGCAATTATGTAGACAAAAACCATACCCTATCCCCACCTAGCTCACAGCCAGGCTGATGTCTACTGTCCAGGCTGTTGGTCACCCATGAGGTCTCTACAGCAGTCTATGAGAAGATAAGGAGAACGGACTGAGAGGACCAGTTTGCTGTGGACTCTGGGTGGACCAGGCTGAGCCAGTCTGGAGGTAATTGCCCCGGAGGTGAATCTATCAGGGTTTCAGTGGGAGACAGTACCTCTAAACCAAGGTGTTTAGGTTGAAATAGGGCCCCAGGGAGCATCTGAGGATGCAGGCTTCCCCTCTCAGAAGCAGATGACAGCTAAACTGGATATCAAAGGTCATCAGAAATATTTCCAGATCAGACAGGGTCTCATTTTCAATGAGAGCACGGGTACTCTCAGCGACAGTGACATGATTATATGATACTGTGTTATCAAGACTCAAAAAGGCACGCAGCACAGAGAGACTCCTGAAGAAACCCCTTCATTTCACTTAGCAGCAATACATCAGTATCAACTGATCTAAGGTGACAAAGGGGGTAAACTGATGCGAGAGGTTAACAACAGGAGAGCCTGGGGGCTTGGCGTCCAGGAGCTCTATACTCTCTACTATAAACCTAAAACTATTATTTAAAAAAACTCAAATGTTTTTTATTTTAAATTACCAGAGATGATACACATAAAGCACCTGCATGGTGCCGGGTGTGCAAGCTGCCAGCTTTTTCAGCATCGTCTCTGTAGCCTGTAATGTATATCAGTGTTTCCTCACAGAACCCGGTGCTAGCCAGATCTATATAAAATGTCAGTCCCATCTGAACTGTACACAGAAAAGAGCATTTCTCTTGGTCCCTTGTTCCCAGGACAGCAGACCTTTAGAGATGCTGGAAGTTTGTGTCCAGCAGACAAACTTGTAAAGTTTCTAAGTATTCAGCAGACACCCTGTTCTCCATGTCTAGAAGCCATGTTGCCCCGTGGTCGGTGTGACAGCAGGGTCCCAGACAGAAAGGCATCTCAGAGTCATACTGTCCCTGTCCCTGTCCTTATCCCTGAGGACCATCTGCTCTGTCCTTATGTCCTTGTGTTTTCCCAGGTGTCCCAGTCAAGACTCTGTGAAGAAATAGAACCAATAGATGTTTTTGTTGTTGTTGTTGTTTTGGTTTGGTTTGGTTTTGGTTTTTTTGCTGAGAGTTTATTTTAAGGTATTGGCTCTCTGACCGTTGCAAGCCTCAGATCAGCATGGCTGTCCAGCTAGCTGATAACTGGGTAAAAGTTGGCCTTACAGACTTAAGAGTCTGCAGTGTGCAGGGAGATCCATCCAGATAGAAGTCCAGGGAGAGCTTCTGGGTTACAGCCCTTCTCTCTGTTTTGGATTTATTAATTTACGTGTATGAGTGTTTTGATTGCATGTGTGCAAGTGCACCACATATGCGCATGGTTCCCACAGAGGTCAGAGGAGGGTTCCAGTTTCCTGAACTGTGGTTATAGACAGTTGTGAGCTACCATGTGGGAATTAAATCTGAATCCCCTGCAAAACAACAAGTGCCCTTACCACTGAGCCACCTCTCCAGCCCATATGACCTCTTCTTTATTACATTTGTTTATTGTGTCGTTGTGTTGTGTGTGTGTGTGTGTGTGTGTGTGTGTGTGTGTGTGCATTTGCACGTTCCATGACACATGTGTAGAGAGGACAGCTCGGGGGAGTCATTTCTCTCCTTCCACCATGCTGGTCCCAGAGATAGAACTCAGGTCATTAGGATTGGCTCCAAGTGCTCTACCCCTGAGTCACCTTGAATGAGCTAGGTTACAATGTTGAAGCAAATTTTCTTCTTCCCTGTTCTATTAGCTGCTTTTCTCATTGTAATAACAAAATACCTGACAAAGGCAACTTAAGGAAAGAAGATTTTATTTTTTTCTCCCAGTTTGAAAAGACAGTCCACGAGGCGGGAAACTGACCACAGCAGGATCTTGAGGAAACTGATCGCATGGGTTTGCAGTCAAGAAGCAGAGAGCTGAACCCTTCTGTTCTACACACTTTCTCCTTTTTATTGTGGCTGGGATCCCAACCCATGGGGTGATGTTGCTCACATTTGGGGTGGGTCTTTTATCTTTAGTTATGCCTCTCTGGAAATGCCCTTAGAGATGTACTGCGGCGGACTTCTCGACCAGCAAGAAAGAACAACCACCACACGAGGATTCTTCTCAGATCACGCTTTACTGGAGTGCCCTTGGTTGAGAGAGAGCATGAAGCGAAGGGGCAGGAAACGAGGGGCAGGAAGGGAAGGGCAGGAAGCGAGGGGCAGAAAACGAGAGGCAGGAAACGAGAGAGGGCAGGAAGCAAGAGAGAGGAAACGAGAGAGACCCAAGAGCACTAAAGCAGCTGCTTATATAGGGAATTGGCACATGGGTCGCTCTGTAATTGGCTGCCACCATCAGCTGACACCAGACTGCATGAGGATAGGCCCAAGGACCCTTATCCACCATGCATGCGGGAAGCGGGGGACACGCAGCTCCCAAAGGCAGAGCCAAATATGGAGTTGTTTATTTCCAACAAGACAGGATGTCAGCGCCATCTTGTAATGGCGATCCTGTCCGGCTCACTACAATGTACAGATCTGGGTAGTTGTTTTCTCAGTAGTTCTGAATCCTACTAAGATGATAATAAAGATTACCCATCATAAGTCTACCGCTTATCAACTTGACACCAAAGCATACCATTTTTTAATCATAACATTCCACTCCCCAACTCTAAACTCTCATGTTCAGCCCATATTACCCTCTCTAAAAGTATCCAGTCCTGATGGTTACAGCATTGTTAAAAAATATAAACCCGTAGTCTCCTCTGGGACTCAGGGAACCCCTTAACTGGGGGTTCCTATCAAATCAAGAACTAAGTTAGGTATGATGAATATACAGTGGCACAGACTAGGCATTCTCATTCCAAAATGGAGGAATGGAGGCCGAACAAGGGAAGGTAGGGGTCAGAGCAATACCAAAAGCTAGCAGGGCAAACCCCCAATTCTACAGCTCTCAGTCTGGCATCTGGGACTCATGATGGGACCATCTGGACTCCAGCATCTGTGGGTCACTCCACCCCTCCAGCTTTGTCACCTGAGCACACATGGCCTCTCTCTAGAGCTGACAGAATTCCATGCCTGAAGCTTCCCTCTGCAGACATTTGAGGATCCTGGTGTCTCCAGCATTCTGGGATCTCCACTGCAACTTGGGCTCCCCATACCTACCTTCACTCAACAGTCACTCAGGGCCTCTTTACAGGAACTTCAACCTGCCACATAACTGGCTTCAGTGGCTTTTTGTAACCCTGATTCAAGCCTCTATGGCCCTGTATTTCTTGAATTTTGCACATATGTTAAGCTAGTAGCAGCTGGACAGTGCTGTTAAGTTCTGTTGTTAGCTGGAGTTGAGAGGCTTGGGCACCTGTTCATATCTGCTGACTGTCACCACCCATGCAATGTCCTCCTGGGAGTCTTGCATCGTCTCTAAAGACATCACCATGACCAGGAAGGCCTTTCCCCCGGGGAGGCCCAAGCCCTCCTTTACCACGGTCATTTGGCTCATCTTTACCAAGCTCTTCTTCAGTGTTAAGAATGCTACAGATCTCAGATACAAAAACAAATCAGAAGATATTTACCGTGGAAAAAAACCATTATCACTGGAAATGCAACCATTAGCCCATTGTCTTGTCATTGTGGGCACACACACACACACACACACACACACACACACACAAAATGCTTAGAAATGATGTCCTGTCCAGAGCACCTGAGAAGCTGAGAAAGAAACTGGGAGTAGAAACAGCCTTGAAGAATGAGTCCGATTCACACAAAGAAAACGAAGGAGCATGTAGAGGGAAGGGGGAATCAAGGACCCTTGAGAGAAGCGACCATCACCTTCATGTGAAGTGGACAGTGGAGCACTGGGGACTAAGAAGCAGAGTGACTGCACGTCAATAAAGTGACACCTGGGCACAGAAAGCCCGCAGGACTGTGTGCTCATATTCCACTGGCTAGAGTATGCCACGGACAGTAGAGAGGACAAGTTCCACAGACTGGGAGAATGAGCGGGGTTGCAGCAAACACTCTGAGAACACAACGCAGGGATCCCAGAGCCACACCTTGGGCACCCTGTTCCTCTTCTGTCAACAGTACAGTGGGGAGCAGAACAATCTGTCGGTCAATGCCAAAGCATGCTTCAAGAAAGAACATGAGCAAACTGGCAGATTCTCTGGCTATGTTTGGCAAAGTGGATAGAAAAAATATGCTCGGCAGTCCTTAGCCTGTGACCTTTTCTTCTAAATTCTAGACGTACCGTGACCCCTCCCAGAGTACAGCCCTGCATCTCAGGGCTATGCCTGCTTTTCATGGGTACCACCAACACTGCAATCCCTCGCTTCACTTTGAGGATGTCCATTGGCTGGTAGATGTGACTCGAAACGCTTTGTTCATCTGAGTCATGGTGCACACGCCAGCACTGTGGTAACTCGTGTGAGTCACGGTGCACACACCAGCACTGTGGTAACTCGTGTGAGTCACGGTGCACACACCAGCACTGTGGTAACTCATGTGAATTACAGTGCACACACCAGCACTGTGGTAACTCGTGTGAGTCACGGTGCACACACCAGCACTGTGGTAACTCGTGTGAATCACGGTGCACACACCAGCACTGTGGTAACTCGTGTGAGTCACGGTGCACACACCAGCACTGTGGTAACTCATGTGAATTACAGTGCACACACCAGCACTGTGGTAACTAACTTGTGTGAATCACGGTGCACACACCAGCACTGTGGTAACTAACTCATGTGAATCATGGTGCACACGCCAGCACTGTGGTAACTAACTCTCTATCCTGAATGCACTAATTTTATCCTGGAAAGTTGGCCCCTACAGAAAGAGTTGACTTCACTTTCAAGTCAGAAAACATCAAGTGCTCATCTTGGCTCTCCTGCTGCAGGCTGGTTTGCAAACTAAACTGGCTCGTTAGATTCATTTAAAACAGTCCGTCTTCCCACAGGGCAGGGAACCCTGATTGCTCTTCCGGCCTACGAGGGAGAGGGACTTGATCGGGGGAGGGGGAGGGAAATGGGAGGCAGTGGCGGGGAGGAGGCAGAAATCTTTAATAAATAAATTAAATAAATAAATAAAACAAAAAAATTAAAAAAAATAAAATACATAATCAAATAAATAAATAAAACAGTCCGTGTGAGTTTTCCCAACACACGCTCGGAAGTTTCCGTGAGCAACACTGAAGATGCTTTCATGAGAGTCCCTGAACCGCAAAGCTTTCTTCCTTATCCAGGGCTCCTTTTCCAGTGTCCCTTGCCTCACTCGGTGCTTCTACATGGTGCCTGTTGCAGCGTGTGCATTGGGACCAACCCATGGTGTGGGGTCAGGAGGGGGGTTGTAGCTCATCACTATTGGCTGGACTATGACTGGCTTAGCCCCACTGAGATATGCAGTCTGTGAGGGTAGGAACATGTCATAGCCGGTACTGTGTCTCCAACACCTAGGGCAGTGCCTGGCCATTGAAGGTGTACGTGATGGTTGGCGTGGATTGCCAGCTTGACAAGATCTCAAACTATCTAATCAGAACCCACAGGAATAAGAGTCCCAAATGGCTCGGTGTCAAGGGGGAGGGCTGGATTTGAAAAGATAAAGAAGACAGAAAGTGAGAACCAAGAGGTCTTGCACAAGCTCTTAGCTTATGCCAAGCAAATCTGTCAAGAAGTGCAGCATCTTATATTCTGATTTCAGGAGAAAAATAGGTCAGCATCAGCAGAAAGCTAAATTAAACAATGTTGGCAAAGAGAACCTCTGCCTTAGAACTAATAACCACTGCCCTTTAGAGGAAGAGCCAGGTTCCCAGGAACACCTTAACTCCCTCAAAGCCCTGGTCCCAGCACCAGACCAGACCTTGCAAAGTTTGCGCCCACAGGATAAGGACACAGAACTAGTGCTTCCTTTGTCTTTGCATCATGGCCTCTGTGAAAGTCTTGGATTGGCTTGACTCCCAACAACTGAGAAGACTGAGCGCTGGGTGTGTCTGAGAGAGTTTCCAGATTGGGTCAGAGGTAGGGAGACCCAGTCTGAATGTGACTGGCACCATCCCAAGGGCTAGGGGCTTGAACCTAATAAAAAAGAGGAAGGGAGCTGAGCACCAACATCCATCTCTCTCTACTTCCTGACCATGGATGCAATGTGACCAGCTGCCTCATTCCCCTTCCCCTATGTCTTCCATACCAAAATGGACTGTACCCTGTAACTGAACCAAAATAGCCCCTCCCTTCCTTGCTCCCTTCCTCTCTTCTTCCCTTCCTTCCTTCCTCCTTTTCTTTCTTTCTGCCTTCCTTCCTTCTCCCCTCCCTTCCTCCCTCCCTCCCTTCCTTCCCTGGTTACCTTTGTCAAGTATTTTTCTGCAACAACAGCACAAGTAATGACCATAGTGTGTAAACAATATCTGCCATGATCTAAGATGCACTTGTCAAAATGTTGATAGTGAATACAAACATGTTTTTAAAAAACCCACAATATCTGCTGAATGAGTTAACCTGGTGAAGACAGTCATCCCAGTCCTTATTTCCTGGAGCATATAGCAAACTATAGACTGCCTCTTGGTTTCTTTCTCTCTTTTTTTCCTCCCTCCATGACCCACGCATTGCCATATCGAAGAATGCATTATATAAGAGAATTGTCACCTCGCTGGTGACAATTAGGAATTTATAGTCATAAATCATCATGGCTGTCTCTAGTGGTCCCCATCATTTTCCAGGTAACTCCATCTCAGAGAAGAGACACAGCTGGCTCTCCTTTTCCCCCTCACTTGCTGGACTGTGCTGTGCACCAGACACGAAAGTATCTGCTGGGACTATTCAAGGTCCCCACACCAGTCCTGTTCTCACAGACTGACCTTGAAGTAAGCACAGAGGTCACTACACAGCCTCACCCCAGGCCACTCACGCTCACTAGAATCTCTTGGACACACCTATAAAAGTAAAAATTGGGCAGCATTCTGCATCTTAAGACAATAAAACTGTGCAGAAATGGCCAACATCATCAGATCACAGAGAACTAATGTCTCGAAGTCTTTCCCACTACACACTTATGAATGGCAAAGGGTAAAAGAACTTTATCACGGAGAAACCAAAGAGGACCGCCTTAACCAGATGATCAAAGCTACCATCACCAGTAGTAGAGCCAGTTACAGCAGAGGCCTCTGGACTCCGCATACAGAGAAGAGTGCATGAACACTAATACACCACACCTGCCCGGGCGGCATCACCCAAATCCTAACAGACAAACCCAAACAGACAGACATTCTGTGAAAATCACACATAATGTCAGTGCCATGAGAACTGAACCCAAATCCCTGGGATTGGTCCAGATTAAGAAAGGCCAGCCAGACACAGCCAGAACTCCCCTTCCCACAGCTTACATCACTGACATCACTGTCCACTGTCACCCTGGGGCTGCAGTAGCTGCCATTATTAGATCACAGAGGAGAGGTGTGGCTGCTGTCATTCCAGCCAGCCAATCAGCCAGCGAGCTTCAACCATCCACAGCGACCTGTATCTATCCACAAGTCTATTTATGTGTGTGCACGCACGCACACACGCACACACGTGCACATGCTCTTGCACAGAGGACTAGGGAATACCCTGTCTCAACTACACGCGGCCTTTGCATTTGCTCTTTGATCTCCACAAGAATCCTAAAGGGCTAAGAAGCAGCTTGTGTGGTCCCTGGGGCCTATGACTGCCCTCACTGCTCCAGCAGGTCCCCTTGAGGGTGGCACCACAGAGAGAGTCAATGAGAGGTGCAATATGAATTTTCCTTAGCCACTCCAGTCCGTCCTTCTCTATTATCCCCGTGTGTCCTGACCACCTTTGCATCCATCCCGTACCTGGTAATATTCTTCCCTCCTGGCCCTGCCTTCACCCATACCTGTTGCTGAATCAGGTTCAAGGATGGATCATGTGATCCATGTTGCCAAGCATGGCTCAGAAAGACCTCCTCAAAGCGACTGGCGAATGACGGAAACTGGCAGGCTTTGGGTAGAACAGAGCTCTGTAAAGCTAGTCTGTATAACAGTGCTCTGTAAAGCTAGTCCGCAGAACAGTGCTCTGTAAAGCTAGTCCGCAGAACAGAACAGTGCTCTGTAAAGCTAGTCCGCAGAACAGTGCTCTGTAAAGCTAATCCACAGAACAGTGCTCTGTAAAGCTAGTCCGCAGAACAGTGCTCTGTAAAGCTAGTCCGCAGAACAGTGCTCTGTAAAGCTAGTCCGCAGAACAGTGCTCTGTAAAGCTAGTCTGTATAACAGTGCTCTGTAAAGCTAGTCCGCAGAACAGTGCTCTGTAAAGCTAGTCCGCAGAACAGTGCTCTGTAAAGCTAGTCCGCAGAACAGAACAGTGCTCTGTAAAGCTAGTCCGCAGAACAGTGCTCTGTAAAGCTAATCCACAGAACAGTGCTCTGTAAAGCTAGTCCGCAGAACAGTGCTCTGTAAAGCTAGTCCGCAGAACAGTGCTCTGTAAAGCTAGTCTGTATAACAGTGCTCTGTAAAGCTAGTCCGCAGAACAGTGCTCTGTAAAGCTAGTCCGCAGAACAGTGCTCTGTAAAGCTAGTCCGCAGAACAGAACAGTGCTCTGTAAAGCTAGTCCGCAGAACAGTGCTCTGTAAAGCTAGTCCGCAGAACAGAACAGTGCTCTGTAAAGCTAGTCCGCAGAACAGAACAGTGCTCTGTAAAGCTAGTCCGCAGAACAGTGCTCTGTAAAGCTAGTCTGCAGAACCGTGCTCTGTAAAGCTAGTCCGCAGAACAGTGCTCTGTAAAGCTAGTCTGCAGAACCGTGCTCTGTAAAGCTAGTCCGCAGAACAGTGCTCTGTAAAGCTAGTCTGCAGAACCGTGCTCTGTAAAGCTAGTCCGCAGAACAGAGCTCTGTAAAGCTAGTCTGTATAACAGTGCTCTGTAAAGCTAGTCTGTATAACAGTGCTCTGTAAAGCTAGTCCGCAGAACAGCGCTCTGTAAAGCTAGTCCGCAGAACAGTGCTCTGTAAAGCTAGTCCGCAGAACAGTACTCTGTAAAGCTAGTCTGCAGAACCGTGCTCTGTAAAGCTAGTCCGCAGAGGAAGTCTGTGTTTCCTCTCAAATCTCAACATGAGGCAATGCTCACACCATGCTATCTTGTTCTCCACATTCTGCCGTTGTTTTTTTACTGAGGGCATACTGTGTGGCAAGCATCTGCTGAACATCTGGATATACTAAGGCAAAGTTTAAAAAGTCAAGAACGTTGCTCCTCGCACCACCCTGAGCCCAGCTGATCCTGCATAAGTCAGCTCTTGTTGTGTGTCCATACTAACCTGACCCTGTGCCCAGTAACAGAGAGGGCACACAGATTGTGCATCTGCTTCTGATGGTTTTAGCAATAGAGGAGAGTTCTACTGTGCCCTGTGGAATGCACAGAGGTCAAAGTTCATGATGTACTGGCACCTGGTCTTGGCTATCATTGTAGCTGGTAGGCAATGAGATGGGCACTGTGGTACCACCCCACAAACTTTGATATCACCCTTGCCCTGACCCTGCTTCTTTTCTTTCCCAGGTGTTGTGTAGACTCATGAACACACACCAGGACTCTGCGGGGTCTAACATTCCTATGGATTTGTCCTACCCACCCTAGGACCAAGCAAGAGCCCTTCTACCAAGAACCTGCCTTGGGCCCACAATTCACTACAAAAGAAAAGACTAGCATTTTGCCAAGCCCAGAAATCCTCTGGCTGTCTAAACTATGATTCAAAGATCAATGTGATTTCCAGTTCTTAGAACGGAAGGCTATTTCCGAAGGAACCTGGCCCAAACCTTCCCAACTCTATAAACAGACAGAGCTGTTCTGGGAATCGATCAGCTTCTCAGTGACAGGGCGAGGAGAAGATGAACGTCTGTGGTCAGCCCTGCCCAACATGAGCTCACGTGAAGAAGCTCAGTGGAACGACACAAATGAACTCCGTGAGCTAATGGAGCATTTTCTTCATCCTAAAAAAGAGAAAAAAAAAAAGAGGAATACGGCTGGGGCTGACCTTGGGGATCTGCCCTTGGCACTCTTAGCTGGTCTGTTCCACAAGGTTGAGTCTGGAGGCTCTGGGGTGAGTCAATCGATGTGGGGGGGGGGCTGATTGATGGATGGCCAGTGGTGACAAGGAAAGGAAGGTATATGGAGTGAGACAAAGCAGGAAGAACCAAAATGCTCTGTGAGGCAGCAAATTCCACTGGGTAAAGGGGTGTGGCACCTCCAGGAGCTGTTTCCCCCAGGGGCATCTCCTAGAAGACCTAGAGCAAGCCCCACACCATAATCCACAGGAATGAACTGCCCTGACCTGGGAGGTCAGGAGGTTGAAGCACTGAGCGCAGGGGGCTATGGTGGACCCTGGAAGACTTTCTTCACCTCTGTTCACCTGTCCTTGATTCCAAAACACCCGCTACAAGAAGGAACACAAATCCGCTGCAGTGCATGGTTAGGAGTTAACTGCCGAGCCCTCACCAGCAAGGAAGGTACTTTGCAAAAAATGCAAGGGGAAAGCCTCCATGGAGACTGAGGGGACAGTCACAGCCATTGCAGGGTGGGGTGAGAAGAGCCCAGCCAGAGGTGGTCCTCTGCTGTGCCCTCTAGTCACAGGACCCTCTCCATTTCTGCCTGACCTGACTTAAAGGCCTCACAGCCAGGGAAGGGTGGCCCCTCTGGGACACACGCCCAGAGTCCTGGATGAAGTCATTGCCGTGTGCTGTTATTCTAGTTTTTAAAGGAAAAAATTTCCTCTCGAGACCACGGCCCATTGCCAAATTGCCTGGTTACCAAAAGTGTGTTTGTAATCATGTTTACAAACCCCATCTATCTCCTTTCCCTGTCTTCATCACCAGAAATCAACTTGGTGCATTTTCCAGGCCCTGGTTTTAAGATCAGACCGCCCAAGGCTGACTTAAAATCCACTCCTGTTTGGTAGCTACACAATGAGGTTGTCCCTGTATCTCGGCTGCCATCATTTCCAGTAGCTAAGCGAGCGGCTTCCATCGCTTTCAAACCATACTTCCACCTTCTCGTTCCCCACATTGTGCCAACATCCTTTTACTGAACACCTACTGTGTGCCAGGCCTCCAATGGGCATCAGGTGTGATGATTCTATGCATTCCAATCTGTTATCCTCGCAATAGGCCTATGAAGAAGACAGGAATAAGCTTTGGCAGCAGAAGGAATAACTAGAATCACAGAATACTCTAAATAATGTAATAAGGGCCTGGGGAGAGGGTTCCATCAGTAAAATGCTGTCTGAATAACCCTGGGAACCTGAGTTCACTCCACTGTACCTGGTGACACAAAGAGGCACACACCTTAAAAAGCTAACAATGGGGAGGTGGAAACAGGAGGACTCTTCAGGCTCCCTGGCCAGCCAGTCTACCTGAATTAGCAAGCTCCAGGTCAAGTGAAGGAGCCTGGTTCAAAAAAAATAAGATGAAGAACCATTGAGGAAAACATTCAGTGTTGACATCTGGCCAACACATGCACACAAATACACATACAAACATACCTACATACATATATGTGCAAGAACATACAAACATATATTTATACAAAAATGTAATACAGTCAATGTCATATTGCTCCTAAGTGTGAGGAGCCAGATTCGAACTCCAAAAGTCTGATCCCAAATCTCATGCTAACCTGCTTTACTCCAATCAAACCTCATAGCCAGTGGTGAGCTAGGTGGATCACCAAGTGCAATGCTTCATGCTGGGTGATAAGATGGAGACAGGCATAGGGAACAGCTGGGCACACAGAGAGACCAAGTTCATCTGGAGTCCTCTTGTTGAACAAGCAATGTCCCAAATTTGTATCCTTGACCTTGAAGTCCTCTACACCATCATGGCTACATCTCATGAGTGCCCAGACCTTATGATCCACTTTCAAAACATGGCTGCAAGTAAATGGAAACCAGTTCCACTCTGGGTTGTGTAAGTACAAGAGCTGTGACCTTATCCTGCAGCTTCATGGCTCCATAGCTGCTGGGAGGAAGGGACTGGTGATACCACAGGGAAATAAGCAAAGGCTGAAGTCTGGGACACCAGAGGCCTCTGCAGTTTCCTCCTCTGTCTGTCATTGATGTTTCACTCCAGGTCTTTCCCTTTCTCCTACCACTCTCTCTGAATGGCTATGGCCTCACAGCATTTAATCAGCAAGCAGCCAGCAATGTCTCCAGGGCCTCATATCCTGGTGTAGGCTCTGGGGAACCACACATGGTGATAGCAACACTGCAGCAAGCCATAGAAGGGGAACAACCTGATCCCATGAAGACTGGGTGATGCCCAAACATAACCTCTTTCTTAAGTTCAGACAACAGGCAGATACTTAGAAAGATCTGTGTCACACGTGATAGTGTAGATCATACCATGGGAATAAGGAGCCGAGAGGAACAGGGATAGTGCAGGTAAGACTGGGGGCTATGATTTCAAGTGGCCCATATAGGTATCGCTAAGAAAGGGAAGAAAAGGGAAGCAGGAAATGAGGCAGAAAGAACAAGTGGAGAAATTATGTGGGATGTCCTTCTGTATGGGTGTTGCTTTTGTTGGTTAATGGATAAAGCTATTTTGACCAATGGCTTAGCAGAATAAAGCCAGGTGGGAAATCTGAAAAGAGATGTATAGAGACAGTAGGCGGAGTCAAGAAGAGACCATGTAATTGCTGAAGGAGAGAGGTGCCAGAACCTTACTGGTAAGCCAGAGCCTCATGGCAATACACAGATTAACAGAAATAGGTTAATTTAAGATGTGAGAGCTAGCTAGAAATATGAGCCATTGGCCAAACAGTGTTGTAATTAATACAGTTTTTGTGTGATTATTTGGGTCTGGACAACTGGGAAACACAAAAGCAGTCTCCTTTTACAGAGGAATCCTGCGGCAGGAGTATCTATGGCAGGCCAAATGTCCAAAGCAGGCTGGAGAACACCGCCACTTCCCCTGTGAGCACAGCATTCTGGAGTCAGGACAGCATACAGCTGGGGTGCTGTGTAAACAGGCCAAGCTGCAGCTGAAACCTTGTTCTTCCATGGAACACGTATGTGGACTCCTCCATCTATCTGAGTTTTCCCAACCCTCAAAACAGGAAGCTATAATATACGCAGTCTATAACAGAGTTGAACAGAGAAAATGGTAATTTACCTGCAGTGTTCAGGGGAGAAGAAACTCAGTTTCTCCAGTGTCCTGTCATCTAGACTTAAGAGCCCCTGGCTTTCCTTATGTTTCTGCTGCCATACACATGGGCACACCTTCTGCCAGGGCTAATCATATGACAGCAACATCACACGACACCAGAGGAGGAACATTGCCAGCTGCCTCACTGAGACATTCAGAGCCTGGGGAGGCTGGCAGAGACTCACCACAGAAGGCCACGGGCAAGGCAGAGGAGTCACAGGACTCAGCTGATAGGAAGGAGGTGGGTTTCAAAGAAGGTACCCACAGGAAACAGGCCCATCTGCCTGCCCACGCTGATTTTTCAGTCTTCCTGCTCCAGAAACCAGTGAACCAGCTTTGCAAATGGTGGCCCTCACTGAGGCCAGACTCCTACCTAGAACCAAAGGTGCAGAGACTCCAGCCATTGGAGGTGAAGAGGGGAAGCGGGTACAGTACAAAGGGCTGGCTGCCAGCTGGAGGGGGGCCTGGACCAGCTCGCCCTGCCTGTGGTGGGGATGCTTGGGAAGACAGGGTTCTGATGGAAAGGGTGGAGAGCAGACAAAATAAAACACAATAAAGTAAAAATAAAACATCCCTGTTACTAATTCAGCTAAAGGCCAATCCCGACTGCAGCCAACTAGGACTCTTGTAATTCGGTCGGCGTGTCTTATTTTAAACTCATTGAACAGTTTATTTCCAGACTGGCCTGGGGCCGTGTCTACACAGTCATAGAATCACAGAATTTCTGAGGTGGAGGAACATTTGAGGTCATTGAGACCAACTGCCTACTTTCTGGGGTATGGCACTGAGGCCTGGAGGGGGAAGGACAGTTCAAGGGCACTGTCCTGCCAGGGTAGAGGAGGAGTCAAAGTGCCTTTGCTTTCCTGTAATCTACGTTCTCCTGCTTCCCGGAGATGCAAGGATCCAGGCCATGCCTGCATCAGGCTGGCCAAAGCTCCTCAAGTGTGTTAAGGCGCTCGCCACCAAGCCGGATGAGCCCCCAGGACGCTGTAGACAGCGGAGTGAACCAGCTCTCACCAGTTGTCTTACACACACACACACGCTCACATCTACACGTACAAAATAAATAAATAAATGTAATAAAAGTAAAATGGAATCTGTGACTAAACGTCATCGGTACATTTGTGCTAAACACAGGGTACAAATGTCTCACTCTCCTATGATTTCTTAATAATGGCTTCTCTGTTTCTACAACTTATACCCTAGGATATTATTTTACTGTTTTCATTCTCCTCCTCTCATAAAAAAAAACATTTATTTTTAAATGTATCTTCCGCGTCAGAGAGTGTCTACTGCCAATCAGTCACCCTCTGACCTTAGGGTACATGGACAGAAGCAGGCGGCAAGTGGCCATGTGATGTGACGTCCATTTCATAGTGAACACAAGGGAGAGCCGAGCAGAAAGAACAATTGTGGTTACACACTCCGTGTTAGTCTTCATTGCTCATCTTCTAAGAATGATGTTAGGCAAAGTCTTCCAGGCTAAAAAAAGTGGCCTGTGACTGAACCCTGGGCACCCCCTGCCAGCACTCACACGTGTCCTCAATTTTCTGCTTCGGTGACTAATCTTATATGATATGCTAAAGCAAGCAGAGCCCATCCAAAAAGAGATGGGAGGGCTCAAAGATCTACAATAGTTCCCGGGATGGAGACAATCTCTGGGACTCCTTCCCTCACAAGGGCGGTGTGAGCAGCTGCACAAAGCAGGTACAGTGCAGCTTTGAACAGCTCCTAAGATTCTGCAGCTGTACCATCCCGTCTTTCTGAAGACTCAAATGAGGTGCAGTGGAATCAGCAAAGACAGTGAACAGGGGGAAGATGGGACTCTGCCGAGGCTCCCAGAAAGAGCCTCGAAGAGGCACTAGCCAAGCAAAGAGGAGAGAGTGACCACCCAGACAGGAGTAGTGCCACAGCCGCAATGAAGCAGGAGACGGCATAGGTGTGTTGGGGCGTGTGCACGGTTTAGTAAAGACAGAACATAAAACACTGGGGTCTGGTGATGAGAGAAATGAAGCTGAGTGGGCACACAGAGGGTGACTGTCCCTGGGGACTGATGGGTTTCTGAACCACAAAGGGTTCTACAGTGAACCTGCTAAACATAATAGTTGATGGAGCTGGGAAGGAAAGGTGAGGCCAACTGCCCCGTGCTCCAGAGTGAGGTGGTGGCGTGGAGGGCTCTTCTTCCCCCAGGAGAGGACTTCTGTCCACTCCTCTTTCTGTGGTTTTGAAAACAAGCATCTGTGCTTATGGTGGCTCTAAGGGGCTGCGGTTGGCTGATAAACATGCACTCTTGCATCCAACACTGAGTTATCCGTGGCTCAGGACTAATGCCCAGAGAACACATCCAGCTATGTCTGCCAAAGGTCAGGCTGACAGTTAACGTTGTTTCATTTCTTTGTCGTGGATCAGGAATAAGGAGCGGACGCACCCATTCGGCTTGGTACATGCAGTGGGGTGGAGCAGGGGAGCTCACATCTTGGAAAAAGAGAGGCAAAACTCAGCGACTTGAGTGAATCAGACAAGCGGATCAAAGGGAGAGAGAAAAGAAGAAGTTAATGTTTGCCAGAAATGAGGTTAAAATGAGCATCACATATGCATGAAGGCTGAAGATTCAAGGTCTCACTCAACAGGAAGAAATGAGACCATGAAAACACAGCTTCTCTCCAAAGCCAGGGGAGTATCCTACTCAAAGACATACCACTCCTGTTACATGGGATCTAAGGAAAGCCTTTGTGTATTTGTAATATGAATTTTTAAAAGTCAGGAAAATTAAAGAAAGTGGAAAATGCTGCCTATTGAGAAAGGACAAAGAATGGGAAAACAAGAGCAGCCGAGAACTTTTGTGAGCACCCCAAAACTTTTTAGAAGAGAGCAATAGTGTAAAAAGTGTCATGTCTTTCTTGAAGATATCATACGATGGAAAGATCTCCCATGCTCATGAATCAGTAGGATTAACATAGTAAAAATGGCCATTTTAACAAAAGCAATCTACAGATTCAGTGCAACCGCCATCAAAATTCCAACACAATTCTTCACAGAACTTGAAAGGAAAACTTCCAGCTTCATATGGAACCACAAGAATGCACAGGATAGCTAAGACCATCCTGAACGGTAAAAGGGCACCAGAGCAGTAGTAATAACACAAAAACAGGCGTGTTGAACAATGAAATAAAATTGAAAACTCAGAAATAAGTTCACACGTGTATGTACACCTGATTTTTTTTTTATGAAGAAGCCAGAAATACATTCTGGGGGTAGTCTTGAACTCATTGGCACAGGAAAAGTCTTTTTGAAAAGAACATGGTTAGCACAGATCAACAATTGATAAATGGGACCTCATGAAACTGAAAAGCTTCTGTATGACAAAGGACACAGCCATTTGGACAAAGCAACAGGCTATACTAGGGAAAAGATTTTTACCATTTACATATTGAATAGAGGGCTAATGTTCAAAATATATAAAGAACTTAAAAACTGGACATCAAGATAACAACAAGTAACCCAATTTAAAAACGAAACACAGATCTAAACAGAGAATTTTCAGCAGAGGAGCCTCAAACAGCTGAGAAGCACTTCAAGAAGTGTTCGGTATCCTGAGTCATCAGGGAATACAAATCAAAGATACTTTGAGATTTTATCTTACACCAGTCATTATGGCAAAAATCAAAGTGATAGTTCATGTGAGGATGTGGAGTAAGGGAAACACTTACCCATTGCTTGTGGGAGTGCAAACTTGTACAGATACTATGGAAATCAGGGTAGCAGTTCCCCAGAAAGATGGAAATCGATCTATCTCAAGATCCAGCTATACCACTCTTGGGCATCTACTCAAAGGACACTTTATCCTACTACAGGGACACTTGCTCAACCATGTTCATTGCTACTCTATTCATAATAACCAGAAACTGGGGAAACTAGATGTGTGTCATCAGATGAATGGAGAGAGAAAATGGGGCACATTTACACAATGGAATATTACTCAGTCATTTAAAAGGAAATCATGACGTTTTCAGGTAAATGAATAGAACTAGAAAAAACTCATCCCACGTGACATAACTCAGACCTGGAAAGACAAATGCAATATGTATTCACTTCTATGTGGGTGCTAGTCATTGTTAAATCATTGATAAGCAAGCTACAATCCACAGAACCACAGAGGTTAGGTAGAGAGTAGGGACTGGGGGAAAGGATGGATCTCCTGAGAAACGGGAAATAGAACAGATAGTGATGGACACAGAGGTGGGGCAGGGATTGGAATGAGAGGACGACCCAGGACAGAGAAGGGAAGAGGCAGGGGAGTGAGGAAATACGAGGAAGGACATGTAAGACCACTTGGGAAAGTCCTATGGAGAGCTAAAACTATAGAAGCTCCCTAGAATATATACTCTATGGAGGCAATCTAAATGAATTTGTCAAATAACAGGGAAGACAGAGCCCTAATGGACATCTCCCAATACCAAATGAAGCTTCCAGTACCTGGACTAGGTTACATTTAATCAATTTCTTAGCCAAAGGGGTCCCGTGGGAACCCCCAAACAACCAAGGCTGTTGCCAAGGTTATTGATATCTCTCTATAAACTGACTTTATCAGCCTTCTGGCCCAATTGCTGAAGAGGACCCCTGAGTTGCCTGATTTCAAAGCTCATGATTCCACCCTATCTAAAGGAGTGTATTTCTGATGAACACATTAGAGATTAATGTTTGACATAGATAAAAATATAGTTCCGTTCATTTGTGGAATTAAGGCAGTGGGATAGGAGCCTTATCTAATCTAAAAGAGAGAATTCTTTCCGTCTGATTTTCTTATCTGAAGTTCCTTAAGAAACTAGCATACCAAATTTTGGAACCAGATAAGAAAGTTTACTTTTATTTTAGAAGAATGAAGAGTCAAACACAGAGCTTAAGACAGAGCCCAAGTTTTAATTAGCCTGAATTTTAGGCAACAGCAATATCGCCAAAATGAATAGGCAAGGGCTGGTGCTGGGTGGCATGTGCTGTCCGGCTTGCAATGAGGTCCCAGGTTCAAGTGGAAGAGATTAGTGGCGTGGCTGCCAGAGGCATCCGTGGATCTGGTTGGACTGAAGGCCTCCACAGGATGAAACTTACCGCTGGTACTGCAACGCTAGCCCAAAGCCCATGGCTGGGGAGGCCGTAGAGGCGAACCTATTTTGTTGTTTGCTAAGTGGTCAGGTTATCAAAGCACCTTCTAAGTATTTATGTTCCCACCCTTCTCGGCCTTGGTCAAAGACGCTTCTTTTGCAGTGGGCAGCAGTTAAGGCCGATTCATAACTGGTCAAAACACGGAGAAGGAATGATCGTGAAGGCTCAGCTGTAGATGGAACACCCATGCCAATCTCCCCCGACCTCTGTCGGGGAACATGACCCACCAACAACTGTGGTAACTTGCACAGAACCTTTACAAGATCAACTCCAGCTTGGATGGAGGAACTCCTAGGGTCCCCACACCTGAGACGCTGTTGGCATTTGATGGATCCTGGTGGAAAGAGAGCAACCTCCTTTGTGGGTATGGCTGCTGGTATGTTTCTCGGGCTCCAGTGCACGGCCCAACACCGAGAAGCTTATGGGCAGCAGGAACTGGACTCAGTAGGCTTAAAATGAGATGAGAGGCACGCAGCTGGGAGATGACGTCAGAAGCTGGAGGGAAGTGTAGGGTGAATACGGTCAGATTTATTTTATACATAAATGGAATTTTCAAAGAATAAATAAATATTATTTTTAATTAGAATGTTTTATAAGATAAGAATAGCCTTGTTGTTCTGTTTTGTTTTTGTCCCCCAGCCCCCTCCAGCATAAAGGAAATTGGACTTATTTACAGTTTGGTTAGACCAACCAGGTACTGCAGTATAGTCTTGGCTTTAATCAGATATTATTTTCTTCCTTTTCCTTTTTTGTGTTGTTGTTTGCTTGCTTTTTATTGTCTTATTTTGAGACAGGATCTTACTGTGTAGCCCCGGCTGGCCTGGCACTTTCTAAAAAGCCCAAGCTAACCTCAAACTCGGCCTGAGTACAGGGATGGCAGGCGCAGGTCGCCACACCATGGGCTTCCTTATGAGCTGGAACTCGGAAGCCATGGGCTGTACCAATGCTTCAGAGAGAGGGAAAGAACGTCTTGCTTTCTAATGTATGCCTTAATTCAAGGAAACTGGGGGAAAAAGACTAATCACAAATGAAACCCTTTGTGTGGAAATGGCCAAAATTGCCAAATGACCCATTTATAGAAAACTGGGAGGTCTCTGGCAGGAAAGACGAGATAGTCTTAGCTTTGAAGTCACTGGTTTATCTTTTTTATATAAATGCCTCATCTTCAGCTTTTCAGTACTGTTGCCAGATTCCATGAGAAGATGCCCAAAGATAAGTTACTAAGAACAGTGAGACGTGCTGTGGTTTAGCAGCAACCCAAGCTTCCTTCCCACCCGGAGAACCCGTGGATTCCGGCAGACACTAAAATCCTGAACTGTCCTTCCACGTGCAGTTTGGCACTGTTCTCTCACGTCTCTGTAAACATCAGTCTCCCACAGCGGGGCCACCAGCTCCTCATGAGCCTCAAGGGACCCAAAGCCTCGGTCTTTTCTGTGTGCTTCCACCACCATTTCCGCATCCCGTGCGGAAAGATCTCTCTATGGAGCAGGCACAATGGAAGTCTCGGCATCCCAGGCAGCAGATGTGGACTCCGTACAGACGTCGCTTTGCTGTCTCCTCACCATCTTGATCTTCACACATCAGATGGAGGAAAGGAAAGAGAGAAGGGGTGGGCAGGGAGGCCCTACTTGGAATGCACACAATACTCCCTACCACTAACCCTGACACCCCAACGCCCTCAACTCAGTCTGCATCAAGAGCTGAAATATCCTCAGCTACTTAAAAACTGCTGGGGTGAGCTGGGTGGTGGTGCATGACTTTAATCCCAGCAGTCAGGAGGCAGAAGCAGGCGGATCTCTGTGAGTTCGAGGCCAGCCTGGTCTACAGAGCTAGTTCTAGGACAGCTAGGCTGTTTGTTACACAGAAAAACCCTGTCTCGAAAGAAAAAATACTAGGATGTTATTCCCTCTATTATTTCACTAAATAAATGATTATAATAGTTTCACTATCAAGTACCTAAAGTATGTCCAGACCTGGAATGACTAACACAACAAACACACATGGATCTATCATCTAGATTTTTTTTTAGCATCAAGAACACAAAAACGCATGGGCTGGTGATGTGCTCCAGTCAGCTCTGAACCCGGTGGGCTCTGACTCCCTCCTGTACCTGCACCATTCGGGTCTTGAGTCTGCACCATGGATATTGGCTGATGAGCAATAAGAGAAACCACGAAATACTACACTGTCCTCAATGAAGGTTTTTCATACTCAAAACACATGGGGGAAACACGGGTTCCTGAAGAAGTACTTCCTGTTCACAGATGTATCATAAATCTTACCATTATCCAACCCTAGAACTGGGAGGCATAATGAAGGGGTCCATCCAATCCAACCTCCTCACCTACAAATGGGAAAAGTGCCATCCAGGGTCTCACAAATTCACTCAAAACAGGGCTGCAGGCGACTTCTCTAGTGTCACCCAGCTAATGCCTTTTCTATCGTGACATATTGCTTCATGAGAAATTAAATAAAACCCCCGTGTCCTCGCCCCACACATCAGCAGGCGCTAACGGAAGAGCAGACATAGTACTGGGGGCCTGTTTATCATGCTCGCTTCCTCTGGCTGGGTTTCTAGGCCCCCTGCTGTCTCCTGGCTGTCCACAGCCTCACCCTCTGCGGTTGCCTCCAGGGCTTGCCCCATAAACTGCCACAAGAGTCCCATTCATTCTGCCCTTAGCTGCAGCTGACTGACCTGATCAAGGCACTGGCCTGCCTAGTGCCCCTTTAGTGACCTCAAAACCTACCATATGGACAGAACTGCCTGAACTGGCCTCCCACACCTGCCCCACATCACTGGCCAAACTTCCTCAAGTAGATCCCCCCCCCGTCTCTCTCTGTCTCTGTCTCTCTCTCCTTTTCATCACATAATATTACAAGATACAAAGAACATAGAACATGGAAAGGAAATAATAGGGGCCACCTACATGGCTCAGCAAGGAAAGATGCTTGCTGCGAAGACTGATAATCTGAGTTTGATCCCTGGAACCCACATGGTAGAAGGAGAATACTAACCCTAAAAGCTGTTCTCTGACCTCCACAGGTACGCCATGGCATGCACACACACACACACATACATACATACACACACACGCATGCCTGTACACACATATACACACATATCAATAAATGTAACTAAGATTTTTAAAGAAAAAGGGAACTGCAGAAGGAACAAAAACATGCCTAACCCCCTAACAACAATCTAACCCCCAAAGTAACAATTAGCAATCTTCTTTGAACGAGCTGCCAAGGGGCTAAGTCTTCCATCAGTCAAGGCAGTGAAATCACAAGCAGAGACAGCAAGAAGGCCGCCACACCCGCATTCTTAAGTCAGGGAGAAAGCGAGGCATCTGGACTTGTAATTACTTACAGCCCTGATACTCCACGTGAATCCAACTCGTGCTTCCCAGATGCCTCCCAGAGAGTCCAGGCTCTGGTTTCACAGGCACCATGCCCCATCAGAACGGTGCCTCTGTCTACACTCAATGAAACTGGGAAGTCTTTGGTCCAGAAGGGTTTCTGCCTGCAGCCTTTGGGTCTTCGTGACAGTCCTCCACAAACTGCTCCAGGGAGACCTGGTTCTTGCCATCTTGAAACTTGCTAGTTGGACCCCAGGTCCAGAAGACATTAATGCACTAGAATTTAAGCTTTTGTAGATCTTAAAATTTTTAAAGGGTGAAGACTTTTGGGTGACTTTCCTTCAGAGCTGCCCTTACTGCTGTTCCAGCAGGGTTTCTCTACAAAACTCCTCAGTGGTTCCCACAGGACCCCTTCTTTCTTCCCTTGATATAAGTGCTTGATCCCTGGGGATCCCTAAAATTGACCATCCACTGCCACTGGGCTGGATCTCCCCACCTGGTCTCCAGCTCCTTGCATTTGCCTCTGGTGGGTGATCATGTTCTGTCAATTACCTAGGTTATAGAATAGGCTTACAGAAAATTAGAACACAAAAGGCACAAATTAGGAGAGACTGGTTGTGGACTCTTAATCACTTTCAAAGATTGTTAGGAGACATTTCCAGTCTACGACCGGCTGTTAGGATAAGGATAAAACCTGATCTAATAATTCATTTAAACAAAACTTTAGCTGGTGATAAAGACTTAAATAGTCCCAGAAAATTAACAGCTGAAGTGGAAAAGGAATTGACAATTGTTGAGGAGAAATTCCAGGAGCCACATGTGGATAGGGTGAATCCAAATCTAATTGTATTCTAGCCATATTGCCTTCCAGAATTTCCCCTACAGGAATTTTAATGCAGAGGGATGATATTATCTTAGAATGGATCTTTATACCACATAAACCAAGTAAGAAATTAAAAACTTATGTGGAAAAAGTCTCTGAATTAATTATAAAAGGTAAATTGAGACTTTGTCAGTTAGCAGGTATAGACCCAGCCAAGATTATAGTGCCTTTCACTACTGATAAAATAAGAAAGTTATGGGAAGACAATGAACCATGGCAAAGAGCTTGTGCTAATTTTTTGGGAGAAATTAATAGTAATTATCCCAAAAGCAATAGACTTAATCTTATAAAGAGAATTCTTTGGATTCTTCCCCGTATTGTATGTGATGCTCCAATAACTGGAGCCCATACATTTTATACTGATGCAAATAAATCAGGGAAGGCAGGCTACAAATCAGAAGAATTAAGTAAGGTGGAACAGAACCCTTATAATTCTATCCAAAAGGCAGGACTATATGCTATTCTCATGGTGCTAACAGATTTTAAAGAACCTTTTAATATAGTTACTGATTTATAATATGCAGAAAGGATATATTTGTCATATTGCAATATACATTTCTATCTGTGATTAAGATACTTATATATTATTTACATTTTTGAGATCATTGTCCTCATTTGCCACACAGTTGTTTAAAGATTGTTTAATATTCTAATATGAAGTCTTAGTCTTTAAGCTATATAGGTATTAAAAATTATAGTTCAGTTGTCATCGTGTTTGTCATACTTATATTTAGACTAATCTGGTTCTTTATATACATAGAGATTTTATTCTGCATATATAGGTGATCTTCAACCACTTCAAAGAACTGAAGAATATGACATTTTAATAACTTAGTGTTCTGTTGATGTGAGACACAATTGCTCCTGGCATCACCAACCTATTCCCAAGAGAATGTTGAGCACTGAAGACACTCCACTTGGAGCCACTGAAGACACTCCACTTGGAGTTTGTTTTCTTCTTGGCAAAACTGGCCTTTCAGCAAGGAACTGCCCATGCATCAAACACTGACAAAATGCACAATGTCTGGACAGGACAAGCAGGATACAAGAAAAAAGACTCAAATCCTGCCAAGACAGGGTAAGATAGTTCTGAAAAATTTCCTGCCTCTGAAAATGGTCTGTTGGTTACTCTAGGCCTTAGCCAAAGTTGGTTGCTCCAACATTGCAAATGGGCCTTTGGGTGATCGCCCAGGTTGTCTCTGTCATTAGTTGCACATTTTGGAAGTTGCTTGATTGCACTTCCTGCTTACTCAAGTAATATTATTTCCCTTCTTGGGTCTTTGATGGGGTTGTAGTTACTTTCGTCTCATTACTTGGCCAAGTTATTTATATACAAGGCTTAAACTCATTAGGATAGGATAATTATGGAAACATTTATCACATGTTTCTTGCTTGATATTGTTTATGCTGGTTGTAATTCTAATTTTTATACTTGATATTTGTTATTATTGTATATAACTTTGTATTAGGCTTAGAACTTTCATATTTAAACAAAAGGAGGAGGTGCTGTAGGAATTCCTGCCTCCAGTAGTCTTTAAGTTACCTGCCCACTTGGGCATGGCCTCTTACTATACATTGCTGATGTAAAGCACACATCTGGCCTCTTTTCCAGGATTCAATTGCTGTTCCCTGTTCCAGCAGAGGATTGTGATCTGTGAGTCTACCCCTAAATAAATAACCTTTTATTATACTCAATTCTGAGTTAGTGTGGGATTTCTTTTTTAGCATCCTTCTTCAGTCATGAAATCTAAGGCACATGCTAATCCATTACTCTGCCACCCAGCCACACCCCAGCTCCTCCTCCATGGTTTCTGGTTCCTGGGAAGGAAGCCCAATTCTCCTTCCAGAGTCACCTCCAACCTGTGGTGCATTTCCATGAGCTTGGTCCAGAACCTCCTTTCCCTTCCTTTCTTCCCACCCCATACCCACTCCTTTTGTTCCCCCAGACCTTTAGTTCCTCTGGATACTCTCACCAGAACCTTGTCTAAACTTTATTTTGGGGTCCAAAAGCTTGGGATGGTTTACGGGGAAAAGCCAACCCACCTATCATGGATCACAGCCTCCTGTCCATCACCCCTCCTATCAACCACCTCAGATTCAGAGCCAGCAGGAGTCAGGCCACCTCGTCCCATCACAGGTACATCACAGGAGAACATTTCACAATCGAACTGATGGACAGTTTCTGCATAAGAAACAAATTGGGTAAATGTCTTCTTGCTAGGATCCTCCAATGAGTTGCTCAATGACAACTCTAATCATAAAGTACATCTTCAGAACCCATTCTAAGCAAGTGAGTAAAATTCAAGGCTACCCAAAATGAGTTTCTTGAGTTCTTGGATGAAAAAAAAAAGTACACTTAGAAAAAGTGCCAGAATTCACAACAGAGAAATTCTGCTTTCAAAGTCACTAAAATAAAAAAAGCCTATGCACAAACATTTCTATAAACTATAAAGCTTTATAACTCCCCAAGAAGTAGATTTAATCCCATAATATATGAATAGTAGGATATCCCAGGGTTACAGGCAAGACAAATGTCATCCTTCTCAGTTCAGGGTAACAATCACAGTTCCCTGCCTGTGTGATATGTAGAGCAAGCATTGCATTCATTAATTAATATTCTGTACAGTTCTATAGGGAAGTGATTAATTAGATATACTAGAGTCTTCAGGACAGGAGAGAGCTAACAGACCACCCACAGTAGAGCAGTTGATAGCACTGGTGTCTTAGGAAGAGCTGAGCATGTGTGGAGGGTGACAGGCAGGGGAAGGGATGTATTTCAGACAACGAGGAGAGCCCAACATAATCCTGTGGTTGAATACTCCCTGGGGAAGTGATGAAGGACAATGGAAATACAATGGCTAGCCCTGATAGTCAGGCCTAGCTCTTCTTCTGAGAAGTACAAAGCAAACACAAGGAGTTAAATGCCCATGTGAGCTTCCTCTGTAAAGTGAGAGCTACCAAGGCCATTGCCAAGGAAGAGCAAGTTAGGGGAGAATTGTGAGTTGAGAGAAGCAGAAAAAATGCATAATAAAATTGAGAATGGTGATGACTGCTCAAATAAAGACAATGAGTCAGGCAGTGGTGGCACACACCTTCAATTCCAGAGGCAGAAGCAGACAGATCTCTCTGATAGCCAGCCTGGTCTACAGAGTGAGTTCCAGGACAGTCAGGGCTACACAGAAAACAAAAAAAAAAAAAAAGACAAATAAAGGGGCATGAACAATTGGTGAGTAGAACCAGGAAACTCTGGTTTGCAACTTTCCTTCTGATGCTCTCCTGCCTGAAAAAAAAGCAGAAGGATGCAACATAAGAGAACATTATGACATCTGTATGAACAGGAAGAGGACAGAGCCAAGATAACCATGAGTGACTTACATCCCAGAGACTTCAAGACCCCATTCTAACAGACTGAAGCAATGTCTATGCTAAAATCTGGTCTGCATCATTAGAATTGGGTGAGGTGACCAGGAAAATCAATCTCTCCTCTTGGACTGGAGTGGCTTCAGATTCTGTTTTAGGATTTGGATACTAGCACGCCTGATTTGATTTTGTCATGAGCCTCCAACACCATGGAATAAAATAGGAGGATATGCTATGCATGTAAAGAACCTTTAGCATAGCACATTATTCTGCCAGTTGTGTATTCTGTCAGTCGCGCTTGCTCTGCCTAGTTCATGATCAGTCAAGCAGGCACAAGACCAAATTGCATAGTTCTGAAGAAAATATAAACATACACACATAAACAATATCTCCATGAAGCCTAGCGGTTGGCAAGCTTTCTCTAAATAATTCACACTTGTCTTCCACCAAAACAAAACCCTTATGCAGCTTAGCCCAAATATATATGTATACATACCCAAGCTTTATATATGTCACCACTGACAGAGTAGGGTCTGGTCTTTGCATTCTGATGTTTGGTTTTCCTCAGACTATGTTTATGATATAAAATATTTTAGGGTTCCCAAAAGTGATGACATTGAAGTGATTCACTTATGTATTAAAAATAGATCACTTTCTGTGTAGTTAGGCAAAGAGACACGCCATTAAATTGACAGCCAAATTTAGCCAGGCTGTGTGGTAAGGCAAGGGCAGTCACAAGCAGAGATGTGGACGGTCAGGACCAAACAGGGACAGTGAAGACGGGGAGAAGGAAAAGTAATTCTTACAGAGGCAGGCATGAAGGGAGAGGGCACACACATGTTAGAGGGACACACAGAGAGGATGACCAAATTCACACACAGAGTCGGTCCTGAGAACAAAGGATCCAAGTGTGAGAGGGGACACTGGCCCTGTCACCTGGAAGGGGAAGGATGAATCTTGGTCATGGTGTGGTTTTCCTACCCCCATCTCTTCTTGTTACATCACTTATTTCTCCAATACCCAGGCTGCACTCAACTGGTCCACATCTGATAAACCTATGTGGCCACCCTTTCTGTCCAGTAATGACTGGCTGTCTGTCTCTGCTAATGTGTACTTCTTCAAGAGGCCTTCCTGAGCCCTGGGCTCTTCCGTCCTCACTGTGGAGTGATGGAGACTTGTACTCTAGTATCACTAGCTTTAATGCTCTGTGTGACAAATGGACAGGTCACCCACCTGTCCTTTTCTCAACTACAAAGATCCTAAAAGACGAGAGTTATATTTATGAACGTCCATACCCCAGGCCGACATTGGGTTTGCACTCAACTAATTAACAGTTAAGAGTACAGGTTTGGGGCTGGAGAGTTGGCTCAGTGGGGAAAGTGACTGCCAGAAAAGCATGAGGACCTGAGTTCTAGCCCCCAAGGCCCAGTGACATACGTGTGTAAAACCAGCAGGATCATATGGAGAGAGCAGAGGTAAACACAAGAGAATCCCCAAAAACTCAACGGCCAGCTAACCTGGAGTATACTTCAATGGGCAAGAGATGCTGCCTCGAGCCACTTAGAAGGTGAAGATGAGTTCCCAAGGTTATCCTCTGGCCTCACCATGTATGTGTGATGACACACACACCACAGACAAGCCACAAGAAAGGTTTTCGTCTGGAGTGGGAGTTTCCAACCAGAGACGATCTATTAAATCTTCCAGGTTGCTTCTCCACACACACAGAACCCTCAGAGGTCCTGGAGAACCTATCTCCAGCCTACATTTGGGCCACTAAGCTCTGGAGATGATTCTTGGCTGAAGTTGATGCTGTCGGTGGCCTTGAATCTTCTGCTGGAGAGAGGCTTCATTACATTCTGCACTGGCTCCTTCCCTCAGTCAGGGGGTTAGGAGGAGACTGGGTTCTGCTGGGAACCTAGGCTGCTAGGCCAGATGAGTACACAATCAAGTCTAAGCCCCAGGAAGTATTACACGGCTAAGGAACCAGAGGAACCAAGGCAAGGTCCTGCACTTTTCAGAGTCCCACTATCACGTTTATTGGTTCCCTACAGCACCGAGTGGACACTCCAGCCAGTGATGACAATATATCTAATGGAGGGCAGGCTCTCACCATTCAGCCCTGGTGATTATCATAGGGAGGATGAATAGCTTGGTTGCTGATCTCATCTAACCCTCATACTGCCTGAGCAGAGAATAGCTCAGCTTCTTCACATCACAGATGAGGAAACTGGAGGCAAGTGTCACACATAAGAACCTGAATGATCCAGCAGAAGCGACCACCTCCCTGCCCTTACTCCAGCCACCGGCTCATCGGTGCACACCCACCACCTCCCTAGGGAGACACGAAGACGCTCCAGTGGGCAGGGGTAGCTGCAGGTCCATTCAGCCCTCAGCGGAGTCAGACACGAACTGCTCCTATCGAGAGGAAAGCAGCATGCTCTCTTCCAACCTCATCCAGGACAAAATGCAAAACAAAAAGAGCCCTGTGAGCTCGAGGAGAAACCAGACAGAGGTATCTCAAGAATGAACAAAAGAATGTGCTGGAAGGGAGCAGTGTGGGAGGACCAGAGAGGCCCTGGTGGCTTCTGTACACTGAAGACTGTTAACTAGAAAACCAGTCGGTTTAACACTCCGCGTCTCTGAAGGGAGAATGGGGAGGATAATGACAACCACAGCTAAGCAGATACCGGTCATCGCCTGGAATGCTTTATGAGAATTAACTCATTAAAACGTAGGCCCATATTTTGGGTTGTTCGCATCACGTTCCTCATTCTATAGATTAAGAAACAAAGATATGTGTCCGAGTGTGTAACTACCAGAGCTGAAATCTGCTGACGTTTGACTCGAGGAGCCAATCACTGCATGAGTGTTGCCTTCCAAAGGGCTGAAAAGCAGGCAGAGCAGTTAGCAGGTGGCGGAAGTGGGGATGAAGAAAGAAAGAGTTCAGAAACAAGCCAGTCTAGCGCCTACATGACCACAAGTTCAAAGTCAGCCAGGACTGCGCAGCAAGCGCCTGACTCAAATAAACTAAAGTATTTTCCCCCAGATTATTACTTTGTGCTTGCAGAAATCTAGTCTGTTGCTCAAAAATCATCCCTCCTGGGGCTGGAGAGATGGCTCCATGGTTAAGAGCACTGGATGTTCTTCCAAAGGATCTATATCCAATTTCCAGCATCCACATGGCAGCGTGTGACTGTCTGTGACTCAGTTTCAGGGAATCTTCTAGCTTCTTTGGACACTGTACAAGTGCATGTATGTTTGGGGCACAAACATACATGTATCATATACAAAAAATAATAAAATAAGTTTTTTTAAAAATCTGTTCTTAAATATTTTTCAGGATGGTTGTCAAGAGTAGCTTGTTTTAATCTGTTTGGCAGGTAAGGGAAGATGCACAGATGTTAGAAGAATTTTCCAGCTGTTCAGCCCAATAATTTGTCTGGTGGGAGCCACCCTCCTCACCTTACAGTAACTGAAAAGCTAATGACTCAAGCAACAGGCCACGCAGACTGGCTCCCAGGCTGTGTTTGTACTTAGCTTTCTCTGTCTTCTTGGGCCGCGATTTCTAGAAGACATCTAAAATCAACGTAGAGAAAGATAAAAGAGAAGGATACATTCAGGTTAAAAACAGAAGTTAAAAACATTCTCTTTGAAAATGGCCAGATACCTGGAAGCATAAAACTTTCAGACTTACACGTGAAATGGGAGAAAGGCGACACCGGTGACTGAAAGCAGGCCCAGAGCGGTCCTGTGCCCATCTCAGGGGTCCTCATGCAGGGGTGCTGAAGGCCCTGTGCTGGGAGAGGCCCCATCTGGAGGCTTTGGAGATGTAACTAGCTGACCTCATGTTTGTTCCCTGAGCTCATTTGGGATGGCTCCATGGGTCAGCAGATTGCCTTCCGCTGCTTCTAATGCCTGCCCTTGTTTTCTTCCCTTGGCGTGATCTGCTGGTTGTGGATTTCATCACAGACTTCCCCAAACTCTATCCTTGTCATCCTGGTTGTTCATCATTAAATTCTACTGAAGTCACTCGCCTTGGTAGCTTTCACCATGTGATGCTCCATATAGGGAGCGGTGATGGAGACTAGTTACTTAGCATCCGCTGCACCTGCTTCCTTCTGGGCACACAGTGTGATTTGGTCCTAGTGGGAGAACAAAAGCAGAATGGTGCTCTCTGTCTTCAGGCTCCTAAGGCTACCTCCTACAGTACTGAGCTCGGCTTTGGTCGTGTTGTTTGAGCTGCCTATGAGATATCCAGCTCTATAGGTTTGAGATGAGTGCAAACTTGAGATAAAACCATTGACAGAGGAGCAGACATGGTGGCCCACATCTATAATCCCAGCACTCACAGGCTGAGGCAGGAAGATCTCCAGCTCAAGGGTACCCTGGGCTACATAGCTCATGGTCTGCCTGTGCTGAGTGTATTCCTGCAAGGCTATCACCAAAACCAGGAGGGAAAAACCAGGGGGATGGGGAGGACGGGAAGGAGGAAGAAGAGTTG